>NW_019174971.1:787590-1304238 GCF_002260705.1 Seriola dumerili | reverse complement strand
CTCCCGCGTGGCAGGCGAGAATTCTACCACTGAACCACCAATGCTCACATGACCCATTTTTTTCACAAGTAAACAGAATGCACAGACACTTTTCTTAATTCTTATATTTCCTTACATAATAAGAGAGTTTGATGCCTTGTCCCTGCCTCCTTTCTTACCACTGTACATCTGGCCATTGGCTGATTGAACAATGTTTGGTAAGGAGGTTTTGGAAGGTATTTGACACCAGCCAAACAGTTGAGACAGAATGTGGAGGTCCCTTTAGTGGGCCCCGTCTCCACGGCGGTGAAAAATTATTTGTATGTAAGCATTGGTGGTTCAGTGGTAGAATTCTCGCCTGCCACGCGGGAGGCCCGGGTTCGATTCCCGGCCAATGCAGCTACCTTTTAAGTTTCTGTATAATTGAACATTTTATGCCTTGTCAAGTAAGGATTGTATGATTTTAACATACTCTACCAAACAGCAACACAATCACAACTACATTCTCCTTCGAATTGCTTCGGGGCTATTGGGGCGCACCGGGCCCTGCTCTAGAAACTAACAGTGAAGACATACATACACCCAGTGTATATATGTATATATTTTGCTATCAAAAAGTACAATAATCCCAAATCCCAGCGTGCAGCCATGGCCCCATTGTTTAAACCAAGCTACAACTGATGTCAGTCCGTAACACAGCGATGTTAGCCGGAGAGAGACCTGACAAATGCACCTTCCTTTCAACTCAAATGATTCTTGTAGTTTCCTTGAGACTACTTTGATTGTATTAAGTATTGGATGTCCACAAACTTTCTCTACCTTAATGAGGGTAGTACATATGACTACATATTTCCAACTGCTCCGGCTACACAGTGCAGTAAAAATGACTAAACATAATTCCAAAGAAAACTGTCCATACAAGAAGACACATCCCCCATGTGAAGCTCAAGCTCTCCACCTTCAGATTATGAGACTGAGGTGCTGACTGCTGTGCCAACAAGGCCCAAACAAAGTAAAAATGCATGGATTACATGGAATTGTATGTAGTAGGAAGAAGTTTTGACACATCATTATCAGTGAGAGGGGTGAATCACTGAGGTGACTGGGATGGACATGTTGTAAGACATATGCAACTTTCATTGTTTTTCCCTACCTTTCCAACTGCTCCATCGACACAATGCACAGTCTAAATGACTTCATGAAACTCCACACAAACCTGTATGTTACAAAACCACTGCCCCGTGTGAGGCTCGAACTCACGACCTTCAGATTATGAGACTGACGCGCTGCCTACTGCGCCAACGAGGCCTACAACTCAGACCAAATAGATGGGTAAAATCGGTAATATCCGTTGATGTAACATGAACACAAAAGTTGTCCTTCACACAAAAATATGAATCAAGCACCTGAAAAAATGCCGGCAGCATGTGTAGTACTGGAGAACTGCTGTGCTCTAACAGTAATTCTACTGTATTGACTAGAGAACTTTGGCCTTGGGCGGCGCACAGAACCCTTCAACTGTTTGGCCAAACAGCTGTAAACCATTCATTCTCCAGTATCTTCTTAAAATAAACATAAGAATTCTATTTTTCTATTATTGTAGGTCTGGATGCACAAGTGAAGGGTGTTCTTCCCAGGGAAAATCTGTGTTGCGTTCTCAAGTATGAGGCCAGTGGAGTGGGTGTCATTTCAAAAAAGAATGTAATTGTGTGTGTTGCGGCTTGTGGTATTAGCATGTTAAGATCATTCAATTCTTATCTACCAAGTCATAAATAGGATAGGTTTTGCTACTGCTAATGTACAATAATCCACAAAAACTCTGCTGCATTGGCCGGGAATCGAACCCGGGCCTCCCGCGTGGCAGGCGAGAATTCTACCACTGAACCACCAATGCTCACATGACCCATTTTTTTCACAAGTAAACAGAACGTACAGACACTTTTCTTAATTCTTATATATTTCCTTACATAATAAGAGAGTTTAATGCCTTGTCCCTGCTTCCTTTCTTACCACTGTACATCTGGCCATTGACTGATTGAACAATGTTTGGTAAGGAGGTTTTGGAAGGCATCTGACACAGGCCCCGTGGAGGTCCGTGGACGTGGAGGTCCCTTTAATGTGCCCCGTCTCCGCAGCGGTGAAAAACTTCTGTATGTAAGCATTGGTGGTTCAGTGGTAGAATTCTCGCCTGCCACGCGGGAGGCCCGGGTTCGATTCCCGGCCAATGCAGCTACCTTTTAAGTTTCTGTATAATAGAACATGGGCCAAGTCCCGGCCACCAGGCGCTCGCCCACGGGCCCCAACCCCAGGCCTGGCTCCAGGGCGGGGCCCCGGTGTCCCTCCGGGCTGGGTACTCGGGTTCTTGATATTTCTTTTCATTGGGATCTTCTGAACCGTTCTTCGTCTGGCCCTTCACCTGGGACCAATCTGCTTTGGGAGACCCTACCAGGGGCAAAATGCCCCCGACAACATAGCTCCTAGGGTCATTAGGGCTCTCAAACTCCTCCACCACGGTAAGGTGACGGTTCAAGGAGGGGCCTAGCTAATCCCAATTTATTTTATTTCTATTTTCATTCGTCTCCATATTTGTCTCTATTGACCACATCTCACATCTCATCACAATCTTTTTGGGAGGAGGCCTCGAGGCCGACCAAGGACACACCGGAGGAATTATATCTCTCGGCTGGCCTTGGAACGCCTCGGGGTTCTCCCGGAGGAGCTGGTGGAAGTGGCTGGGGAGAGGGCTGTCTGGACCTCTTTGCTGAGGCTGCTGCCCCCGTGACCCGGATCTGGTATAAGCGGGAGACAACGAACGAACGAACGAACGAACGAAAAGCACGTTGCATTGGCCATGAATCGCCTTCCTCACCACGTGGCAGGCAAGAATTCTAACACTGAACCACCAATGCCCAGATGCAAATGTACCTACACTGCATGGACAGGGCCCACTAAACAGGCCAGTACACCGCCTAAACATTTTGGCTGAAGGGGGGGACTTTGTCAGACCATCACCCTTTGAAAGCAAGAAGAAATTCTCTGAGATGTCATGTACTTCAACAATTAAAAAAGGGAGGGGCTGAAGTAAACACACATCTCCTCGTTAGTATAGTGGTAAGTATCCCCGCCTGTCACGCGGGAGACCGGGGTTCGATTCCCCGACGGGGAGTGCACATGTTTTTTCTTCAAAACAATGAAAGTCCTCAATACACAGTGAATCCATGAAGTGACTCTCGTATTGTAAAAGCCTCCACACATTATATGAACAAACAAATTTTGTCAGTTTAACACAAATGATTACAACTACTTTCCAGCACAAAAAAATGCATCTTTTAACTTCAAAATAGTCAGGTAAAAGGTGCTTCTGTGGTATACATCCATGAATTGAAAAATCCTGATATTGTATTGTGGTTGTGTTGCAGTTTGTGGCTATTAAAATTACATTCTATATATGTGTTGTGTTACTGATTCAAACATAAATACCAAAATGTGAAAAGTGTGTTGCATTGGCCGGGAATCGAACCCGGGCCTCCCGCGTGGCAGGCGAGAATTCTACCACTGAACCACCAATGCTCACATGACTCATTTTACCCCCGCATGTTTAAGTAGATGCAGTAGAAACGCACACGCAAAGAACAAATCCTTGGTGTTTTCACAATTATGTCAAATCTGTTAAACACTGATGGAGCTGCAGTCGCAGCTTGAATTACAGTCAGAGTCTGATGTTATCTTATTGCCATAAAAAAAACAACCTGGAGCTACAAATCGATAGAATGCTAAAAAGTTTTTGAGGAAAGAAAAACACATGCGCCCAACGTGGGGCTCGAACCCACGACCCTGAGATTAAGAGTCTCATGCTCTACCGACTGAGCTAGCCGGGCTTAAGAATGCCTGAAAAAGAATGGATTTTATCTCTCCTCGTCCCAAAATAACATTGCACAATCTTTGCATAATCCTGCTGCACTACATACAATCTTATATTAGCATTAGCTGTTGCTACAAGTACAAGTTGTCATATTCAAGTTGCTACTTTCTCCAATCAGGCTAACTTGCTATCAAAGGTGTTTTTGAGTATTTGCTCTAGTATTGCTTCCATCAGGGGCTGTATTGTTTGGAATAAAGGTGCAACACATCTCTCCGAACATCTTACAAACACCTCCTTTCACAGCTAAGAGCATATCCACGGCCATTCTATTGTCCTTTTGTTTTTAAATTTTTCCTCAGTGAAAATGACCCTTCCAACTAAAACCACAATAGCATAGTGCAATATCTGTCAAAATAATCGCATTGTTTTATTTGCATATCATGCAGCCCTAGTATAAACCATTTACTCACCACTTACTGCAGTAAAACTCAAAACACATGCCCCGTGTGAGGCTCGAACTCACGACCTTCAGATTATGAGACTGACGCGCTGCCTACTGCGCCAACGAGGCTTGGAACCCCCCTTTCGCATGAAGTCATCATATACACACTACAAGTATGGCTGTGTTCTTTGAATATTTCATGAAATAACAGACATAATACGTCATCGTAGATCCCAGACAGCACAATTCACAAACACAAATTTATACACATATTTGTACACATAAATCAGGGTGAGTGAGTTTCAGTTGTTATTGTTATATCAGTTGTTGTTCATACCATTGGATCTGTCAACTTGCACACTGACTATATGTAGGTGTCTGCATGTATGTGTATGTGTGTGTGTGTGTGTGGGTGTGTGTGTGTGTGTGTGTGTGTGTATGCACATGCAAGCATGTCTTGGCTCACTGTGTTTGCAGCAGCCTCTGTTGCTTTCTGTTTTAATTTTTGCTGTGATATTGAATGTGGTATTGAATGTGGTATTGAGAATCATTCACATTCATTCGCACTTGTACCTGCACAGTAGTGAACACAAATTTTCCTACAGTGTAGCATACAAAGATCACTTTAAAGTAAAATACAATAGTCTATACACCATTTAATCAGGCTAAATTTACGTGTTTTGACACCGAGTATCAAAACATATGCCCCGTGTGAGGCTCGAACTCACGACCTTCAGATTATGAGACTGACGCGCTGCCTACTGCGCCAACGAGGCTTACAACAGTACTGCACCTAATGTCTTTATATCGGCACTACAACTATAGATCCACCATTTAATGATTTCTAACACTATACATAATACACTATTATATGATCAGGGATCCTCAAATTAAAACAAATATAACAAAAATAAATACGGCACAATTCACGAGCACAAACACAAAAGCCAAAAATACTATTTTGGTTGTAATTCCACGCATTGTCCCCCAGAGGGAGACAGAGTCCTGCTGCTACGACTGTTCTGACCTAAAGTTACCTTTCCTTCAACTGCCTTTACCTCGGGTCCGGCTCTAAGCATGGGCACGGAAGGCAATGCCCCGACATATCCGCTTCATCCCAAAATTGAGAAAAAAATAACTGAAAAGTACTTTATTTTCTCCTAATCGATTTATCGAATCATAAACATACCACATTAAAATTAACCAAGTTAATTTATATCCGATTGGTTGCTCTGGCCATATAAAAACTGGATACAGATGTGTTAATGTTAGCTAATTTCAGTTTCACACCGCATAGAAGCGGCACATTTCGGCGCTGAATTAACTTCTATTACTTGTCCACAAAATTGATATAATCTGGATGCACGTTACATAGTACGTTATTCGTCCTCTTGGAAAACTGGTACATGACATTTCTCAAGTGTACAACAACACCCTCTGCCTTAAGTAATAAAAACATGGCGTGACCTCAATTCATTTTAAGCTAGCTTTAAAGCTAGCTGCAAAACCCGTGACCTCGGTTATCTTACGTTAGCTTCAGATGGAAAACAGAAAAAAGTCACAAAAGCAACACTGTTAACAAACGTTTTGGTATTAGACTGATAGCAACTCACCTAGCGAGTGAAAACGTCGCTGCTTTCAGACATTGTTGCTGATGGTTGTTTTCCTCCAACCATGGTCCGCAAGACAAGTCGCAAAGATGTCAGGAGCCGGTAAATGTCCTCTCTGTATCCCGTTTCTTCAGCAAAAGTTGCTGATAAACTCGATACTTTGTATAACTCGACGCAAACCTAAAAAATAAACTGTTTTTTCGGTAAAATAAAACATAAGAATTGAAAACAATTGCCGTAATAGCTGCGTAGCGTGCAGGAGCTGACCTCTAGACACTGAGGCGCCTTCAATTAAGTAGCAGCCAATGGCGGAAGCTCAAACATGAACCAAGATCACATGATGTTAAAAAGATACAGATCAATCCGCGAAAGTTTCAGTGAAATCAATCAAGTTTCACCTCTGTACCATAGTAATCTTCTCATTCATGGAGAAACTTTGCAGCATTAAATTTTATGTGCAAAACACTTGCTCAGGAAATACTTTGTTATACAATGTTGCATTACAAGAAATCAATATAGATGTGAAAATGTAAATATTTGCTAATCGTCCTTCAATAGTAAACTCAACACTGAATAATCAATAATATTATTGATAACAAAAATAATCGTATTTTGAAACCTTATAGTACAACGAATGCATTGATTACTTAGATAGGAAGCAATTAAAACACAATGTTTTAAAACAAAGAAGCAAAATATAAATATAAACCCAAGTGGTACAAATTCCTAACAAATGTGTAATTAATCACATTATGTAGGTCCAAATTAGGAGTTAACCTTTGGCTTTTTCCCCTTTTCTCTAATCTTTGCTTCTTGGGTGGTTTTACCTCTTTAGACCTATAAAAATGACTCAAATGAGACAATCTACCAAGGGGATATCACTCTTTGGTTAAACTGCTATTACGTGCAACATGACAGTTGGTCACAAGTAGATGCTGCCTAATTTTAGAGTGTCATATGGCATTAAAAAAGATTTAGAGGACTTCTGAGATATTACAGCACCACTTATGCATCAATAAAATAAAGAGCTGGTTTTCAAGCATACTCTAATGGGAGCGAATACAGTGTATAAAGCAAGAAATCTTTCGAGACTGAATGAAGTCAGACATTTGCGAACTGAAAGCCATATTTAATAATTTAATTTCACCATGCATAAACCATATAGAAAATACTTTACAGATATGACAATAAAAAAAAAGATATTTCATGATGCCAAGAAAAAAAAAACCAAAAAACGCAAGTGTCACAGATCACTGAAGGCTCACAAGTTGTAATCGGATTAGTCTGATGAGTTAGTACATGGTTTAATCAGCAGGGCTACATTTCACCCTGAAGGAATGAAAAACAAAGTCAGCACAACAGTAAAAAACAAAGAGCAGGCGATAATCAAAACATAATCAAGATTTGTTAAAATGCTGATGTCAAACCCAACCCAGCATGGGTGCACTTGATTTTGCACAACCGTTACTCTGTCTTTGCTTTGCGAAAATGGGTCTTGAAGCCTGGTGGGTTGTCGCTGCTTTGCAAATGAAACACATTAGGAATAGTTAATCAGTGACCCCCGACAGAAATGGGGGTAGAAATGAATGAAGAGGGTGTTAAGTGTGTTAGTTGAGGTGGGGGTCCATGCAGAAGGCATCAATTCTATACCTCCAACCTTTCAAATGGCACTAGATTCAATAAAAGGAAAAAAAACAAAACATGGCAAATACACTCCTTCATATGACATTTGATTACCATTATCATCCCACAGTTTGTACCCACATCAGAGCACGGTCAAAACATTACAGCAAACCTTCAGTGTGCAATGTTTAGCCGGTACCTGATCTTCACACATCTGTATGGCATCTGCTTACAGATGACTTGTATTTAGGTAAAATCACACAGTCTGCAGACGGGAGAGTTAAACGAGGAAAACAAGTCAAAAATGTATTAACTAAAACTAAAACTCCAACTGGCCTTCTTTAAACATGTGTAAGCGTTATTATTTTTCACAGTTATATTAAATGGTTGCAGCTGGATATGAAACATGTCAGTGGAGTCACAATATGGCCTCACTGTCAACGAGCACACTGAGGAAGGGAAGCACCAGCACCACTTTAATTGCGAGTAATTAACATTGTGAGTTTCTGTTTTAATGAACTTCTTTGCTTTAATTTTAGGGATGGGACATGACATTAAACTTTCAAATAATCTGGTGTTGAAAACCACCACTGTTGGTACTGGTGCATCCCCACTTTGAGTCTATGAATTATCCCTCACAGGCCAATAAAGCATGTCTCCATCTGTTGAATTGCATCCGGGCAAGCGATCAAGAATTTCAGTTAGTATTTTGAGCGCAAAATCAGTTTCATAACACTGCTTAATTACAATACTGCTTCATAAAAACAACTAACCAAAGCAAAAACAACATAAAGCACTGTTTCACATATTCATGTTTCAAGTCACTTACGATGCGTCCCTCTCTTCACTGTCTGCCTCTGGTGTAATGTACGATAACTAAAGCTGTCTAAATGGGATCTGAAAACAAAACAATCTGCCAGACAAATACTGGTAAATGCTGTGTGTAATTTCTGGCCATGTTGTCTATGCTGGATTTCTCTCGTTAAACTGTTGTTGGCACAGTTTTGTGCCGTATGTTTATGTGTTCACGCCACAGGCAACGAGTAGCAACATTTTGGAGAAAATATGACAATTTAATTCCTAGAAGAGGCTAAATTTCAAGAGGTCTGCATGACATTGAATTTTAATTTTCACCTTCAGAAGCAAAGCAGGCAGGTGGAGAAGAGAGAGAGAACACAGGATTGGTTCAGAGATAGAGATAAAAAAAATGTTATCATTTAATTTACAGCTCCATCACCGGGTGTAATTACACAGCCACAAAACTGGAAAACATTTCTTCAACAAAAGCTTACAATACGACACTAAAAAGGGTAAGTTGACATTGATTTTCTATATTAGCAACTAAAAAAAAACTATGTTGTTAGTGTAGCATCACTGTATAATTACACATCAGTCGATGGAGCAGAAGAGGGAGCTGTAAAGTAAAGAAAAAGTTTCTAAAAAAATAAGGAATGAAAACACAATAGGTCCAAGTCACTTAAGTTCCATTGAGAGGAATGAGTGCGCATTATGGGTGAGTGATTCACTTTTTCCATTCATTCTTTCATTCATTCATCCAGCTGTCTACTGTTATGACGTCAGTGCTTCTTCTTCTTCTTCTTCTTCTTCTTCTCTTGAATAGGACTAAATGGACACCTTGACACCTTGGAAAGTAAAGAAAAACATTTCTTACGGCCAGGATTTGAGGAAAACATTGGTCAGTACGTTGATCAGGAAGCAGCATTCTTGAGTCTTCCATAGAAACCATTGGCGACACTTCCTCTATAGCTTGTTGGCAGGCAGAATCATTTGCTTTCTGTAATAAACGCTAACAATGCTAACCCAAGGTTCTTAAGGTAGCTGATTTTCATTACCCTCTAACTTAAAATAAGTATGCTGAGGAAAATTAAAAGTAAAAAAATGTCAAGGCATCCATTTAAGAAAGAGAGGATATTAACATAAAGATGGATCGCAGTGTTTCCCCTACATAAACAAAGTAGTGTTCATAAGAAAGATAATTATTTATTTCTATCGAGTGACGCTGGAAAATTGTTCTTCCCAGTCTTCAGTGTTCCAGTAATTAGTTTTGTACAGTTTTAACATTACACATTTTGGAAGCTTCAAGTTCGTTTGGCTAAAATTTTGCTCGTGTTTTACATGAAAAATGTGGGGAAACACTACGTCTATCCATCTACTCCTTCCCTCAAAGCCATTATATGTTTTGAGTCTCCTCTTTTGAGTTGTTTTTTTTTTTTTTTTTATTTCTTCTTTGCAAATAGCCACTTCCTTCATTGCTCCTTTTATCCGAACAGAAAACAGGTAGTGTCCTTTTTGTCTAGCAAGACGCCAGTCTTGTGTGTCTTGCAGGTTTCTCCTTCATTTTCTTATCAAAAGTCAACAGGTCACTTTTTCTTCCATCTTTTCATAAGAGGACAAATGCATCTTCTCAATTTCTCCTCCTTAGAAGAATGATTTCCCTTCCTTCCTCTCAGAACAACACGTCTTCGTTGGTAATGAGCGTTTCCACCACAAGTCTCTGGTATCGGATGTCGTTGAGCGCCGTCATGGCGTCCAGCTCGGGGGCCCTCATCAGTGTTGGGCCGAAGACGATGCCCAGGTTCTCGCTGGACATGAGGTTCTCCTTCTCATACTCGGTCACCCTGGATGGAGAGCAGGGGGAAAGTATGTGTGACGGAGAGTACGACCACAACATCTCCAAAACATCAAGATCAAGGAATCAAACCCTCGTAATTAAGCTGAATAACAATATCGTTCACATCTACGTGATGAAATGTCTGTGAGAAAGTGAAATCACAGCTTGTGTAGTCAGACCTCTTGAGGTGAGCCATGAGGTATCGCAGTGTCTCGCAGTGAGCTGGCGGCAGCAGCTTCAAGGCCTCGTGGAGAGACTCCAGCCGTTTTTCTGGGTCTGTAATCTCTGCATTACACACACACACACACACACACACACACACACACACACACACACACACACACACACACACACACAATATAACACTGATTAGATACTGGATCAATTGTCATACAATTGCGACAAAAAAAGTGACAAAACACATTTCCCGCATGTTTTTTACTGATTTATAACATATGCTCAGTGCTGAACTGTTCCTCTATTCATTCCTGCATCTTATGTAATGAGGAACACAAGGCATGGAGACCTACTTGCGGTTTCTATGAAGCGTGGGTAGGCATCATATGTTATGAGGGGGATAGGCAGCTCTCTGAAGTAGAGTTTGAGGGCTCCGGTGATGATGTTGATGTCCTCGTAAGCACTTGAGGAAATATCAGCCTTTTCTCCATCTGCAGAGGAAAACAAGAACAATCAGTTGCTTTCCGTCAGAAGGAAATCTCAGGATTAGGGTGCAAGATGAACAGAGATCTGTCTTCATAGAATCTCTCTGGAGGATTGTATTGATATTTTATTGATAGTAAAAGATAACGCCTCTTATTCTCATACGGATTCACCTCAAAGAAGATGAAGGTTTGTCAAAGTGATAACCAGCTGCTAACCGCTGCAATGTTTGTGCAACGGATGTGTTCAACTGATCAAAAAAACAACAGGGACACTCACCTCTGTCAAAAGCCAGTTTGACATCTTCAATTAGCTCACTGAAGCCTGATATTCTGTACAAACCCTCTGACTGAAGACCTGGAGGCAGACAAGGACAGTTATAGAATTTTAATTGTAGTGTGCTTAAACATTTCTTTAAGTTGTATTTATTGGCTACAGTTCTGGATAATTGACGAATCATTTAAGACATTGTTTATGTGCCAAAATTCTCTGGTTCCAGCTTCTCAAATGTGGAGTAAATAAATAAATGGAACATCTTTGGACTGTTGGTTTGATTTTAAGGAAAACGTGGCTTTTTTTTTTTTTTTTATTATTTTATTGAATGTTTAGATCAAACAATGAAAAAATATCTGCAGATAAATCAGTGATAAAATGAGTAGTTAGCTGTTTGTGTCAATGGAACAGCTTCAGTAAATTAAACTGAAGGTGATACAGAAATAGAGACAGAAGACAGTGAAGATTGATTAGAAGACAAAAAAACAACAACACGAGAGACAGAAGGGGGAGGGTGTGTGTGTGTGTGTGTGTGTGTGCGCATTCAGCGTCTCCCCTGTTCCAGTCAAGTTCAATCGCTTCAAGTCAGGTGTCTTTATTGATTTCACATATTAGTTTCACTCAGGTCGTGAAATCGTTGTCAATAAAATCCTGTCTGCAGCAGCTCCCCTGTGACCACTCAGGTCGCATGGGGGAGGAATTGCAGCTCTCTCAGTCTATATATATACACACACACACACACACACACACACACACACACACACACACACATTCATTTATTCTGCGTGTGTGCATCAAACCATTGAGAGGGTGGGCTGGCACGCACACACGCACATCTTGCATACGTATGCCAGCCTCGTAGGTGTTGCAGCAAACAATACTTAAAAGCTTTTTTTGTCAACATTATATAATCACTGACTCATACACACACACACACATTTATATACAGACTTGCTGTCTCTCTCACCTCTAGCCTCAATTTCCTGTATGCACATATCAACCACCATGGGCCTCTTGGTGTTGTGGGCTTTGACCAGCGTGGTCAGGTCGCAGCTGTACACCTTCTTGACGTGCCGCAGGTCCGGCTGGCAGTCGTTTGGCACCACTTTGGAGCACTGCTTATGGACATTCAACCCACAGTCTGGCAGAGAGAAAGACAGAGGCGGTTTTACATCACTTTATGTCCACTCACAACCTAAATGTCACTCTTTTAGGCATCTCCTGTAGTTATATTTACATAAATGAGTGCCTGTTTTCCTTTATGCTGCTTTCGGCTCTTTACACTGCTCTGTATTTTTTGTCCAATAAAGTCTGATACTTAAAGAATAGTAACTAGATTCAATGGTAGAAGTTCCATTTAATCGCAAGCAGTGCAGAGGCACAGTTCATCACCCACACACAGTAAAAATCCCACTGCCAGTCTGTTCTTTGGCACCAAATTGAATCTTTTAACATTTAAAATCCGTGATACACTGCAGATGAGTCAACAGCAAAACTGACTAACTTTAGCCTGCTGTCCCACTTTTGAGTCACGGTCTAAGAGAGAGGAGGTGCAACATGTTGCAACAGTGGAGGAGGAGAAAAGGAGCAGAAATCCAATCTTTTGTGGGATATTTGTGTGGGATAAATCAGAGATTACTGACAGAGCGCGTCATACACTGATGTGTGTGTGAAAAAGAGGATTTCTTTGTGTTTGTGTTTTACCTGCACACTTGACTCCCTGAGCGATGAGACCCCACATGAAATTGGCACAGTACTCACACCAGTGGGGGCCCCTGAATGTATGAACCTGGTAAGAGATAGATATAGAAAAAATTGGAAATTTGATATTAAAAAGGCCTTTTTTTTTTTACCCTAAAATTCACAACAAATATTAAAGCGAACAGATATGGCCAGAAAAAAATAATAAACAAAAAAACATGAGTTAAATGTGCCAAAATATACACTAAGAACAGTGAGAAAAATATTCATATAAGCCAGACTGGCCACAGTTAAACCTGAATACCAGCAATAACAGGCACTGACAAAAGAACGATGGAGACACAATAGAAGTGCTGAAAGGACACTTAGAAAAATATAGTGAGAACAGAGTTTTAATCTGCCCATTTATTGCACAAATTGGTTCTATATAATGAAATGCTAATGACGTCCATCACATCACCGTGCCCTTTGTATGTATGTGTGAGCATGTGTGTGTCTGTGTGTTCATCCACATTTCCCTTGAGCTCAGTACACTGTGGCTCTGACCTTTGTGCTCTTTACTAATGGCTGCTTGTAATATGAAAATCTGGGAATAATTAAATGCATAAATGTGTGTTTCTCTGTCTGTGTGTGTGTTTGAGTGTGTGTGTGTGTGTGTGTGTGCTAACACTCTGAGGTAAATTTGAATAAGACCCCATGTGCTGAATCAGCAACTCTGCCACACACACAGATACACACACACAGACACACACAGACACACACAGACACACACAGACACACAGACACACAGACACACAGACACACAGACACACAGACACACACACACACACACACACACACACACACACACACACACACACACACACACACACACAGGAGGACCGGGGAAGCGAAGGAGTGCCTCACCTTGAAGTTGTGGACCTTCTCGTACTTGGGTGCCAAGTCGCTCTCCCTCAGGGTGGCCCGCCGCACCAGCGACGTGAGCTGTGAAAGGGCAAAAGATCTGATTGGTTGCCAGAAGGTGGAGGCAGGGGAGGTTGGTTTAGAGGGGGCTGGTGCCCGGTTGAGATGGGTTCCCGATCCGGTGCTGGGGTCCGATGTGCTGCCAGAGACTGGCAGGGAGGGAATTGAACCAGCGCTGACATTTAAACCGAGAGCAGCCGTAAACAAAGACCCCTTCTGACTTGTTTCCTTCTCAGCTCGCCTGCGTGATTGCTTTTTACCTCGTTTAATGATGTGCGACTCTCGACTCGGCATTGTGGGACCTGCAGTTTTGGTGGAGGTTTACATCAAATACTGGCTCTGAGACCAAAATCTGAATCCCACTAATAACTACAGTAAGCCAACCAGCATGAAAATGAAAAGAAAAAAAAAGGAAATACACCTAAATAATTAAAAATGACAAAAAATACCCAGGACGATTAATAAAAACAGGAAGAAGTAAATATGGAAAAACAACTGATCTCTCGAATCACGTCAAAGCTCCATCTGACAACAACATCCCAAACCAAGAAGCCAACACAGGACCAATCCTGCGGTCTTAGCACCACAATGATCAGCCAATCAGATTAGCTCTGCATACTGATGGGGCTGCATGGTGCAATTCCAGTTCATAACAAAAAAACAAAAGCCAGAAAGCCTAGCAATAAATCTGTCTGAAGATTAAAAGCACAAAAAGTTCAATGAATATAATTCAATAAATCTTCGCTTCTTGGAAGGTGTTTGCAAAATCCTTCAGACCCGACTGATGCGGCAGAACGAGCATTCCTGTCTCTCGGTCTCGTGTAGGTGAGCGCTTCAGCCCACATGGCTGTGTGTGTGCGTTAATCCGCTTTCCCTCCACACACACTCACCAGGCAGAACCAGAGGAGGAGGGAGGGATAGAGGCGGAGAAAGCAAGAAGAGGAGGGGGGAGGCTGAGCTACGGAGCTGTAATGGATGAATTTAACAGGTCACATTGAGAGGAGAAGGAGCCAATCAGAATGCAGGGATTCTTGTTGTTCGCCACCAATTCTGCCACCTCAATTGTCCCAGGAGAGAAAGAGAAAGAGAGGGAGAGAAAGAATGAGCTGAGAATCAAGCTGTTATTTTATTTATTCGTTCACACTTTTTGTTCCTCTTTGTTTCCCTCCATTCTTTTGTCATTCTACCCGCAACATCTGTCCGTTTTTCTTACGATGTTTCCAAATTTCTCTAAATCTTCTCCTCTTCCACTGTAAACAAGCAGCAGCAACTGCTGTCATCTGCTTTGTGTGTTGTTTCGACTTCACTACAACACAATCCCACATCCTCGCACGGCTCTTAAAATCAAAGGCCCTGCTCGTCCATTACTCTAGATCATACAAGTAACATTATATAAAAACAGTTCAAGGCTAAATTTTCACTTTAGAGGTTTCTGGTTAAGTGCCGCCTCTGGTGGGAAGATGTGTTGTCGTGCGTTCTTTGACATTTTTGGGCTGAGCAAACAAGCAGTGGGGATGCATTAAATCCCGTTACTGCGGGAGAGATTCACAGGCTTTCTGCTATGTGACCTTTTACACTGACATACAGTCATGCAAATATTGCTTTGTGACATCTTAAGAAGATATCACAACACCAAAAAAAGTGAATTTTTAGCTGTAAAAAAGCCTTTGGAACAAACGACCACATATCCAAATTCACTAATCCTCAGCTCATATACACAGCAAAGTGAATATTTATGACTGGTCATGGTTATTTAATGACTGTTTTCGTTGCATGGGAATGGTGGGGTCGAGGGCCTAACAAAAGAGCACCTCGATTACAGACAGACCTCGAAATAAAGACAAAAAAATAACAGAAAAGGAAAGAGGAAAAAAAAAAAGGTAATTATGTTTAGCAAGGTCATGTACTGATGGAGATATCATCTGTGGCCCTTATATCTCTTCATATATATATATTTTTTTGGGAGATTTCATACTATTTTTTCTGTATTATCCGTCAGATCAAATGTGATTTAAAACCTAATTACTAAAATCTCCTGTCACCGCCATCTTTCTCGTCGCTGTCCAGTGAATTCAATCTCATATTAACGCCCTAAAAATTAATTTTTAAAAAGTCATCACCAGAACCACGTCTTTATGACCCCCACGGGGGCTGTTACCCACAATAAACTGTGATTAGCTGTATGAACATATGATATATGTATTTCTCAATGTCTGACTTCCCTACAGAGAGCCACCTCTGGTCTCAATGTCACAGCTGTACTGCTTTGTCTGCAAATCCACCCAATTATGAAAGCACACACGTACACACGACCACCCCCCATTCCATACACACACACACACGGACAGTGATGTATGAGGTGCTGTGTAGGTGGTCATGCACTGCAGGTCATACAAGGCCTCAGGAGGCTCGGCACTGGTGTAGCAGATAAACGCATTGCACACACTATACCTACTTTGTTATGAGCCTGTTGGTTTGGACTGTATCACACTGGTGTGTATGTGTGTGTGTGTGAGTGTGTGTGTGTGTGTGTGTGTGTGTGTGTGTGTGTATACACGAGTCTGAGGGTTCTGCAGCAGTTGCCTGAATGGAGCTGCATCTCCTGCCTCGTTTTTTCATGCACCTACCTGCACAAACACCCAGCTGCATGACTGAAATTTACATTAAATGTTTCCCAAGTGATTAGCATCTGAGTTAGCTCCTGCATCATACAGAAACCTCACATCGCCAAATATTGCCACTTTTGTTTTCATCTACAGAAAAAGTCAAGAAATAAAAACCCAACACACAAAAAAACTAACTCTAATAACCTCACAGCTTAATGGAAACTAACGAGCCAATCTCAAACTCCGTTCTTGAATTCTTAGTAGACAGATTTTGCCGGAGATAGAAGGTTTCTGCAGGCAAACTACTGTTATGTAACTTTACTGCAGAGCCCTTGGCTGGAGGCCATCTCTCCTCTGCAACCATCCTCCTCCTCCTCCTCCTTCTCCTCCTTTAACCATGTTCCTCTACTCTCATCCTTCCATCCTCGTACTGTACATACACAAACTTTCCTTCACCTTTACCCTTATGCTAACTGTCTGCAGGGTTTCTTAAAAATCAATTCTTTACAAACCCTAATTTTTCGATAACATACACTCATATATTATTGTTTCATACTTTTTGCCACATTCTGGAAACATATCGAAGGTTTATGTGCTAACGATTGCTGCATTAAGATTTATGTAACCTTAATTTATGCAGGTAAGGTCCAGTGATTTTAAGAGATTGAGCTGTTTTGCATACTGCCTGCAGCATAAATCCACTTCCATAACATTTTGTTCTTACATCTTCTAGATTCAGGCTCATCTCCAACATCAGTTCATCCTATAAATCATCTCAATGTTCATACACATTTTCCACTGTCAGTTTCTGCACTCTCAATTTGGAGATATAAATGATTACTCACTAATTTGAAAGCTTATACTAAAGGCAGGAAAATTAACAGTACACACAGTGTGCTAAGAGACTTGATGAATGATTTAATTTGTCTTATAGGGCTAATTTCAGCCTACGGTTTCCTAACAGGAATATTCTTTGGTCTTTAGCCAATACTATGTGTCAATACTACTCCATTTCTTATTCAAACCAACTCCCCTCCAAAACCCTTAAGCATTTAGGTCAGTTTGCCAGAAAGTTATGTTAATTGGTGGATGCTTTTGGACAGAGTTCCTATGCAGATTCCATTATTCTTGCAGAGAGTGATGAGTTTCAAAGATATTGATTGTTATTCTGTATAATTTCTGCTGAATGTTTATTAAGCAGCCTCTAAAAGCTACTTCGTATTATTCTATAGGTCAAGATTCTTTGTAAAAGGTGACATATAATTGAATATGTGAAATATCTGGGACTCGGGGAGAAAGAAAATGCACCAGCTTCTATATTTTGGCCCCACACGACAATTTTCCAAAGTATTTTGGTAAACTTTACCCTCTCCTCTGCATTGCGTTCATCTTTGGCCGGAGCTGGTCCATCGGGGGCCTCGGGGCTGTGTGGCAGGTGTTTCTTCAGGGTGGGCTCCTGGTTCAGGGTGGTGTAGCCCACGTGCTCATAGATAGGGTTTATGGTCATCTTAGCGATGTACTCCGCTGCCTGACGGATGAGAGGGTAACTTTAAACATGACCATCGACATAGTTTTTATAGTCACTGATTTAAGTCATCAGTGACTACTGGAATGTTTCCGTCTCCCCTGACAGTATACACGTGACGTGACTGGACCAGAACTAAAACTAGCAAAAATATTCTTCATTTTCTAGCACTGCTTCGTTCCTCTTGGTGCTGTCCGATTGTCTGAATAACAAATAAACACTTAATGGGAACCATGTGCTGAAAAAAAAAAGAAAAATGCAAAATTACCTTCTTTCTTCAGGGGTTTTGAAGGAATCTGGGGACTCATGTAATTAAGTAAAGAAGTAGTGATCAAGGGGTATTATGTGCCGAGCGGACTCTGTTTTTGCCTGACAAACAAGAGCTGAACGCTCAAAGTTTTTTGCTGCCATTATGGCAAGCAATTATCCGTAATCATCGACTTTACATTCAGCGATTACAACTATTCAGCCCTGATCAATGGGCCAATCTCTGCTGTAACATTCTCAGACCTTATCTACTACTTTTATGAAGAGAATGACAAAAAGTATCGCTTTAAATGTGGAACATGATGTGTACCTTTGTCTCAATGTACAGCGTGATGAGGCCGTCTGTGACCAGGTCGTGGATGGACTCGAACCTCTTCTCCCCAACAAAGTGCTTCCCGTCATGGTAGAGACGGAAGTTTCTCGTCTGGTTCCCAAACCTGGGAATTGATGGAAGAAGAGATTTTGTTGAGTAAGAGGCCAAATAGGCAATAACCTGCCAGTGGCTGGTTACCCGCCACATTGTCTAGGAGAGTCTCTTTTAATTGTAAACTAGAATCACAATTTACAATCATACTCAAAAAAATGCTGCAACCTTTTACTACAATAAGTAAAATAAAGTGGCATAGACTCTGTGACAGAAGGACCCGTAACTGGGCCAACACATTATCTGCTCCTCAGTGGACCACAATGAAACCACTGTGAGATAAAACAGCACCATTAAATCATTAACCCAAAATCCAACCTTTCCTTTTCTACCAACCCAGACTGGGACCCTAGTTTATGAGGGTTTATTTATGGAATGTAATTATAACCACAGGGATGGGAGAAACAGCGAAAGAGAGAGAAACTTGTGCAGGTGGAAAGATGACATGACTATGAATAGAGCAAACTGACCCAAAACTAAATTCAAATTATGCCATGCGCCCATTTAAAAGTGTGACACCTACTCTGAGAAAACGATGGCTCACATTTGAGTAAAACTGACTGCTGATGTAAAATAAAGTTATTTGCTCACAAGGTAACTAGGCCAAGTGAACAGAGTGGCATTAAGGATACAGAAAGACTCCTTTGGGCATGTAAACAACAATCCTCCACACAACTGAAGTGCCTCTGACAAAGACACAAAATCACTACCCGCATTAACGATATTTGGTAGTCACATTTAGGAGATACAGTATGGAGCTAAAGGAAACCACAGGCTGTCACTCTCTCACACTTCCCCGTCTCCTCACGAGGAAAGGCTCTCAGGAAGGTGGTGTGTGGAGCCATGTGAGCTAAGAGATGAGCACCTCTGAGCAGCTTAAAGCTTGACTGCTGCCTTAACAGAGGTGGGGGGGGGCTGAACCCTCACACCTCACAACACCTGGGGCCTGTACACACACGATCAGACATGCTCAACGTTCACAAAGCACCACAGCTTCTCTCTTTCTTGCCTTGACACACGAATACGTGTGGGCACGGGCAAAGGTGTTTGAGGTCAGTTCACATGAAGTCTTCTCCAAGTAAGGGCAAAGCAAAATATCTCAAAATGCAATTTCCTTAGCAGATTTTACTATAAATTGGCATAATAAAATGAAAATATCGATATTTCTCCAGTCTCTGGCAGATTTGCTAGACTTGATATTCCAGACTCTAGTTGGGAGGTGCCTATTTTCCTACTTGTGATGGTTCCTTCTCTAATAAATGTATTAAAATCCCTAGTCCCAGAACTTAAGCCTATACCGATCCAGTGGCACCAGTGAGCTCACATTTGTTCTTGATTGTCTGAGTCTCCCTAAATTAGCCAAACACAGACATACCTCAGAGCCAGTGTGTATGTGCCCGGCTGTCTCTGACTCTCTCTGATGAGGTAGCTGCCTTCGGCCTGACTCAGTAACTGGTCGGCCTCTTCTCTGGAGATCATCCCATGGTACCTGGACGAAAGAGGACAAATATATTTGGATTCAAACTTTCCTCAATCCCTGAAATGCACTGACAACTGGCAACACGCCTGATGTAAATGACAAATACAGAGAAATCCAACTTACTCTCTCCCATAGTATTTAGGTCGATTGTCCACCTGCAGGGAAAAGAAAAATACAGAGTGAAAAACCTATTATTTTAAATGGTTTTAGTACCATAAAATGTTCCTCACTCTCAGAAGACTGTAAATGTTCATTTTGAATCATATAACAAAAGGTAAATTTGAGATTAATATACAAGCTTATATGCTTACAACCACCCTTAGGCTAGGTGTGAAGGTTCATTGTTATGCTGGTATGAGCTATGAGGAAAACCGTACCTAGGTAGTCGGTTAGTTTATTGACTTAAATATCACAATACAAAAATATCCATCAACTCCACATCAAATAAACACACTGGGTCCAAACACAATTCAATTCTGTCAACACATTGATACAATAACATACAATATCATATCGCACAGTACAATAGCAGGTCATTCATAAAACACACACACACACACACACACACAGACACAAACACACACACACACACACACACAAAAACAACAATATAGTGTGTGAAATGCCACTGGCTCTAAGATGATACAAACTGTGAGCTCTTGCTAAATATTTTCACAGACTTTGGCACATTTTCGGGACTTGAATGTAAACCTCGCTTGGCACCCGGCGTGCGTCTGTGTTCGCGAGTGTGTGGGCGCAGAGGATATTGCATGAGTCAGATAAAAAAGCCGAACATTGTGTTGCCCTCAACAAAACTGCTGTCGAGCCAATAAATCAACAAAGACCCAACAGACAGCGGTGAATATTAATTTGGATGGTGTGTGTGTGTGTGTGTGTGTGTGTGTGTGTGTGTGTGTGTGTGTGTGTGGGTGTGTGTGTGTGTGAGGTACTGTATAGGAGCAGTCCACTTTTCACAGATTTGTCATGATATGCATTGCACAAATTTCAGCACATAATGAACGTAATCAAATGTGGTCAGGGTGGTTCAAGTCGGAGAGGACGTACGCTACCCCTGTGTTATCAGCCGTGCATGTGCACCTCTGGACACCGACCAGAACTCCTCTGAGGCCTAACACCCATTACTAATGCTCAACACACATCCTTGACTGCACATTACGGAGTGCTGAGCTTGAGGGGGAAGAACTGTTTGAACAGACTTTCAGCCACGCACTGAATACACAGTGTATTTTGATTGCAATGATGAAATAAATTGGTACACGGTGAAATGGTAGGCATGGCACAACCTGGAAGCAAGAGTTTATTCTCAATGTTGGTGTATCAATTTAGGCTAATTCTTGGACATCCCGTGTTAAATGTGTAGCAGACAACTCATGCAGCAGTCAACAGTCAAAATTTTGCGTGTTCAAAGAGTTCATGTCTGTGGTGGATCACTCAAAGACACTCAGCAAGTCATTATGGGAGGAAAGTGTCAGTTCACAACAAAACACAAGCAAGCTATTATTACTCAGTATTATGGACAGATTGACAAATAATCTCAAGTAACTTTGAGCAACAGCTGTCTAGAAACTGGAAGGAACTTCTTCCACACCCTGACAAAGGGCCCACATCCTGAACATTTATACGCCTTGAGGCTGGAACAATGGACACAGATTTTAGTTTCACTACCAAGCCAATTAACTATTCATCTGTTGAGATTTTTTTTCGATGAAACATTTCAAATAAAAACGTCTATTGCAATTTTCCAGAGCCCATTGTGAGACCATGTTATTGCTCATTTTGTCTGAACAAGCCAAACCAAAATATATTCAATTTAATTTAATGAGTGCACTGTTTTAATTTTTAAAAATGTACCTCTTCTTCTTCGGGCTAAAGGACAGTCTAGTCTCTGTACTCATTTATGCCACCATGTCACTGACATACCACAAATTAAAAAGTACCAGCCATGGATAAGTGCTTACTGGTGCATCATTAAATCACATATGGCTGAACTCCCAGCTGACAACATGGGGCTGGTGGTAGCAGAAGGGGTGGGTGTCCTCCACCCCGTCTGTCCGCCAGTCTGCTGCTTTTAACTGGGTCAGCACCGACTACCTGACCAGGCCAGGGGCATCAAAACCAACAGCTGTTCATCTAACATATACATACACACACACACACACACACACACACACTTACACATCCTACTATCCATCCTAAGAGGACTGTCTTTTACAGATTAACACACACAAACACCAGACCCCCCCCCCCTTTAATCCCCATTGGTTTGCCCCAAACCATATACATAAGCACATCTGGTGGTTGAATGAATTGAAAGCATTTTCTTACATTTCCTATGCTGAACAATCAATTGATTATTAAAGAAAATAAGTGTCAGATGTATCAATAATGGAATTAATCACTGGTTGCAGCCTTACAGTTATGATGGAGTAATATGATCTTGTCCAAGGTTTTCTGTTTGTACACTTGACTACTTGCTTGCTTTACCAGGTTAGTAATCCAGTCTTGATATTTACGATATATATATTGTAAATATATATTTTTGCCTCCCCAGTACATCTGTGTATCTCGCTTTATTAGCTTTTTACCATTCTCAGTTGCTTTTAAGTGTATAAAGCAGACAGTCCAGAGTACTGTAAAGTGACAGTGTTAGACTGTGACTGCCCGAGGCTAGGACACAGCCGCTGCTAACTAAACCTATTCCAACATTTACATGAAGACGTTCAGATTGTTATATTCATGTTGCTTTGATTAGAATTAAAGCCCAACACTTGAACTAAAACAAGTTTTCACCCAAAGTGACGTTTAATTGCTTTTAATAACAGTAGACCTACTTTTACCAACATAACATTGTGTGCTGTGTTTAGCATTTTCAGATCACGGCTATAGACGGTTTAACAGATGCTTTCCCTGAAGACAATGGATTTGTTGAAGTACAGCAAAAACAATCAGCCCTGCTACAAGCCGAGTCAGCAAATACACCCTCTTAGGAGGCAGAAACACGCATTAACGCATACAACCGCACGCATACACCAACAATGTTCAGCTCGCTTGAGGCTTGATCCACACCAGTATTGTTTCAGTTGGTTATTATCACATTGGCCTGCCAAGATCAGAAATTGTATGTGTTGTTATGAAATACACAATATGCTTTAGTGAGGGTTTGGGCTTAGGGTTTCATTCAAATGACACATCAGTTTGAGCAAGTACGCTTACAACAGCTGTAATGACACCTGTGCTCAAATCTTCTGCTTGTCATTCAACCTACATTTTTATGTGTTAACCCAAAACAACACAAGGGATTTTTGCTGTAGCATGTGACAGCCCATCCAATTTTTTTGTATTCATAAACTATCATCCACTGTATGTCAGCTCCTTAGTCTTTGCACAATTTTATGCTCCAATTTTCTAGGACATGTGAGGTTTTTGGAGAAGTTGTTTGGGTTCATTTAGTTTTTAACATTGAATACTAGCTACCACTATGTCTTACTGCTCAGTGATGCATGGACATTTGTACTCTATGATAAATAGGGTTTCCTTATCCAACCTTTTTTTTTTTAGAATTTCAGACATTTTCTCAAGAAAAACACAGACATAACGATTAGAAGGAAGTGTGTTCTTACCTCACAGGTGCAGGTGACTCTGCGTGGGTGAGGTGCCTCCTGCTGGAGCTGGTACACTGAGGCAGAAAAAAACACAGTGATTCATCAGCAAAAAGTATGTTACCTCCATGAAGCAAATAATAGTAAATGTTAAAGTTTAAAAAGGTTATAATCAGGATAATAACACAATGTTCCATTGATACTTACAATAAGACTTCCACACCGGTGGCCTGTATTCATCATGATCTGAAAACAGAAAAAGTACAATGGATTAAACAGTTGCAACATTACTCAAACTTTGTTTCCTTTGCTACAGTGCCCCCAAGTGGAGAAAATATGATAGTGCTCTGTGCTGCTTTTATCTGACTGTTCTGTGTCTCAATTTTGATATGAAACATAAACCAGATAAGACCGGTTCAGGACTGACTCAATTCATCTTCTTTTTGATATTAAATTCATTTAGTAATAGATGGTGAGTATTCGAGAATTCATGGGGAGCTTAATGTGCAAACAGAGATAGACGTTTCAATCTATAATGCTTAAATACTGGTTTAATAGGTGAACAGTTGGTAAGAAAAACCGGAATTTGGAGCGATCACACAATTCTCAAGGCAAAACACTGAAACCGCTGAAGGCAATTTTGCAATTATTGCCAAATAAACAAGCTAAACAGCTGAATGTGTATTAAAAAAAAAGAAAAAAAAAGGTGTTTACACTGACAGGAAGAGATATGAAGTCATAGCATAGATTCATTAATATTGTGTTGCAGACAGGATGGCTCATAAGTGATCTCTCTGTGCAATGTGTATTTTTCTTTTGCTGTTCCACCCTCAGGCCTACTCCTTTTAAATCAATTATAGAAAGAAATCAACATTATAGCAGAGTTTCCTTGTTGATTATTCAGCTGTAGTAGACCATAAACAACACCGACATTAATATTTGACTAAATGCAACTCAAACAGAAGCATTTTAGCCCCAGGCGCTAATTTGGGGTTTGGCTGAACTCTGCAGTAGCTACTGAACATTTCCAAATTTCCACTCAAAATCTGGCACTGCGAAATCCTTTCATGTGCCCATTCACATTCTGTGCTGTATGCATTTATGGCTGCATTTGCAACATTGAATATACAACTTTATAATTTAAAAAGTATTAATTGGGTTTAACACAGCATATACTTACATTATAGCAAATAAAAGCCCTTTTGTGTGTGTTTTGCTTCTTCTTATATGTAAAATACCAATACCGTGCTTCCATTCTTTATCTGCTACAAGTTGCTTAATGCCTCCTTCCAAACTACATAAAATTACAATCATAACTGCAATTTAACTATAAATGTCCGCAGCCATTTCTACACTGACAGACCAACTCAAATTAATATAAGATTATTATAAATGAATGTAAGACTCTGCTGTCATTTTGCCAGAATCTTGCAAATTCAGATATACGCTGTCTTCCACCTTCTCCGCAGACCACACGCATAAAACTAACAGCCTGTTTCCTGTCTTGGTGTACTTTGTGCTCACTCCACAAGCCTTATCTGTTCAACACTCGTCGTCCCGGTATCCTGTCTTCAAAATAACTCCAAATCCTCCCCGGTTAAGTGTCTCACCCTCCTTCTCAAGGCAACACTCACTCACAGCCTCACTGATAGACACACTAATAAGAAAGCAGACATAACATATCAACTGCTGTCACTCAGTGTCTGCAACAGCACTGAAGTAAAGCCTGCACAGTTGTGATACATTGGTGCTACACTTGAGCATTTCTATTTGTGCTAGGTTTTAAACGTTCACCTCACAACATTTTTGAGGGAAGTATTGGACTTGTCACTTATTCTGTCCATAGTTTCTTTGCAGATTGAGGCTCTACGATAAAACCATTAAATACGATGCCCTACTTTAGAATAATTCAACAGGAAAGACAGGGAAGACCTGTTGAAGCACGTGTACCAACAAAATTTTTATCCAAAAAGTAGTACTCATTGTACATATTACTCAAGTATTGCTGTGTAAGCACTACTGTGGGAACATTTAATATATAAAAATGCATCAAATTTTATAAACTGATCCTGAATATGGTGGAGTAGGAAGCACACAACATTTGCCTCTGCCATAAGGTGGAGCAGTAGTATGAAGTTAAATAAAATGGACATACTCAAAAATGCACTTAGGCATAGTATTTGAATAAATGGACTTCTACTTAAGCTACATGACCACTTGATTACACAGGATTTCTACTCCCCTATCCCAATTTATATGACATATATAAGAGAGACATGAATATAATAATTGGTATATAACATTAGTCTGTGGACAAATAAAAAACACACAAACACACCATTAACACAGTCATATTAAACCACAGTGGCCATTATCTAAGGTGTGATGCTGCTTACCAAAGACATTTAGGGCCATCTTGACTCTCTGATATGATGATGAACAATTAACCAGCAGATCCAAATTTCCAGTAAAACGGACCCGCTTAGTTTAAATCCTGAAAGTGAACACAAAAAAACTGAATAAGTTTAACTAATCAACCACTGGCTGTGGTGAGCTAACCAGGCTGGGGTGAAAACAGCTGAGTAACGATAAACAACAATACATGATCCTGCTCAGATTATGAGAGAGCTAACGTTAGCGGGCTCGCTCAGTGTTACTTTAGTTGCCAGGCAAAACCGATGATAAAAAGGAACCGACTTGATATTAAAAGGAAAACACTTGCACTATAACACAATGAAAGTGCAACGACGACGGCTTTATAATAGTGTGAAACGGTGCACTGATTCATTAATCTAACGGTAAGCTAATAATACGTAGTACTCACATTCACATCCATTCTGCATTGTGGTCGCCATCTTGCTGGGTCACGTGAGCAGTCTCGCCCTCTCTCCAGGGTAGCTATGGCAACGGACCTTGCTCTTTCCACT
This sequence comes from Seriola dumerili, assembly GCF_002260705.1. Lineage (NCBI taxonomy): Eukaryota > Metazoa > Chordata > Actinopteri > Carangiformes > Carangidae > Seriola > Seriola dumerili. The sequence goes on along the minus strand of NW_019174971.1, from coordinate 1,277,644 downwards.
TCCAACAACAGACGTCGTCAGTCATTCCCGATTTAAAGTTTTTTTTTAAAATTATGATATAGTTAATTTAAGTCGTGTTAATATAGAGTGTTATGGCTAATATATTTTTTGATTTATTAATTGATTGATTAATTATTTAAGCTTGATTTCAAGTTGAGTCATCCGCCTTCTTAAAATACCAAATTAATCATAGCGAAAACACTGACACTGCTGACTTTATATTCAAAAATGAATGTATTTCCACGCACTGTCTATGGCCGGTTAGCTCAGTTGGTTAGAGCGTGGTGCTAATAACGCCAAGGTCGCGGGTTCGATCCCCGTACGGGCCAACTTAATTTCGTTTTCTACCTCATCCTCAGGTTCCCTGAGCACAATACGATTTAGTTATCGGTAGTACTGAATTGGCACCAAGGAATTATTGTGCCACTTGTGTAATGTAAATACATTTACACGAGTACTATGCTAACGTACGTTTTTAAGCACTCCATTTGTATTTTACTGAAATATTTCCATTTTATGCTTGTGATATTTCTGGTAAAGTGGGGCCAATTTCAACTTCTTAACACACTGCTGGCTAGTTTAATCTGTAATGACACATCATAATTAATGACTTGATTTTCATTTTGTTTTAATAATCTGAATCTGTAATTGTATTAATTACAAATAAATTTGCATCCGAAATGAAGAGGAGTTAAAGTAAAAAGTAGCACAGAAATATTCAAGCCAAATAAGAAGCCAAATCCTCCATTTCCCCAACCCACCGTGTGATGGCGATGTCGCGCCGCCATGGTCGCACTTTCTCTCCGCCTGATTGTAGCGCCGAGGTGCCCGTGCTGGAGGCGGTGTGTTTCGCTCTTCATTGTTTAAGTGGAAAGCTCAATGCTCGGTTTCCCACATTTGTTTCAATGGCTACCACATAGAAACCACGTCCCACCTGAGAGGGAGCGGTTTAGCTGCGAAGAGAGAGAGACACAGAGGGACTACCGAGTCAAAACTTAACCGCAGGACCGCACTGTGTGGGATTTACCGTCTGCACTGCAAATAAAAGCTCTTACGGACAATCTGTGGATCCTGAGGAAAGAGGGGGTAAGGAAATCATGCTATCCGGATTATGAAGCGACTTACACGTAGCCTTTCTGGTCTTCCTTACATAGTGCACATTTGTTCTCAGAAACATCCAGATTTGCTGTTCCCAGTTAAGACTAAACGCTTTGGCTTCTATAGGCAACAGTGATGTTTGATGAGCCCGATATCTGAGGCATAAGCTCGCTTCGATTCCAGCCTGTACATTTTCCTAATCGGCTGAGCTTCAGGAGGTCCAGCAGAGCTTCTCTTACTGTAAGCTTAATGACAGACAAGAATAGCCTTCTCCAGTAAGTGCTTTAAACATGTATATGTGTTGCAACATTTTCACACGATTTACAGGTTTGTAGTATTAACTGGCAAATACTTTGGTTTTATCTTTAATATTGTGGGGTTTTTTTTTAAAGCTTCTCCTTTCAGTTACTCCCTTGTGTTTTGTGGTTAATAATGCTTCTCCATTCACCAAACCCTACAATGGCCTGCCCATGCACATTCATATTGAGCAACACACACACACACACACACACACACACACACACACACACACACTAGTCCAGTCTCTTGAGTGTGAGCAGGTTGCTTTAGCCTACTGACACCTTTGCTGTGGCCTAAAGGATTACTCTGCTAACCTACATTCAAGCGTTTGCACTTTGCCAACTGTACTTTGTGTTTGTGTGTGTGTGTCTTTAAATGTGCTTCATCTTGGTGTTTCACTTGACAAAGCTTCTGAGTGCATGTATGTCCTGCAGTATATTACTCCCACTCAGTGCTTGGCATTGTCAGAGGCAAACCTTGACCCACCACCCATCCCCTGGGGAATATATGCATGGAACTATTGAGTGTCAGCATCAGCTGACAAACAAATCCCTTTCTTTTATAGATCTCTGGAGAGCACACGCTCTTTTTGCACCCCCTCCTGTTGGCGTGAGGTCAGAGCATAAGGTCAGTGGGGAAGCAGCACCCATGATCAGCATCGTCTTGCTCATACATTTTGCTAATGGTTGCTGGAGCATGGGTGTTGAGGTCTAAGCTGTATCTGCCCTGCTGCCCATTCACTTTTGCAATCAATAACACACCCACAACGCCAGTAGAATTGGTTTTATTCTCTCCTTTCTTGCACACACACATACACACAACCTCAGAGTAGAAATTCCCCTGAGGGCAGTAGAGCGGCTTAATGGTTCCGCCAGTGGAGAGTGTCACCTTGATAAAACGTGGTATCTGGCACAGCCATTGATCTGCCAATGACCGCAGGAGTAAAGCGTGCTGTGTTGTAGCCTTGATCTCGCCCTTTTTTACACCCCCCCAAAAAAAAATAGTTGCGCAATCTCCATGTGAATATTCCTGCCATTTTAATGTAATGTCAGATTTAACCTGCAGTGTGTGCTGTCTTGATTTATTTCAAAATAGTCAGAACTACTGATTCTTAATAACAGAAATATAAAAAACAGATTTGTAATAGTGCTTTCTGTGTAGACACACACAAACACACACTCTCACATCCGATTCCCAGGGCCTGGCTTCCCTCTCACAAGCTCTTGGGAAACTTTCAACTAACACCAGTTCAAAGGCTGGTTGAGAGGCCTTGGTCCCGCTGCTGGAAGCTCCCACAGTAGCGTCCTTTGTGCCTGTGCGACCAGCTCGCTCTGTATTCCTCTCTTGCTCAACTAACTCCATGTATAATCCTCCTCCCATCCCCTACGGACGAGATGAGGAAACTTCTGCTTCCAAACTGTCACTCTTTTAGATTTATGTCGTTACGAAATTGATCCAACAGCTCGTGTGTTTTGCTCGAGGTCTTAAATCAGCACAGTCAGCATTTATGATTGTGTTCATGAGAGAAAACATACTGGAAGATCTGTGGAAGAAGCTGAATTGTGTCCTGGTTCCTTGTCGGCTTCTTGTTGGTGAGTTTGTGTTGAGAGAATGTCTGCAGAATATGATCTACTGATGTTTGTCAGAGTAATTGGCACCTGTCTGTTAGTGGATGATTAGGTAGAGCTATAAAAGTGGCTCTGAGTTGACACTTGTTTTGCTTTGAAGTGTGACACAGGGAAGAAGAAGCAGCAAGTAGGTAACCCAAAGTGAGTTAGTGTAGGGTTTCAAAAAACAGATTGTTCAAGCACTGGAGTGGCGAAACTCCTTTTTGTCTCAGTCTCTGGCTAATACTGAACTACTAATAAACAACTGAGGTGAGTTTTCATCTCAGAGCAGTATGGAAATGAATGCTCCCACAGGTGTAATGAGTAACCTGACTGTCAGGTCCCTTTTTATTGTCCGATCACTTCCTTGGCTGGGGTCCAGTTTCCAGTTTCAGCTTTTGTCACTGAGGTGAAGAGAGTTGCTCGTTTGTGTGTGCAGGTGGAGGGATTAGTAAAAGATAATGTCTTTTCTATGTCTGTGTCTGTTGTATAACCTTGCTGTGAAAGATTAGGTTTAGTGTGAGAGCACAAAGGTAAACCAATAAAAAGTCGTCTATGTTAGTCTGTAGTTACTATGCAAATTCAGAACATTGTCTATGTTTGTCTTTGTGTAAGTTTTGTTGATTGATTGACGAAGAAGAAGTTTGGTTTGTAAAATGTCAGATAAGAATGAAAACTCTCTTTTCTGATGCTCAAAGATATTTTAATTAATGGTATAAAACAGAGAAATGTAGCAATCCCTCACGCTGGAGACTCTGGAACCAGTGTCCAGAATTGATTTCATAATAGTTGCAGGTCAGTTTTCTCTCTGAACAGGCACCTTCTTCCAGTAGATGGTGAGCAGAGACTTCAACCATAAACCTCCCGTCTCAGCCTTGCAGAGAAAAGTGTCCAGCACTCGGTAGATTTTAGGATAGTCTGCAGAAGACCACAAATTATACACCGGGGTTTATTCTCCAAATTTGGGCAAAAGAAAGCTGTATTTCTCAGGCTTTGGACTCGGACAGCCTCATCAACCTGATAACATACTTTAATGTGGTCTTGAAATATGGACCTTGAATGCCTTGCTGACAGCTCTTACACAGGGTGGATGTTTGCCATCACATAGGTCATCCCAGTTCACTCAGTGCACCACCCATCTGCTCCTAAACGTTTAGAAGTATCTGTTTATTGCTGGTCAGGAGGGAATGGCTTATTTTTTTTTACTGTAGCCCCACTGATACTGGATTTTTGAGGTCGATATTTGGGAGTCTGAAAAAATCTGATTTATCAACCGATCAGGATTTTTATTTTAATATAAGCACACAAACAGCCTTCATTTACATACTAACTATCCAGTTTCTAAATGACCTTTAAACCTAGTTTGACATTTCTGTTCTGACTGACAGTGTTTGTTACTGACTGGTTGGCATATACGCCGACACTGACTCAGAGGGCCGTTTATGAAGGTTGTAAATATTGGATTATTGATCCATACAAGTGTGTTTGTGTGTCAGGGCAGTTCACCAGTGTAACCCCTTATCCCTGTTTTACCCCCTGACTATCTTCTAAAACATTCCTCAGCCCTGATGTCACCAAGCGTCTGAGAGGATATTTATTGTCTGAGGCTGAAGTTTATCAAGTGTAGGTTGGGGGGGGGGGCTGAAAAGTTTGTGTGTATGTGTTTGAGTCTGAAAGAAGAGAGGGGGCGGGGGGGGTTGAGGGTGTCTTTGTGTGTTCTCAGACCGTATCTCATCTGTCCTACTTGCGAAGCTTTGATTCAAGTCTGAACTGGTCTTACACAGAGCTCTGTGTTTGGTTTGTAGGAAACGCAGTAAATCCCACCTGCATGTGCTGTAGCTGGAACCAGTGTGTGCAGTGTGAGTGTCTAGCAATGTGTGAGACATGTCTCTCTGTCTGCTTCTTTGCACTCACTGCCTAAATCCCTTGCGGTTTCTAACATTGTGCAAGGCCAATTTAACCCAGACTGAATAAATGTGGTGAGATTTTTCGCACATTTCTTGAACTGATTTAGCACAAAGTTTCCCTCCCTCACCAAACGGAGCCTCATACTTTCTTTTAAACCTGTACTTTTCTGCATTTAAGCAACTTTTAAGCTTCGTTTTCTTAGGAAAGGTTGATGAAGCAGCTCATCCTGGCTGTTTCTATTTTTTTCATCTAATAAAAACCCACAAAAGGCATTTGACAATTCCCATAAAAGTAATACAGGAATACCTTACAAGGAAATGGTGTACATAAATTTACCATCACACAGGATGTGACGTAAATGTGCTATTTAGGATGAGCGCCTGGATGTCAGAGGAAATGCTTGCCTCTTGTAGCTTAAGTGCCTGCTATGTATTTAAGAAGCCAAAAATCAAAAATACACCAAATCACAGACTGAAGAAAATTGTTGGCTTTGCACATAAAAAGACACAAACTGCAACCCTAAATTTTTCCCTCTCTCTCTGTCCTCCAGACGTGAACAGAGGCCCCTGCAGCTCGAGAGCGCCTCACTGTAGCGTCTGTCACCATGGTCGAACCAGCCGACAGGCCGTCTACAGCCGGTCAGAGGCTGGGCGCCCCGGAAAGTTTCGGGGTGTCCACCCTGGAGCCGGGCCTGCGTCCTCCTGCTCAGCCTCCAGGGAGGCAGGTCTCCATACGGGTGCAGATGCTCGATGACACACAGGAAGTCTTCCAGATATCGGTGAGTAGTGTGTGTGTGTGTGTGTGTGTGTGTGTGTGTGTGTGTGTGTGTGTGTGTGTGTGTGTGTGTGTGTGTGTGTGTGTGTTTGGTTTTGTGCTGTTGGATGATTGCAGACACAATTTAGGGATTTTGCTGATGAGTGATTAAAGTCAGTGTGTAGGAAGGCATTTGGTCTCTTAAACTTGAAGCTGCACGAATCCTGCTCTACCCCACAGTCAGTCAACACATCAGTAATATGGCACAAAGGTTTTGGCAACCTATAAAAGCGGCAGTTGTAGGGTGATGGTGATGCCTTCAGGGTTCAGCTCAGCTTCCTTCTCTGCTCTGTTCCTCAGGATTTGTCTGTCTGCCTATCGGTCTCATCTATTTATCCACTTCCTGCTGCTGCACCCTCACATTAATGACTGATGCAACTCTTCAAAAAGGTGCAATAAAACCCTACAGGTGTGGCTTATCAATGGGGATATTCAAATACATTTCCATCTCTACTTAAGCAATCTATCAGCTGTTTGTGGTTGCAAGACGATGGCTCAATATCTTCCTTTCACCTTGAGTCTTATCTCATATCTCCACTTCCTGGAAATACGCAGGAAGTAGGAGAGGAGCCAACTTCCTGTCTAAGCACACCACACCTACAGACCCCTGATTCTGCCTCATAGACAGAAACACACACTGCAGCCTCTCTATCTTTACCTCTTTCACTATCTGCCTTATTTCTTGCTGTCTCAGTTCTTCCCATCATTACCTCTTTGTGCCCATTCATCTACTCACTTATACAAACATATGTAACTGCATGTTGTTTGTATATCTAGTCAGCATTCACCCTGATTAGGCATCTTAAGTGTTTGCATGTGTTTTGAATCAGTGAGAATTTTTGTGTGAGCTCGAGCATGTCAAGAGTGTGTGCTAGCATATAAAGCATGAGTTTGTCCACAGCAGCTCTCTGACTTCCTAATGCTGTTTAGAGAAAGAGGTCCTCTGAGAGGCTGCACTGCCAGCCGCTTTAATGACATCGGTGCTGCGGTGCTGTGGTATGTCATCCTCTGGGTGGGTGTAGTCTCGGTTTCTGAATTAATGCCTGTTGCAAGCTGACGAGGAGCTTAGTCTCATGCCCTCGTCAGTGATTTGCACGCCTTTAGAAAACCCCCGGCAGCTGTATTATCAGCTTAAGATTCGGGGAGTTTTTTTATGATGATAATTAAGAAAGAATCCAGAAAGAGTCACTGTCTCTGCTGGCTTGTTGAACATCCAGAGCTGCCAGTTCGGGGGGGAGCCGTAATTGGCTTTTGCAAAAATGCCAAGAATGTATGTGGTTGTTAGTGTGTCAGTGCCGGAGGATATGTCTGTGGCTGAATGGACAGTTTGACAGAGGGCTCCAGTGTCTGTGTGAGGGATGTCATCTGCATTTTTTGAAATTTTATTTTATTTTCTAGCATTTTTTAAAATCCTAAATTGGTGTTCTCTCAACTTGATGTGAGAACACAGAGCGTGTGGTTCTCCAGCAGCAGCAGTCCTTCTCATGACAGGGATCCATCCCCTCTATCCTTTCCCTCAATCTTTCACACACATGGAGGAAATGGCTTATCTCTCTGGAACATCTTTAGACGTCACTGCTCAGACCGCAGCAGGGCAGACCGCATCAGCTGACAAGAGCAGCATGACCACAATATATTAGGACTGCATTCGCCACACACTCTCTCTCTCACACACACACACACACACGCGCGCGCGTACATGCTAGGTTGGGATTGTTTGTTTGCTGTCACAAGAGCCGAATGTGAACCGGCAGAGGACTGGGCTGGGAATAATAATGAAGGGAGAAGTGGAGGCGGGAGGAAGGAGCAGGCGATGGAGAGCTGGAGAGAGAGAGAGAGGAGAGGGAAGAGAGTAGTGAGCAGAAAAGCATGGGAAAGCAAGCCAAGCAAATTAATGACAGTTGATTTCACAGCTTATCACAGGTTCAGTGAAATAAGGGAGGCATTGTCTTTTGAGCTTGACCCACCTAATCAGTCCTTTCCTGTTAGAAGGCATTCCAGTGTGTTTGTGCAGTAGGTGTAGGCTAATATGTAAATCAATAGAGCCTGCAGCTTACAATAATGTTGGCACTTGTTTGGGCTCTTTCCCACTGCAGGGAGGTAAATAGTCTTAAAACCTCCCCCGAGCCACTGCACAATAGGAGTAGTAAATTTTAAAGATCCAAAACAGAGAACTCTTTATCGCCAGCCGCAACATTGGTTTTACACTTGAAATAACAATGTTGGCATACTGTGGTACTGTTGTAATGTTGACTTGAGGTTCCCATGCTTGATGTTTGAATTTTAACCTTTATTATTCCATGTTCAAAAGACTTTAGTGACCAACAGCAGCAAGGTGATTATGCACATTTAATTTGAAAGCCGTTGGCCTCTTAGTTTGGGTTCGTATCTATGCATCCTTAATGCAGGTGGCTGTTGACAAAGGGTTTGACTGTTTGTTTCCCAGTTAAAGTTTAATCATTAGGCTTCTACTGTACATCAGGAAGAACAGGCTCATTATTTAAATTTTGTTTTCCACTGGGAATAAAACTTCACCGTCAGAGCTTCCTACTCAACATGGCTCAATAAATGTCGTTTAATACATTTAGTGTAAAAAAAAAAAAAAAAAAAAATTGTAAACATTCTGGTCCAACATGCGTCTTCAATAAAGTTGCATTTCTTGGATCCAGGTGGTTGACATTGAGAGCTCGGGCCTTCATCCTCAAAGTCCTTATGATGTTTCTGGTGTTAATAAAATCAGCTGCATCCTCAGGCTTTGAGCTGGGAATGTGAACCCCCCCAGCTCAATGAACAGACTCTATTATCCAGATTTGCGGGAGGAGTAACGTGGAACACATTCGATCAAAAGGAGATCCTCCAGAGCTTTAGCTGGACTCTGTTTTTAGAGGCACAAAGCCTGAATACCATTTAAATCTAACGCAGCTTTTCCCTCTCACAGAGTTACAAGCTACAAGCAGCTCAGCTTCTGCTTATATATTTGTTGTCGTTTCCTTTTTTCTCTTACCGGATACATATTGTTTGAGTGTACATTTCATTAATAAAACATGCCCACCATGGCAACACACACACACACACACACACACACACACACACACACACACAAGGAGGCTTCATTATTAATTTGGGGCGGAAGCAGCATGGTGGAGGAGTGTGTGAGTGCAGAACATTGTCAGTCACTCCCACCTGGTAAATAATTGAAGATGGCATGGATGCGCCGTGCGTGTGGCTTTATCTGTGTGTGTGTGTGTGTGTGTGTGTGTGTGTGTGTGTGTGTGTGTATTTGCATGCCTGGTGAATAATGGAAGAAGCGTGTTACTCATTTGCTTTGAGTTAGTTGTTCACCTATTTTAACCTCGTCCAGTACCAGTGAAACCATTCGCTGAGCCTATTTGTGGATTCTTGTGACATGACATCCCTCCTCTTTTCTTCCAGTGCACAAATTTCAAGCATCCACAAACACAACTTTTGATATTTGGTTTTCATTGCAGCTGTAATCGGTTCAAGCTGCAGTCTTTAAGCGGGAAACCTTGCAGCATGATTTGCCCTCACATGTAAACCCTCCAGCCCCAGATTCTCGAAGTTTATCTTCAGGTCACAGCATCGGTGATTTGAGGGGAATTTTCCAGGGGAAACCATTTAGGTTTGTGTGGTGGAGATGAATAAAACTCAGAGAAAAGGAACAAGTGACAGCACTTTCCTGTAACTCACACCTGTTTTGTGCAACATTCAAAAAAGAGTCACTTTAATTATGAAAGATTTGTAAACTCATGTTGAGTGACAATACTGAGTAGTAAATTATAATTTTGCTGTCCCATCTATCCCCTCTTACCAAAGTGACTGGATTAAATGTTATGACCACAGTAATAGATCAGCATAGGTAATCTTCCAAATCTACAGGGAAACAATGGATTTATGTGAGGTGGTTAAAAAGTAGCAGGAGATATCGGATATCAGGTGATATTCTATGCTTTTCATACTGAAAACAGATCTCATGAAAGACCAAGACCAAATGAAATTACGTACTTTTGACCTTTACTTCCTCAATAGGAATGAATAGATGGTACTGTAGGTAAGTTAGAAAGTACTGTGAGATGGACTAACGCATTGTTGGTTTTGAATACCACCAGACTTATCCTTGACCTGGATCTGAACTTAAACCTGAACTGGAACAAAATAAAGAGGGAGACAGAGGCTAGCAAAGCAGAGCAAAGGTTTTTTTCTTTCTTTCTTTCTCTGCTGCAGGGAAAAACAAGTAGTGTTTTGATACTTTCAGCTCTGGAAACACTGGAAACAACATCCTGCCTGGTGTTTTTCACATTTAGCCAGGATTTCTCCGGTGGGGCCTCCATGATGGCACCTGCAGCTGTAGTTCACTTTATCTTCATATTCCAGCTTTGATTCCGACTACTGTGGAAGTCCCACTGATTCCCTGGGGAGCAGTTGAGCTCAGTTAGGTCTGTCCCCCAAGGACCTGCCGTCACTTGAAATATCTCATTCGGTCAGATGATGCATGTATGATACTTGTAGTGATTAAGACCTGCATATGTGCCCTGTCATAGTTTTCACTCTTGCTTCCCATCCCCCCACCCCCACCCACCTAGATGATACTGTATAATACAAATGGAGTACGCTTTTTTTTCTCCTGTCTGATTGGTTAATATTTTTCCTGTACTGTCTCGTCTCACATGCTGACCTTAATCCCTGCAAGACCATCCAACCTATCCACATCAAGACCGACTTTCTCAGTGGATGTCAGTAGCTTGAAAGACACTGTGATATCAGGAGAGGGCGGACAGGGGGGTGTGTGTGTGTGTGTTCGCATGTGTGTGGGGGAGTGTGCGTGTTAGGGTGCTATAAGATCACTGTGAGGGTTTTTGCTGAATGATTAGACTGTGGATTCATCATCTGCACGGCTCCTGATCTTTCGTCTAAAAGAGAGCTGGGGAAAGATACAGGACTGGGGGGGTGGGTATGCATGGATTAGGGTGATAGAACTGCTTTATAGACAACATCATTTGATGGACTACCAGTCCCCCAAGGCCTTTGATAAATGAGCTTCAAGTCCCCTGCCATATTATGCACAAACACACACACAGGCTCACTCCGTAGCTCCGACGTAGAGTAGTTGACATTTCAAATGGATGGGCCTTTGTGCTGTCGGCCGCCTGTGGAAAGGGCAGATAAGAGAGGAATCGGAGAGGAAGACAGTGAGTCAGTCACACCTTTTTAAGAGGCGTCCAAAAAGATAAAAGGAGCAATGAAGTCACAGAAAGATGTAATGACAGACATTAATTTTCTTTTTATTTCCTCAAAATGACCGTTTAATTTAGCTTTCCGTTGGTCTCAATTCATATATTTAGAATTTTAATGGCAGTCTGCTCATCGAGTGGTCCAAATGCTTCCAGGGTGAGCCCTCTGCTCTTCTAAAGACACTCATCCCTCCTCCGCGCAGAGGCATGACTGACTCATTGTTGTGCTTCCACCACCGCGACCTCGGCCATTTGGCCCTAACAAGAGCAGAAGACATTAGTTTTAATGCAGCTTCCCGTTAGTGAAGTAGTGCGCACAGAACCAGACAGTTGCAGACTAACCCACAAAGGCGTTTTTCTTTCTTATCTTCTTTTGTTTTTTTTTCTTTTTCCAGTTGTTAAGTTGGAGATGTTTGTATGTGAGCCACTCATTTACAGAGTTGTTCTTGTTCTTACATCTGACATTTATATTGGCGAGAGAAGAGACAGACAGATAGACAGACAAGTAAAGAGTGATAAGAGGTAAGAGAGTGTGTGTTTTGAAGCTTGGAGCCAAATTATTCTTGTTTGTGTACGTTATCTAAGTTGTCAGTACCGACGGTTACGTTGCAGTGGTTTGGGTAGGTGGCTTTGTGATCTCTGCAAGTTTATGACCCCTGTTCTCTCTCTTCTATCCAACCCATCTCCAAACCCTCTCCTCTGATCTTCCAAATAATCTCTTTCTTTCTTTCTTTCTTGCTTTCTTGGAGCACATACAGAACTAACAGTAGCCTTGGCAGGCCTCATTCATCATCATCCACAGAGACCTGCTCTGCGTGTGTGTTAAAACCCCCCAGTCCCTGCTCAATCCAGTACTGTAACACACTAAACCTATATGATGCTGTTTATATGGGCTCACAAGGGCCACATTAAACCATGTGACATGGATATGTGAGTTTATAGGTCCATGTGCATGAACATATATACAATGAGTGCAAGTGTGCATGCTAAAACCTGCCCAGCAGTTCTACAGACTCTTAAGACTAGTTAATTACAGTCATATTAAAATAAATATTTGATCAGATTTGCAGATGTAATATCCGTCCCCTTATGACACTCTCATAGATGGGAATGCTGGATGAACATGACTAAATAATGAATTGTTTTCTTAACCATTTAAATACATGGTTGATGCATCATCCTCCCTGTATCGCTGGAAATTTGTACATCCTGGTTTCTTCACCTTTTCTGGCCCACGGTCCCATTTTTAGATGCCACAAGAATGGAAGGTTGAACAGGTGTAGCCATAATAACTAAGGGTAACGGGGCTGGCGAAGAGTCAATCGTCACCCCAGCAATCAGACTTCTGTAAATGACCGTCCTATGTTTTGCATTCTGTAGCGATTTCCTGGGACTCTATAGTTTCAGAAACATGTGGACGCAGCATGCCTGCACACAGAGGAACCGTTCTGTATTATGTAATGGTTGGCGTTGGCTGTTTCATTCCTGTGGTCAGAGACCTCAGAGAGGGACTTGTGACTGTGGACTGATTCTCCTCTCAGCTACTTCTTCTCCTTCTTTTTCCCTCCGTAGCTGACCCTAAACTTTGACCCCCCGCCCGTAGAGTAAAGGAAGAGAGAATTTTCCCATGGGGATGAATAAATATACTGTTAAAGGGGGAAAAGAAGAGTATGTGCAGTATTACTGTAGTACTATTTCAACAGAAACATGCATTTTGTTAATTTTGTTACTTTGCTTTAAAGGTGGGTGTGTGCACATGGAGCCACGTGGAAGCATTTAGACCTGCTGAGTTCAAAGACGGGGCCACAGACAGAGCTGCCTCTGAGCTAGGAAGGAGTGAATGAGGGAACAAGACAGGGAGATTATTACTCTGAGTGGAAGACGATTGCTGATGGAGAGACAATTACTGAAAGATTGTTTCTGAAAGGGGGCAGGATGGGGGGTTGGAAAGAAATGAAGAGGGCCCCATGCAGGGAGGGGAAGAGGGAAAAAAAAAAAAGACATGGCGTCGCACTCACTGCGATAGCGAAAAAGAGAGAGATTGCATGGGAGGGAGAGAAAGACGCATACAGACACACATCCGTCTCCCACAGAAGCCTTTTGCATTACGCCGGCAGCCAGTGAATGGGCCAACACTGTCCGCTCTGCCTGGCTGCAGATGGGATTTTTTTTTTCTTTTTCTTTTTTTCTTGTAATTGCAGAGAATGAGGTCCCCAGTGAGGAGGCTAGTCAAGCCAACAGTGGAAGCGCTGGGCCCCATTTAGGGTAATCACTGTACCTCCGCTTCACTGTGCTACACAAAACCACCGCACTAATTTAGTAGCTTTTAAGGATTACAAGTATCGGTTTGGAGCAGCCTGCCGTAGCTGCTGAGGTGGGCTCTCACTGGTGTTTTTACAAGCTTGTCCTGTCATTCCATCCTCACAAGTGGGATATAAATTATTTCCCGTATTTGAAATGAGTTGTTGTACTTTGATGCTTAACATGCTATCATAATATCTCAAGCTTCCTTGTCATCACAGCCACTGTTCCAATTCGGCGTGGTAATACCTCAGCGTTGTTGTTGTTTCAAACACAATGGAAAATTAACATCATCTGCGAGCTGCTAGGTTTTTATCATCACCACCAGACACCCTGGCAGGTAGCCAGGACTCATTTGTAGCTCCTGTTGTATTTGACAAACGAATCTGGCTGAGTTTGAAAAAATAGAAGCTGCACAGTTACTGTTGGACTCAGTAGTTTAGTAGCTTCAGGCATCAGTCCTGTTTCATATAATGAGGCTTGACTTTTGATTCTCCCCCCTCTTCTACCAGGAAACTAAAACTTAATTTGTTAGAACGAGGAACTGATGGGGGTGAGCCAAGTGTTACAAAATGTCATTCAAACAGTAACTAAATTGAACGTTTTCCTCCTCTTTCTCTGCAGTGAGCTGGAAAGATGTATGCGAGTAGAGTTATTAGGTCGTGCAGCTGTCTCTGCTGCCGTAAATCTCCCCTCCATGATGGAGGAGAATAGTTGGCTTCTGTCAGGGTTTTCCCTTGACATCGGTGATAAAGTCACCAGTAAGGTAGATTGTGTAAGGGGGGGGGGTGCTTCACTTCATCACACGAACACACCACCTATTAGAGAATAAGTAGTTTGGAAGATTTAAGTAAGTCCTCAATATGAGAGTGCATCATCCTGGGTATGGGAACCGGTGCTTTAAATGAGAAAAGAAATGCACAAGTGGGCTTGCTAAGAGTTTAGCAACCAGCTTAAAGCCCAAGTGTCTGCTCCAATATCCTAAATGAGATTTCTCCCCCTTGCTAAGTGTTAACCATGGCTCCTTATTAAAGGCCACAGAGCTGCCTCACTCAATCTCTGTCGCAGATCTGGACCAGGCTCTGCAACTTCACTCTTTTTTCGTTTTTGGCTGTTGTTGAGTGAGCGTGCGGGAGCACGCAGCACTTGGGTTTTTGTTTTGTTTTGTTTTTTTCTCAATAGGTGAAGTGTTTCTAAATCTCTCCCTTCGCTCCCTCCTCGTCTCCGTTTGGATGTTTTCCAGAAGCCTCTGTGGAATTCAATGGCGTCTCCCCTGCCGTGTCCCCTGCTCTCCAGCCGCTCGTTTCTCGGAGAAACTAGCAGAGGAATGTCGGCTGAAATGTGATGTTTGGGAGGAAAAAGTAGTTTTGGTTTTCACCTCTCTAGACCTTCCTGTTCTTTTTCTCTGAGTTTTATTATCACTCTTCTCTCCTTCTTTCTCCCAGACTTCACGCCTCTCTCTGTGTCACGCCATTTCGTCATGCTTGAATCTCATCATTCTTAGTCTTTAAAGACAACCCCATAGAAAATTCACTTTTGAAGGGACTGTTCCATTAAATCCCCAAAGCAGCTGTAATTGATTTATTTGATTGAAGTCTGTTTTTTTTTCTTAGATTTGTAGCTTATCAGTGCTCTTTGGGAGCATTTCATTTGAAGTTGAATGGCTGCAGAGATTGTAAGAGGTTCACTTTCAGATGAAAAATTGCTCTTCGTGTGTGTGTGTGTGTGTGTGTGTGTGTGTGTGTGTGTGTGTGTGTGTGTGTGTGTGTGTGTGTGTGTTTTGATTGACATGCGTTAATGTCAGTGTGAAATCCAGTTTTAATTGCACTGAAGATTTTTGGGCTGTGGCATAATTAAAATGTTGTTCCTCACTTGTAAATCATCTGTGTAGCCTCATAACCACACACACAACTGTGTTTACCGCAGGCATAGTTTAATTATTCGGTTGTGCCTCTACGCCATTTTTTGTAAACCGTAAATCATCTGTTTCAGCAACACGCACACACACACACACACACACACAAACAAAAACTATTGCCAAGTTTCAGCATCTGACTCTTTGCGGTGAGGTTAAATGAGGGTGAGGAACGTGAAGCTCTTAAAAAGTGTACGCACCATTATTGACGCCATTTATTACTTATAACTAGTCTACATCTGCTTTGTCATTGTGCTTTTGAGTTCAGGTTGCGAGGCGGAGACGGAGTGTGTTTTACTGTGAGGTACCGTAGACACTTCAGATGAAAGCTTTGTACCATTTGTTTTTTTATTTGATCGTCCTGTTTCTCGATGGAGCTCCGGAGGCTTTTTTTTAGGAAACAAAGCAGCCCTGTTGCAAAATTTACAGACCTCATAATTGCACGAGGCGCAGCGCGAACACACCCGCCGCCGTCCTACACAAGACGCTAATTGCTTTTTTTTTTTTTTTTTTAATGGTACAACATTGTGCTTGTATTCCCCCTCTGTTGCTCAATTTAATTGTTTGCCTCAAGTGTGCTGCGAGCCATAACGTGCATATACACACACACACACACACTTATATGTACTGCACACTGAGACACACTGTTGTCTTCATAGCAGCCTGTAGGCATTTTCATCGTCCGTCCCCACCCCCCACCCCCCCACATCAGGGGTGTTGTCAGTTTGATTCCCCACTGTGCCTCGCTGTCACTGCAGACAATGCTAGCAGGTATTTTGCAAAACATGCTGTTTATTCAACAGTCCAATTTGGCATATGTGTCTGTCTGTTTGTGCGTGAAACAAGTCCTTTCCCCTTCTGGCCGGCGAGGAGGAACTGGCGCGTGACGTCTGCTCAGCGGGTTAAGCTGTTTAACCTAATCCTAACGAGAGAATGTGATTGGTGGACGGTCGAGGAGGGAGGAATCCTCGCCCAGCTGTCCTGCTGCTCAGTGGTATTTTTCATTTCTCTCGTTTTCCTTGAGGGGAAATTGCAATGTCCAGACTAAGGGTTGATTCTTCTAACCGGAATTTAACTGATGCACAAAAGCAGAGCCAAAACTTTTCAAAATGTTTACCCCACCCATACCAATAGATTAGGATTCATAGGGGTCTATGATGAAGGAGAGGGAGCATTTAAAACCTAATCAAAAGCGCATCTCAAACATCTCAAAACATTCAAAATAAGCGTGAGTTTTCATCAAGCAGTGGATGCAAACATTGTCATGCGATGTGTTGTTTTGAAAGGCTGCAACAGACAGTGTATTAGCCAGTGCTCACAAGCTGTAGGGAAAATAGCGCACAGTGGGGATGAAGAGCAACAGCAGGGGGGATCTTTGCCATTTGCCATTTGTCGATGCAGTCGCTTTAGGCAGCATCAACCCTTGTTCTAAAGCTGAACTAGAATAACTAGCTCTTTAACCTTCTGCACAGTCTGTGTGTTAAGGCTGGTAAAACATTATTTTGAGGTAGAAAAACCACGTCTTTGGATTTAAACTTGAGGCTTCATTGGAGTTTTAGTGCAGAAGGAGTGCTGCACGTTGCTGTAACTCAAGCTGGGTCTTCTCTGTTGATTTCTGGCCCACTGACCTGACGTTTCGCAACAGGACACGGCACGCTCTCTGGTATGAAGTTTGATCTTATCGTATCTCACTTTTTCATACACCTCTCGCTTTTTCTTTTATCGTTTATCATACGTCTTTTGTTGTGGGTCTACAGTTTGAATAATTGATGGATGTCCTCCATTTTCAGGCGTTTGTGTTTGCTAGAAAGGTAAATACTCAAGACATTGCTGCTAAATCAACTGTCAAAAAAACATCCACTGAGGGCCACAGTTTTACAGTGATACCTCAAAGCCATAACATCACACCCCCCCCCACCCTCCCTGACAGAGAGAGGACAGAAAGATCCCTGCAGGAATTCATAGCAGGGGACTGAGGGAAGAAACTGAACAGCTTTGAGGTGTTTTTTTTCCTCCCCCCCCTGTCTTTTTCCCCCATGGAGATTTCTTATCATCAGTCTCACCCATCTGGTTTCCATCCCTGTTGACATTAGTCAGAGTGCTGCACACCAGAGCAGGGCTAGAGGGGGAGAGGCACCTTTCGAACATCCCCTTACTTCATGCCAGTTTGCTTCAAGGCGTTTCTCTTCTGTTTCATGCATGTGTGGAATAATGAGTCGGAGAAACGCAATTCTGCCAGTACAGTAGGATCTTAATTTTAAATTCCGGAAAAGCTTAATAAGTCTTGGTACTTTCTAAATTCCCTTCCAGAGTCTGTAGTGTTGTGGAGACCAGATCAAATCAGATCAGCCTAATGGCCATGTTCAGAAAATTTAATTAGACACAGAAATGTAATCCATCACAACCCCAGGTATGAATGCTTCAAATGCTATGTCCTTTCATTGTTTTGGATTTCATAGGTCATTTCAACAGTGATGCTGTGGGACTCTCTGTAAACCCTCAGCACCCCACCACAGATGGTGAGAGTATTTTACTTGGCCGTGGACCGCAGGGAGAAGACGGGACCTGAAGAAAAAGGGGGAGGGAAGGACAATGTTGCATGATAAACAAAATAATTAACTGGTAAAATAAATCTATGTGGACTTTTTACACGGTGAATGGAGAACTCGCATGGATTCTGAGAGAATAGGAGAGTGAGATACAGATTGCTCTGTCAGTTATTTATGCGTTTTCATTAACTGCTCATCTCTAACATAAAGGGAGTTTTGCCCACAGTGAAGCAGTGACAAGAAGAGGGAATAAAGTCATGTGGAATATATGTAGGTTTTCTTCGCCGTATGCCTCAAGGGGTCAAAAAGAGACTGGATGGTGGAAAAAGAGAAGAGTGATTACTTTGATATACCGCATCCCAGTTTAGCCGGGCACTGACCTTCCAGCACGAGAGGAAGAGAGGATTAAAAGGGGCGAGGGGGTAGAAGAAGAAGTATGTGTTTGCTTTGTGTGTGTGTGTGTGTGTGTGTGTGTGTGTGTGTGTGTGTGTGTGTGTGTTGTGTGTTGTGTGTTGTGTGGTGTGTGTGTGTGTGTGTGTGTGTGTGTGTGTGATTGCTGGCTGGCGACTTCGCAGGGTAAGACTGAGGGTGGGTTTGGCAGTAGGGACAGTGATGAGTAAACAGACATGCCGACAGCTTCATGGCAAGTGTCTCTGACAGGCGAGGGACCAGATGCGGGGGATGGAGTGAGTCCAGAGGAGATCCAGAGGAAAAAGGAGAGCAAGAAGGATAGAAGCAAAGTCATGTATTCCCTTTATATATGGAGGCACTTGGTGCATTTCAAATCGATTTCAGCTTTGGTTCTTTTCGCTGACATATGCTGCTCCAGCCTTGTTTATTGTCAGTTACAAAAACCAGAAACACTCACAGCGTGGGATCCACCACAGTCAACCTGCCAGCTGACCATAATGGATATCTTTATACTTAGTTGTGACACACAACCCCCCAAACATGCATTTTGTTTCAGGGCCACCACTATAATTTGAGTCTAGTTTGCAAGCAAAGAAGGGCATGAGTCATTTTATGAAAGGTAAACATGAAGAGGAAGCAGTTTCCACAGCTGCAGACAGGCCTCTCTGTTTTATTGGCTTATTTTCAGGGACTCTCACTTGCTGGAAAAATAACCAGTAATTTAGCTGCTCTGCACTGTCCCATCAATAAAAATATGTTGCCTTTTCCTCATTAGATTTGTCACAAACAAAGGGCATTGGATTTTAAGAGCTGCATTGTTGCAAGGGGCACATGGAAAAGATGCAGAGCGAGCAGGAGTGCTGCTGCTTTTTGTTCCCTCTCCCGCGTCTGGAGCTATTTCGATGACTCCTCTCGTCCTCTCAGAAGTGTTTTTGGCTTGGTTGTTTGGATGATGGTTGCCAGGCCCGAAGCCAGATTCCAGCACAGTTCACTGATGGACACTTGGTTGTTAAGGCTGCGAGACCTGCTAGCCTTCTAATTATCTTTTTTTTAAAAAAAAAAAAACAAAAAACAGAAGAGCTATGTTGGTGTGAGGCCCAAAAGGACAGCTGTGTGAAACTGGACCCTGCCTTTGAGGATGCAACCTTGGCCTTTGTAGGTTGCTTTTACAGTCTGGAGTCGGAGTCAGGAAATTCTGACTTCACCAGTTTTTTCAGGCTCTTTAATGTTCATCAGCATACCAGTGCACATGTCAGTGAATGTTTCACTGTATGCATTTGCAACAGAGAAAGCACTCAGTATGTCTGGGGTTTGTGAAGCATCATTCCAACATCTAGATAAGACAATAATCATGCTCCAAAAATCTGTCTCCTGTGTGTAAGTGAGTGTGTGTTTTTGGCAGACTAAGAAAGGCTCATTGATGGAAGCTGCTGAATGAAGGGATTGTGATTTGAACTGAAAGGACCCCAGTCTGCGATCCACGGGGCCCAGTCGGCTCCGTTCAGCTGAAAGATTTCAACACACACACATGCACCGGTTATTTTTAGGGGCCGTCAAACGTTCAAAATGTAAAACTTGTAGAGGAGATTTCCCGGAGGTGCTTTGTCATTAACATCCTCGCTGTTCCTACTCTTATCCCTTCCCCAGGTCAGTGTGACACCGACTCTTTTTATTCTCCCATTTCATTATAAACAAAACCTATATATATCATGTTTGACCTCGACCTGGCGTTCCATTTCCTCTGCTGAAACCGTTGCCAAGATCAGAGCAGATCATGAGAACAGCCTGGACTGCTCTATTTTTAAGTGCCACTTTCATTTAGTAAGCAGCGTTTGCACCACTGTTAACACTCGTGTTGCATGAGGAGAGAGCAGAAATCTTGGCTGGGTCATACGAGTGCAACTACCTATCGCATAGGTTCAGAAAATCAGCTGGAAAACCTTTGCAAGATGCGGTTTCGCGCTGTGCAGCAGTTGCTTTAGCTCTATAAACATCAAGGGCCACTAATCCTCTGCAGAAATGTGACAGAGGCATGAAGCTTCACTCCGAATTTAACCCGTGGTGAAGCTCAAGCCTCCTAAAGTCAGGAGATCACATTAGAGGACTGCAGACTGGAAACATAAAGGTGTTTTACCTCAGATGACAGGGAGCTGTGTCTCTTACTGAAAGGCACTGTTTATCCAGAGTAAGGTTTGCACAGTGTTCTCTGTGTCTGTTTCTGGTAAATAATCAGTTCTGAGGGTTTCGTTTCACATGAGCTTCCCTCTCTCATTTCCTTTCTCTCCACCAAAACCATCAAGTGAAAGTGCAACACTGCTAATTTCAGTTAAAAAGAACAACAACAAAAAAACCCAAACCAATTGATAAACTTAAATGTGGTTTGGATTTTTTGGAAACCTACATGTATCCTCTCTGAGATTATGTTACATGTAGCTTTGAAAATTGAATCCTATACGTCTGTGTTTGTCCCGCTACTGTTGTTTTTTTTGTTTTTTTTTAGAGGTTTGCTTCACCGCCCGACAGGAGCTGAATCTTAACAGCGCGCCGGTCAGGTTTAAGTCACGCCGGGATCCTGCTTTCCTCACTTCCTCCAACACTTCTGCTCTCACCTCTTCATTAAAGGACGTCTCTCCACCCAGTTTAGGTTAAATTTAGCCTTTCTCTTTGTCTCCTGACTGCCAGTTTTTTTTTATTTCATCAGACGATATCAGGTTTTAGCGTCGGACGGGAAGCTGTCGGGTTCGTGACGGGGCACGAGTGTCTTCTAATGAAACAAAAGAATGTGTGAAGGTGTTTAATCCTCACACACAGCTGTAACAAGATATAGTAACATCATGCGTTCGTGAAGCCCTTGTTATTATAACTGGTATTGATATTTAAAAACTTTCACCACCATTACCTCAGTGACATTCCCCGCTGCATTCCGGTGTCTTACGTTACTTGAATGTGATATGGGATATCTCCCTAATGCATGCACTCAGGCTTTCTCTAGTTATTGGAGAGGGGTTTGCTGATATTGAAGGAAATTGCTTTTGCCTACTTGGAATTCAGCCTCGGTCTCATGAAGTTCTTTGACCTGCTGCGACCTGTTTCAAAACATTACAGATTTCTTCTCCTACCCCACTTCTCTCCTTGTTGTCGGTAGGCGGTGGATAAACTTGACAGTGACAACGTAACAGAAGTGGACATCTTACTTCTCTCTTCTCTCTGACTTTCACATCTGGTGTTTTTGCAAGAGTTACATTGAGAATAAATGTCGAATTTAAAGCACATTTTGTCAGCAGGTCTAAATCTTTATCACCGAACCTCGCTATCTCGCTTTCTGTCTCAGCACATGCAGTGTGTTGTTTAAACCTCCTGCGTCTCCTCCAAGCCCAACATTGTTTAGCACTGCACCTGCACTCGGACCTTTTCTGCAGGAGTTTCCATGCACGTTTTTGTTAATGACGCACATTTAGTGATGATTTCTTGATTTCTTGTTTTCCTGCCTTCCGATTCTCTTCCACCCTCTTCTCCTCTCACCTCTTGACCTCCTTTAAACCAAGATTACCGCAGCCCAGAGCTGGATCTCGTCCAAACCTCAGACATCCCTGAGCTTTGTGCATGACAGCGGCATCTGTCAGCCGAGCTCCCGGTCTCTCTGTCATAGATGTCACTCAGGTCGACATTCAGTCAGTTAGCCGTGTTTCTAGAGGCCTGGGAAGCGTCAGAGTGTGTGTGTGTGCATGTGTGCGCGTGTGAGTACAGT
Source organism: Seriola dumerili (assembly GCF_002260705.1). Classification (NCBI taxonomy): domain Eukaryota; kingdom Metazoa; phylum Chordata; class Actinopteri; order Carangiformes; family Carangidae; genus Seriola; species Seriola dumerili. Next base: position 1,255,745 of record NW_019174971.1, on the reverse strand, counting down.
GTGTGGGTGTGTCCCTACAGACAGTCTGACCACACAGAAACAGATGGACACACACACACACACACACACACACACACACACACACACACACACACACACACACACACACACACACACACATACGGTAGCCAGATGGTGACAGACTTGGCTCACACCGTGGCCTTCCCTGCTCTGATTCCTCTCAGCCCTCTCTCCAGTCTGTGCTTCTATTGTGAAGTTTCATCCTCCGTCCTGTTGGTATCCTGCACCAACTGGCACTTTGTCGGTTTTAACTCGTGCTCTGTCTTTTTCATAATCTTCATTAAGGTGGCACGAGCACTCAAGAGGCTGTTCTAAAATGCAAAAAGTGCAAATTATTATGCCAAAAAAATCATGATCGTTGGGATTAAGCATATGATTATTGCACAGTAGACCTTCATTACATGCGGGTGAAACTTTAAAACCAGATTCCTTTAACAATAAAAGGCCACACTTGAGTACTAGATAGGTTACTGTATGGTTAAATAAAATTAGAGGAAAAAAATGTCTCTTCTTTTACCATGACATTTCCAAATCACTAATGTAGTTAAACACTGCTAATAGAGTTCAGTATTTAGCAGCAACAGCCTGGCACCAGACAAGTTACAGGTGTGTGAGAGACCAACATAGGTTTAATACCGAACATAGTCAAGATTCATAGATGTTGGATGTGCTTAGCATTTTAGTAAAACTGTGCATAATTAGTAATATTGTAAATATTGTAATTAAATGCACAGAGGCGCACGAACATGCACGGCAACAGTCACAACATTAACAGCCCCCTCTCCTGATCTTAGGGTGTATACACAGTGTAAGGTTTGTCCACTGGGAAAGCATGGATTTATTTGATGTTAATTGCACAGGTCTCGCTCTCAGATCTGTGTTTTTGCCTGCATGTGCTTGTCAAATGTAGTAATGCACGTCTTCATGACTACATATTAACTTGACGAGAGCCTCATCAGGCTCGCTGAGTGTATAATAGTACGGTGCATCTCTTCAGAAGCTCCGCAGGCTGACAGGGTGGTACCATTTAGCTTGAACCGCCTCGGGGGAAAATTGTTCTGTGCTAATTTTGGGTTTGCTTCCATGTCTGTGTCGGGTCAGACCTCGCTTTTAGTCTTCATGCTTGTTGATGGAATCAAAGAAATCCCAGATTCGGGAGAGGAGATTGCTCGATGCTCATAATGTCCACGCTGCTGAATTGAGCCAGAGAAAACAATGGTGCGCATGCGAACATACCAGCACTGGGAATAGCTACATCATTAAACAGAGCACAGCTGATACTAGACACACACTTTTCCTGGGGCATTGTGGTTGTTGGCTGAACACTTCCAGCTGAGCCTCGGCCTCCAGCTATTCATTAGACCCAAACCTGAGGCTGAGACCTCGCATCAGGGTCAAAGGTCAGCAGCTTGTTAAATGAGGGGAGGCTCATTAGAGAAAATGGCATCAGGATTTTTTTGGTGTACTTGCTTCCACTCACTTGATGTTTTCAAAGTTAAATCACTTCAGAATAACCGGAGAAAAAAGATTCGATTATCAGCACTCCCTCTGATGAGATGCTGAGTGACACTGTGGCGTCTGCAGTTTCCTCTTTTATTTTAATCGAATTCGTTTTTTCTCCACCTCTCTTCTTCATCTCCCAGCAACGCTCCCCCGGCAAAGTGCTGTTTGACCTGGTTTGTGTGCATCTCAATCTGACGGAGGGAGACTATTTTGGACTGGAGTACCAGGACCACCGTAAGATGACGGTAAGACACACACACACACACACACACACACACACACACACACACACACACACTCCGACATTTGTTACCGTAGATTATGTTGTTCGGCTTGTTGTTTTTGCAGATTGACATATGGCGGAAGTGATAATAATTTACACTAAAGTAGTACACATGCAGTATTTCTCAAAGTAGCTTCAGCTCAAAAGCCACATTTTCCCGCCTTACTGTCAAAATTCAAATAACAAACAGTAATTGCTTTGTTGCATTCTCCTGCTTGTCCAACCCGAAGGGAAACTTTAACAGAATATTTACTTGTTTGTTGTCTGGTTTAAAGCCACATGACTCACGCACATCTACATTTAGCATTGGTGCATTCAGAGGATTTTCCTCTCTGTGGCTGGGAAGATCTCCTCCACTTTGCTAAGTGCTTGAAAGAAGGTTTCCCCCTCTCTTTCCCACAAGTTAACTTTAGCTTAAATCACATGTGTGCACACTGCACTCAGAGGTTGTGATTAGTCATGTGTAATGGAAGTGCTTCATGGAGAGAGCCTATCTCTTTCATCTCCATCTGTGTGGCTTTAAGATATCGCAGCTTTCGCCTGGACTCAGTTTTTCTACCTGTTTCATGAAGGAGCAGCTGGTTGTAATAACTTGCGCACTTGGTGTAAATGCCTTAGGGGTGTGTCTGCAGATTGCAGATGCTATTGTCTCTACCGCTGCTCTCCATCAGCGTGTGAAAAAGCTGCTAATAAAGGGAAACATAGCTGGAAGACAACAGTGCGTCTGTAGCTCGGCCGTTCACTCGCCGCGCGTCTCGGTGCCTCTCAGGCATAGGAGCAGGTTTGAAGTGGACCCCTGGAACAAGTGATGCGATATATAACGACAACATTGTCAGCACACGTACACAGGAAGTTACACACACACACAAATACATGAAGCTATACACCAGGTAGATATGGATCAGGGTTTCCTATCATGTTGATGTCAGCTAGTGTGTAAACCGTGAGTCCAAAATACACTCCACGACCTGTCAGAAGCCAGAACAAAGAGCATTTGAGGCCTGATGGTTTCATGTCCTTAAGGAGCTCATATTGTATTTTCCAAGTGTAACGGTGCGTTTTGGTAATTTTATCAAATATCCTGGTTGTTTTGTACTGATAGAGATATCAGTGTCAGGTGAGGAAAGCAGAGCGGAATTGGTCTGTTTTATTAATAATGTTTCATATTTGCTATTTATTACAAGGGTTTAAAGAATGGCTTTCAGTCTGTAAACTTTTAGTTAATTCATCCTAACCAATTCCAGCTGAACATGCAAATATGTGTAATTTCTCTACAGCCGAACATGCACTACAGCAAATGTGAAGAAATAGTTTTCAGTTGTAACCAGCTGCTGGATTGATATTATCTTGTGTTTAAGTGGGTATAATTAAGTCTTTCTAGGAAAGTTCCCTGGTTGGAAATTATTGGGAAATGATGGAGCTGTTGGAATGATTTGACTTGTTTATATTATTTAGATCCATGTTGTGGTTGTAGCAGTTCTCCTGATTTGCCAAATGGTGAACTACTGTTTTAAACCAGCCTTTTATACAGAAAGATCGCTGCAGTGTGGTGAAGAAGAAAAAAAAAAAAAAAAACCCACAACCGTCAGTCTTTGATACACTGTCCTGATCTCCGTCCTCCGCAGGTGTGGCTGGATCTGCTGAAGCCGACGCTGAAACAGATCAGACGTGAGTATCTCACAGATGCCGCCTCATCTTTCACCCTTCAAACACATGCGCAGAAATGATCGAGAGTAAAACCGTGCTCTTTTGTCCTTACTTTGGTCTGTACTGTGCAGTGAGAAAAGCCAGTCATGTGTAGGAAATTGCAGTCATTTGGTAAATGTTACACACAGATGGACTCAAATCTTTCTAAATCCTGCATGCCTCTTTTCTGTGTCTTTACCTCTCTCTCTACCCGCTGCTTCCTTCTTAACCATATCCCGTTATTTCCCTCCTCCAGGGCCCAAAAACACCATCCTTCGCTTTGTGGTGAAGTTCTTCCCCCCTGACCACACACAGCTCATGGAGGAGCTGACTCGGTAGGTCGTCTCAACACTCAAACCACACCTTTCTGGAGAAGAGCTGCTTAAATTAAAAGATGTGTTGTTTTGCTCTCGGTTTTCCGTCCGGGCCAGATGGGTTTCAGTCCTTCGCGAGGGTTTTGAATCACCATTTATGGTTCCCAGCTGTATCTGTACATAGAGCAGAGAGGGCCTTGTTGCAATATGTTTGCGTTTTGTTTTGTATTTTCTCTTGTTCCCGGTCAGTCACTTGCCATTTGTTGCACATTTATACCCACATGCCACAACATCTAAGAAGCCTCTTTTTTTTTTTTTTTTTTTTTTTTTTTTTTTTCCTTTTCTGGTTCCAAATGAGAAAGTTTTGATCGTCATCTGGGAACCAGGCTCATGAAAACATTTGTTGTTCCAAACCAGTTGAAAGGAGATGAATGCCATGACCACTTTTGGGAATCAAGCAGTTTTACTGTAAAAAGAGTGAAGTTTCGTACTCTGGTTGACATATTTTAATCCTAAATTCATCTCTGACAGCCAGAGAAGGGTTTTAGATGATATTATATAGACAATTAGTTCACGTTTCCACCTTTTGCCTCAGTCCTAAAGTGTAAATTCTCATTCTCATTATCATTATTATTAGTTTAGTTTTGGCTCATCAGCATTGCTTGTGTTTGTCTTAGCTAATTCGGGACTTCTACAGTAAAACACAATTCTCCGTCACACAACCAAAACATAAATAGGAGAAATACTTGACCTTCTACATTTTCCCATGGTGCCACGGTTTCCCTCCAGCTGCCCAGCTGGATTTACTTGAGACAAGAGCAAAGCAGGAAGTGTTCACTGTGCCTCTCATCTGTGAGGGGATCTGTTGCGATGGAAGTTATAATCCTGAAGGTTTTCATGAAATCAAATGAAATCAAACCCCCGCCTTGCTTTCACACACACACGAGGGGTTCACAGGAAGTGATGCAGCATGTAATCCGGTGTGTGTGTGTGTGTAATTTAACCCCGTACTCTCACCCAACACTGGATCAGAGCTGCGTTAAAACAGTACTCCATAGATTTAGCATTTCGCTGCAACATCGTTGGACTCATGGGGTACGGTTAAGAAAAAATACAATAATTGTATACAATAATGTAATGATGATTTTTGACTAAAACAATGCGAGTTTGTTTGGCTGCACTGTAAACAGATACAGCAGCTGCTCCTGCTGTGTCGTAGCTGCTCAGCCAGTGTTTACTGTGCTATCAAACCGCACCTGCCGTTGCCGCCTGTAACCACGGATATCGCCAAATCAACCAGGACTGAAATCTGAAGTTTTGTAAGTTTCATTTAACAACGGAATACCATCACCGGTTCACAGTGCTGTGGATGTTTTCCACTGACGTTGTTTGCTCAGCTGGCCAGTTTATTCCACTGATCTCATATTTTCTTGTAGTGTGCCAGCTGACTCCAGCATCAAACAGGAAGTGGGCAGCCTTTTTTTTTTCTCCCTTTGTTCAGCTCTGACAGTGTTTTAGTGTTGTCACTGTTTCCTTTGATGGGTAACATGTGCACATACAGAACGGTCCGTTTTGTAAATATATCAGGCTGTCATTAGCCTTTAATTAAAGTGGGACACTAGCCAATGACTGTTGCCCTGATGTGATGGAGGTTGGGTGTAATGTAGTTAAAAAGGAGTGAGATTTTAAAGACAAATCATTGTATTTTCCTGCTTCTCGTGTTGCTTATACATTAAAATAGCATTCTCCATAACAGTGTATGAACTGGTATTTTACACTAAATTGGCGTGGCTGTCTCAAATGGTAAAATCGCCCGCCCGTTCTTTCTCTGGAAGCTGAAATAAAACAATATAGAAACTCGCCACAGCCTCATTAACTTTATTAGCGAGGTAATCATACAGTTATAAAAAGCTTGAATTGGATATCGCATAAAAAGCTGATGTGGGCCATTAATCCCACACCCATTCACACATGCTATTAATGCGTACCTCAGGCAGCCAGTCCGCTATTGCCCTTATACAGGAAGCAGAGGGTTGGTGAATCAGCCAAGCTCACAGATTGTATTCCTTTGTTATCACCGTAGAATAGAGAAATAAAATCCTCAAAGAAATAAAACGCATCAGTACAAATTTAGAGGATCTATACAACATGTGTGTCCAATCAATCTTACTCTCTTTGGGCTGATAGAAGGTTTTTAGAGTCAGCTGTCTTAATGCAGTCTGCACCACTCTCTACGTTATGGTGCAGTCTCTGCTGATAGTTGAGTGAAATGCAGCATCATGACCTGGCAACACACACACGGGCGTGTGTGTGACTCTGTTTATGAGGTCTGGATCGTGCTGTAAGGAGCAGACTGTCTAATGAATAACAGAAATGGGCATTTTCTCAATTAGGGATTAGTTTGGAGTCGGTATATGCAATGTATCAGCGGTATGTGTGTTTGAGTGTGGATGAACGCCAGGAGTCTGGTGGTAATGGAATTGCTTTTAACATTGTCAGCTGGTAAGTTTGTAGAACATGCATTAACCTCTTAACCTCTCCCTTTCTGTATTCCATTTTCTGCCTCCTTGCTCTCCTTCTTTCCGCCCTCTCACTCTCTCCGCCACGTATCTCTCTCGCTCTCTTTTTCTTCCTCCAGGTATCTGTTCGCGCTGCAGATTAAACGCGACCTTGCCTGTGGTCGTCTCATCTGCAACGACACCAGCGCCGCTCTCATGGTCTCCCACATCATTCAGTGTGAGTGCAACACATACAGGCGCATACGTAAAAGTACTGTCAAGTACTGGCTCCTTCTGTAAATACCCTGTCATGTCTGAATAAATCCACCTACATATGAATAACAAAAAGCCATCGCCTCAACAGCTTCATGAAGCCAGCAGTGTTATGTTTTCCATATGGAAAAGAACTCTAGTTCTTCATTGTGGGACTGACCATAAATCAGCAATTACACAATTATCATGTGCCATATTTCTTTTTGGGATATTAACGCAGCTCCTATGGTTCAAAATGAACTGAATAAAATACAAAGCTGTCTCCCTCACGTGTGCCAGCATGAGACTCTCTGTCTGTGTTCCACAGTTTTATCATTTACATAAATCATCAGTTTCCTTATGTTTAAAACCAATCACATTATGCATGATACCTGAATGAAATGAACACAGTGTGGGAGCTCTTCCTCAGTGTGCAGCCTTCCTCACATTTGTATTTCCACACCTGCCCGTTCAGCCGCCTGCGCCTGCACCTCAGTGACTGTTCTTATTCAGCACCATATCTGCAGGACTTATTGAATTTATGGATTCGATTCAGTCCCGCACACAGAGGCGAGCTGCAGCACAGCCTGCTAAAGGATACGACTCGGTTGCCACGGTAACCGTCAGTGCTGGTGTGCGTGCGTGTGTGTGCACCTGCGGGTGGTACAGTATGAGGGGTTATTATTGCTGGTTATGAACAGATGGAGACACACGCATCGGCACACTTCATCTGATCTACAGTAGAACAGAATAGAGATAGAGTATGTGTAGGATTCAAATGAACAGTGCAGATAGGAATAATAATTTCCTCCTTAAAACTCCTTGACCTCCTTTTCCTCAACAATCTCCATCTTTATTTAATCTCCTCTTCACCTTGTAGGTCACCCACTTTCCAATTTCTCTCTCCATTTTCGCTCCAAATAAATATCGAACTCTCACCCGTCTGCTGCCTCTCCTTCCTCTCCCTCTCCCTTCTGTCCCTCCATCAGCGGAGATAGGAGACTTCGATGAGACCCAGAGCTGGCAGCACCTCCTCCACAACAAGTACCTGCCGGACCAGGACGCCATCCGAGACAAGATCACCGACTGCCACCGCAAGCACGTGTGAGTCACGCGTGTCCACAAAGCTGCTTGGATGTGCACAGATGCAAACATTTAATGAATATATTACATGCAAAATATTTAGTGTGTATAGTAATTATCTGTTTTAGTTGATAAAATGTCAGAAAACAGTGAAAAGCATCTGAGAAGCCGTAATAATCGTCTCTATGAGGCTGACATGTATTTCTAAACATAAGGAAGAACATATACTGCAGTGATTTTCACAGCGTCTGAGCATTAATACCAAGACTGAAATAATCTTAGTTAGACAGTTAGAGGAGCAGCACTGTTTACCTGGAAATAGCTGGTTAAGATTATCCCTGCTTGGAAAACAATACTGAGCCGAGCTTTAATCTGTTTCCAGGTGGTGTTAACACTTTTAGATAAACACACACACACATGTACTTTCACAGTACTGTAAGTCTGACCCACAGAGATATTTATCTGTTTATTGAAAGTGCACTCGCAAACACACACACGCCCATTACACAATTACACCCAGCCTCATACGTCTCTCTCCTGCAGAGATGTTTATCTCTTATACCACAACTGCTCATGTGCACATACACACACTTTTAATCTCTCCCCCGCAGAGGTGACTATCTGCAAACATGCGATTTTGGCACTCCCTCTACGCCCCTGGGACCACACACACACACACACACACACACACACACACACACACACACACACACACACACAGACTTGCACCTACATGTATCTTCTCATTTACAGTATAGCTGTGCTTTCCTCGTCGCTGTTTGCACACCAATGACAAATGCATTTCCCTGTTTTCTGCAACTGCAAATTCCCTTAAAACCCTTCTTTAACCACAGCCGAAAACCAAACCTCCGACTTGTTGATTATTCGTCACGGTCGCACTCTGCACCCACCACACACCACTTCTCTTTCTGTTGGCTCCTGCCCTCCCTGCTCCCTCCGCTTCTCGCTCACCGACACAGGAAGGAAGTGGCTAATTCAGCAGCTCATACAGGAAACAGGAAGCTATTTTCAGATTTTGCGAGGAAACAAACGTCTTCTGCGGTCGATTTCTTTCCTCCCCCGGCGGTCACCGCCATTTGATCCTGTGGTGTATTTTAAGACTGTTTGTTGTTTCTACATTCTCGATCAGTCTGGAAGAGAAACCTGGACTGGGTCATGTCTAACATCTGGTACATACAGCCCAAACAATGACACATGAACACTGTGTGAGGGATATTGATTGTCCACAATTAATCCACAAACTTAGATTTATTGCCTTGAAGAGTCTGATGAGCTAATGATTGATTAACATGTTGATTGATGGATAATTGCTGGACTTGTTGATCCGTCTCCTCCACAGCGGGCAGACTCCAGCAGAGTCAGACTACCAGCTGCTGGAAATCGCTCGGCGGCTGGAGATGTACGGCGTTCGCCTGCACCCGGCCAAGGACAGAGAGGGGACGAAGCTCAGCCTGTCCGTGGCTCACACTGGGGTGCTGGTTTTCCAGGTAAAACCCTGCTTATATCTGGTTAAAAATAGGGGGGTTTAGTGTGTTATAGAACAGAGGAAAAGGGATGAAAAGAGAAAACTAAACATATTGCTTCACTCAAAACATGCCTCTGAAGGCATGTGGTCAAAAGATTTGAATGAAGAATGTTTTCGTGTGGAGTAAAGGTTACAGATTTTAGTTTTATCATTCACTTACCGTGGTTTAACAACATACCTGAAATTCTGAAATATTTTTGATGAAATATAGGTTGTTGCAGAGACGAGCACCAGGCTGCAAATCTAGGTTTGACCAGACTGGAATGAGCTGTGAATTCCTGAAATAGTCTTTTTTAAAAAAAAAAAAAAGGAAACATATTATTTAGTAATGTCTTGCTTATCTCACATCATGGTGGAAGGTTTTCTTGAGTGAATACAGAAACATAAACTGAGACGAGGTCACAGAAAGCTATTTAACTGCATGTTTCGAGCATAAATGTAGAGCTTCAGTCGGCATTTCACGGCCAAAGATGCGTCCTCTTTCGACCGCGCTGACCCCAATTACATTCAGTCTGCACCGTTTTCTGATTTTCCTCGCGAGTTTTCAAAGAGTGCTGGGATCTTGGAAAATTTAGCTGATAATGACAACTTGGTTAATTGGTCCATGAGGTTTTGTGGTGAGCCTCCACCCAGCTCAGCAGTGCGGAAGAATGCACCGCACGGTAGTTTTTTTTATTTGGGGCGTGGAGAATATATTATTGTGTGATTAGAAGTTGTCAAATTGAGTCAAGCTGAAACCGTGTGTTTTGAGGAAAATGAAATGGATTATTTTCCCATTTGAAGTCCACTCTCTTATCTTTTCCCTTGTGAGATAATGGATTTCTCATGAATATTAAACCAGCTTCTCTTAATGTCATCTCTTTTATTTAGGGGTACACAAAGATTAACGCCTTCAACTGGTCCAAGATTCGCAAACTCAGCTTCAAACGCAAAAGGTTCCTAATCAAGCTGAGAGCAGACCCCGCTGTAAGTCTATATCACTTTCCCTTTCCTGCTTCCCCTTTTTTTTCTGACTTCTGTTCATTTTTCTCTGTACTGTCGCTTCCCTCTTCTTCTATGTCTCCATCCATACTCATTCCTGCCTTTTGCGTCCTCCAGCAGAACGCCCACCACGACACGCTGGAGTTCGCCATGGCCAGCAGGGATTGTTGCAAGGTCTTCTGGAAGATCTGCGTAGAGTATCACGCCTTCTTCAGGCTCTTCGAGGAACCCAAGCCCAAACCCAAGCCCATCCTGTTCACCAGGGGGTCCTCGTTCCGGTTCAGGTCAGGAGAGGATCGACAGGGAGGAGAGGGGAAACAACTATACGTTTGAATTTGTCTTTGATTTATGTTTCATCACCTGCTTCTTCTCTCTGCTTGTACCTGCAGTGGTCGAACTCAGAAGCAGATCATCGATTATGTGAAAGACTCGGAGCTCAAGAAAGTCCCATTTGAAAGGTGAAGCTCTCCCTCCTTTTGTCTGATTGCTGCTCCAGCAACAGAAGCAGGATTGCGTGAGACGGATGCAACGTACCCAGCGTCCTTCACATCGCAGCAATTACTGTTGCAGCAGGGACACAAACCAGTAATCACATCTCTCTCTTTACTGATGAGTTGCACATGGTTTAACCTCTTCTGCGCGCTCTGCTCTTTTCAGGAAGCACAGCAAGATTCTGTCCAACAGCGGCATGTCCCCCCAGTCGTCTTCCTTCAGATCACAAGTGCCAAAAGAGGTAATACGGCACGGATCTTTATTCCCCCATAGTCTTGTTTATGGCATTTTACTCTTTTGGAAAGGTTGTGCACTTTTATAGGCTCTTTTCGCCTGTTTTTACTACATCTCTCTATCTCGCTGTTTAAATCTGGAGCTGCTCTGTGGCCAAAAATACAAAGCTGTTTTTGTCCAGGGTAGCTCCAGGGAGTCAGTGTGTGTAAATGTGTGCTCTCTCTTAAAACTGTTCCCGTAAATAACAAATTATTCAAAGTGAGTAATTCTGTTTTAAGAGCCCAGTTAAAAAAAAAAAAAAAAAAGAAGCTTTTCTCCCTTTCTCCACTTTAACCCATCACTCCCTTTTTCTCCCCATTTCTCATTTGCAGAGTGCCATGTCTGTGGCGTTAGCGGACCAGCCTGACGCGGCCAGACTGGGCCTCCAAGCTGAGTCTAATGGTTCGGAGGAGCCGCCACTGGTCACGGCCTCCGCCAACGGTTTTCAGGATATACCTGCAGCGCCTGGCTCAGACCCGATTCAGTCCAGACAGAACCACCACGGCACCGGATCAGCGCCGCAGCCGCAGCTCCTCAACCCAGGTCCATCCTGCAGGGCAAACAAAGGCAGCAGCTCTTCTATTCCTTACATAGACTGCAGCGACATAGACAGTGAATGTGATGTGACAAAGCACGGCAGGGTTACCAGGGGCCACAGCAATGCAAATGACAGCAATGAGGATGAGCCTGCTGCATATAATAATAAGCATGAGAGTAGAATTCGCAATGGGGGGCAAGTTGGGAACCTGTTTGGGGCTGTTAATGGGTTTTACCACACCAATCACCAGGGGCTGATGCAGCAGCAGCAGCAGCATCACCAGCAGGGCATGCTGGGTAACAGAAACAATGCAGATCAGGCTCCAGTGTCTAATAAGTTTAGTCTGAGTCACGAGCTAACAGATGATGAAATCTTGTCAAATGGAGGTTCGTTTCATGGTCGTCTTCCCCTCCACAGCACGCTGTTGGACGAGATCTTTCAGGGTCGAGACAAGCGAGCTGCTGCGATAGGTCGACCGTTAGGAACTGGGACTCGGAGTCAGTGCTCCAGCCCGGTGATCAGCAGCTTCCACCACCGCACAAACTCGCTCAGTCACGCCGAGACGACGAACGGGCATGCTCAGCCGCGCTCAGGCTCACGCTGGGATGACGGCGGTCATTATTTCAGTAAACGTCCGGGAGCGGTCCCCGTGGAGACTCCCACTGTCCCGCCGTCATCCCACCCACCGAACCACTACGGCAGCTACTCCCCGATCACCTCAAACCGCACACCGACACATGTGGCCAAACCGTATTGCAACAACAACATGAGGAACCGCTCTGATACTGATCCCTTCATTCTTAGCCAGCTGACCTCTACTCCCATCCACCACCGCGACCCTCATCGCCCCGGGCTGCACGCCCAAGCCCCTTGCTCTGCCCCGATGGAGCGAAGGATGATCATAACTAACGGCAATCATGTGGGAAACCACGTGGTTCCAAGTCAGGCGCGGTCCAGTACGGTGCAGCGGTTGTTTGGCCGTCAGGGAAAACCCAACCTACACAACAATCTAAACCAGCCGGTCCAGATGATCGACGGGTCCACCAGCAGCGGCACTGACACCAGTGACACTGAGTCAGACACTGGGAGCAGTGCGTACAGTCAGCCGTTAATGTACGGCAACCCTGCCGCTGTCAGTTCCCTCAATTCAGTCAACTCGAATGGCGTGCACTCGTCCCCGCTGCCTCGTAACAAATTCTCCTACGGGAGTCTGCAGCTGGGGGACGGGGAAGATGGAGAGGGAGAGGAGGAGGGATGTTACCACTTTAATGAGGAAGATATAGGCGGTCAGGTTTTCAGCTGTTGAGAGGGATTTGTATAAGACATAGTTGAGGCTCAAATTAATCATTATTATGCGCAATAAATCTAATCCTGTTATGTAAGAATAGTAATATCTTAATTTAGTATATAACAGATAAACGACTTTGTAAAGCTGGTTTCATCCTTTTGGCGAGTTTTCAAAAATCTACCACTCAACTACCTTTTAGGAAGACTGAAAACCATCCCATTAATATTTGAATATTGAACCTTTTTACATTAGTTTAGCTGTGATACACCTTTTGAGCAAAGACACTAACATATTTTTGGAATGAGGACATTTTTACATATCGTGAGCTTTTTAACTGTGAATAGAAACACCTACAGAACCTGACTTTTAGATGAAGCGATCGTCCTTTACTTCGCTTCTAAACCCCACAATTTTTGTATCGGATTTTGTATGCGAGCCCCTTCGCAAAACAGCTGACCTGAGTCCAACTTTACACATAGTAAAAACTTCAGCTGGCACTTTGTCAAAAGGAGAATCAACTAAAAGCCTTGAGGCAATTTTGCCAGCTCTCTGTAAAACAGTTAAAGAATGAGCAAACCTTCTTATAATGTGCCATAACTTAAAAACTGTATAGGAGCATGTGCAGATGAATAATACAGATTTTTGTAGGGAAGTCGGGATATTGTCATAGAAATTGAAAGGTAAAGGTAAACCTTCAAGTGTAGAGTTGTAGTTTTTGTGAGGAAGAGATTTCTACAATTCTTCCCTAATCATTTGATAGCATTGATATAATCCATGTGAGTCTATTTTATTTAGGAGGAAATTCTGCTGCTTGTAGCTCACTTTTGTCAATGAGAAAAAACTACGTTTGTTGTCGAGATATAAAGATGTTGAAGCGAGGCATAAGTTGATTTGTAGGTGGCACTGATTTTAGCTTGATGGCTCGTTCTGAGAGCTGTCGAGTTGACCAGGATCTGCTGCCTTGCTGTATAATTAAACCCTGATAGGAATCTGTTTGTAGTTATAATGTTGTAGTTCCCTGATGTAGCATTTTCTCTAAGATCAAACTTTTCTAATTATTTGACTGTTGTCTTGTGCAATAGAAAGGCTTTAAGATAATAGCTGGAGTTTATTGAGGGATTTCAATGGGAAGTGATGGAGGTTTAAAGGGGAACACAGACGGTTTGTGAAGCAGTGTGGACTGTTTGGACTGTGTCCGACCACAAGGATAACATGAATTGATAGTCTCCTCTAATTGTACAGTACATTTGAATGTCCTTGGTAGAGAATGGGTTATACTTAGAATAATACACTTGACTTGTAGAAAAAATGTGTTTCATGTGTAAGCTATTGGGATCTGTTGGAGGAGGAGCGCTGTAGCTAATGGTCAGTCTGCCTTCGAATTCGGTTTTGGCCGAGCTAAAGTCCTTTTCTTCAGAGCACTTTTTCATACTTTGAGTTTCTGTCTCTCTGTTGTGGGCGACTTGCACTGTAATTTGGATGTTTGTGGTAGAAATGTTTGTCATAATTCTCTTTTACATTCACCATTAGTGGAAAACCAGGAATTTGAATAGATTTGTAAGTTGAAATGTTAGGGAAACAACATTTATATCTGTATTTTTGATAATAACTGAAGCTCCGTGTGTCTACATTTCTACTTCAGATGCATTATCTCTGCTACTTCTGTGGGTCTTTATTTCTTTCTATCATTCTTTTTTCTTTCTTTTCACGGTTTTACGCATTCATACACACTTGATAATCAATAATCAGAACCAACAACTATCGTCCTTAAACCTGTGACCATCCATAGCTCTCTGCTTTGCTTGGCTTGGCCCTTGGCATGCACTACTACCACACAACAACAACAACAACAAAAAAGGAAACTCACTGTTATCTTTCACTTTCTTTGGATGCTGTTTTTCTCTTCTGTTACAAGGCTGTTTATTGAAGGTGTGCTGGCCTCCCATCCCCATCACTGTCATTTGCTGGCTGTCTGCTCACTACGACACACTTTTTTTTGTTTTCACTGCAAAAAACTAACTTGGGACAAACTTTGCTGAATTAAGTAAATAAAAGGAAATCGCTGCGCTTCTCTTGCACTGAACTTCGGTCCAGGGGCTGAATGTCTGTATTTCCTAAAAAAAAAAAAAAAAGTTGCCCAAAAGTCAATAGTGGTGAAATGACTCGCAGGATGTCGAGCAGTCAAAATGTCTCAACACCTATTGGGTGGATTGCCATGAAAGTGGGCACACATATCCATCCCCCCCTCAGGATGGATTGTACTAACTAACCTGGTGATGTGACATTTCAGCTAGCGCCCTCACCTGGTCAAAATCTTGTCTTATGACCAAATGCCTGCAACTCTAATGACATTTCCTGCAGCTTTAAGCGCAGTTTGTCTTAAGTGCTAATTAGCAAGCGTTAGCATTCTACCTGGCTTAAGTATGCTGGTGAAAATGGTAAACATTATATCAGCATGTTAGCATGTTGACATTAGCATTAAGTTTGAAGAACAGCTGTCACTTTTTTTTTCCTGACTTTGTGTTTGGGAAATACAGACATTCCTGTGAGTTAAGGTGGATTACTTATTCACTAATTACCTTTTTAGCAGTTTACTGTTTACAGTTAGCATACATACTTAAACACAGAGGTTCAAGCTATGAGGTGACCTGACAAAATGTCATTAAGATTTTATCATCTTTTAAATTCAAGCAACCTTCTTTTTCCTCAGAGCTACTGCTTCTTACTGAAACAAATGTTCATGCTTTGTAAATGCACTGTTTTTAAGCATGTTTGGTTATTTTTGGATTGGGGGGGTGCTCCTCAACACTGTTTTCTCACCATTTTCTGTTCTTTATTCTGAATGCATGTTAACCAGGCGAGGCGAAAGTCTCTGCTTTTCTGTCATGCTGCTCTGCTTTTTCTCACTGTGTCACTCGGTGTTTCTGTCATGGGGCTCTAAATGGTTTCAAATGTTTGAGAGGCTGTAGGTGCAGTACGACAAAAAAAAAATGTTTGGGTTTGCGTTCTTTCGGACACAAACTCCTCTTCACTTCACGTGGGATGCTAGACTTCTCATGCCTTTCTCATTACTGCACCCTCATGATTAATTAACTGCACCCTGTCTTTCTTTTTTTCTTAATATTTAGAAACCATTTGTGTTTTGCTCCAGGTTTCCTCACTGTGCACAAGTACAAAACAAGGGCTGACTCAACTCCAGTGCTCTTATAACAGAGGGCGGGGGGGCGAAGGTAGACAGACACAAGTAAAGTTAAGCTTAATGCAAACGTAAGTGTAAAATAAAAAAAAGATATAATTGAGCGACATGGCATTATTTTTGCAAGGTGTGAAAGTCCGAGTATTGTCAGAAGATGGACACACACACACACACATACATACTTGAATACTGGAGTTGAGTCCACCTTGGTTTCCTTTTCACTGCCTGTCACCAAATAGCACTTGCTGCAAGTCATTTCCATTGAGGCGTTTTTGTGATTTTAATGAAGTGTACATATAGTAACAGACAGAAATTGTGATTTTTGTATTGTAATTTGTATGTTTTTGGAGGTTAATCAGAGCCAAATTTGCTAGATTTACTTTAAAAGTTAAAGTAAAATGACTGTAGTCTTTTCTGCGATATACACACTGTGGAGATGTGATCGTGTTTGGGTGATATTGGGCTGCTTGAAGCGATAGTTGGACATTTTGGGAAATGTGCATATTCAATTTCTTACCGGATGCGACGACTGATACCACTCTCATGTCTGTACAGTAATATTGAAGCTACAGTCAGAAGCCGGTTTGCTTCGCCTAGACAGGAAGTTGGTAAACGGCTCAGCTATGAACAAAATTGTAGTACCTCTAAAG
Organism: Seriola dumerili; assembly: GCF_002260705.1. Taxonomy (NCBI): domain Eukaryota; kingdom Metazoa; phylum Chordata; class Actinopteri; order Carangiformes; family Carangidae; genus Seriola; species Seriola dumerili. The sequence continues at coordinate 1,239,141 of NW_019174971.1, read as the reverse complement.
CTCACTCATTAGCATATTGCAAATAGTTTGTTTAATCTGCACATATTTTGTTACTTTTTCGATAGAGCTAGGCTAGCTGTTTCCCCCCACTTCAAGTCTTTATGCTAAGCTAAGCTAACCGACTGTTGGTTGTAGCTTTATATGTACCCTGCAGACACGAGAGTGGTATCAACCTTCTCATCTAACTCTCAACAAGAAACTCAACACACTTCTTTCCCAAAATGTCAAACTGTTGTCTTTAAATCAGATTAAGATTGGAAACCCGTTGGCATTTTAGCATCACATCTGTGCTTCTCTTTCTGTTTACATTAACACACTTTTTACTGGACTGACTTGACTTCTTTTGAAGGGATAAACTGGCTTTGTGGCCATTCCTCTAATTTTGTGATCGATGGCAGTTTTAATTTGCATGTCGCATAGTATTTACTTGATATCCCATGATGCATGCCAAAGCTGTAGCGCGCAGCGTTTGTGGAGTGACAGGCTTTGTATCTCTGCATCTCTAAAGCTTAAAATCATAATAACTGCTTGACATGTGGAGGTCAAATTGCTGCTGAAGAGCTGCCTCAAAGTCTTTATATTCCTTTACAAAAGAAAGGCACTGAGATGATCCATTTTTCTCTTAACTCACACTCATTATATGGCCTAAAGACTCACTGGTTTTCTGTTACTCTTGTAACACCTGTATTCCTGCACACCTGTCCTTTTTGATTTTCATCTCAAAGCACCTACTGTTTTTTTTTTGGTTTTTTTTTCCTCTGACTTCTCGGATGTTTTTTTCTTTACCCTTCACTTCTCTTTTTAACACTGTAACTGATTGTGAGCACTAGTGTCAATAAAAAAACAACCTTGTATGTTCGAAGAAAAGGGACTCCAGAATTTTCTGTAGAGGGAACCAGTGTCCAGCTCTACCCCTGCCTACTCCCCTCATACACCCACCCACATACCCTCCACCTGCTTGAATTGCCAACCCTTCCTTGTGTCTTGTGTTGTGGTAGCTAGACTGTAGAGCAGTGTTTTTTTTTTTGTTGTTTTGTGCGGTGTTCAGTGTGCACACACGATTCAACTCGTTCCTGTCTTTGTTTCGTGTTTTCTAGCTTCTGTTAGTTCGTTGTTTCACCTGTGTTTTTTGTCGTAGTAGTTTTTTTTTTTTTTAGTTGTTTTCTGTTTGGTGGTAAGTTCTTTTATAGCACCCGTCACAGATCTGCACTCAGTGGTTGCCATGGTTTTACCCATGATCCAGTTTGGTGTGTAACAGTGGACTCTTTGGAAACTTTGCACCTGGGCAAGTATACAGTAACAACTTAGTACCATGTAGTAAACCTCTGTAGAGACTCTAGCTCTAGTGAAAAGTAGCTTTAACCTTTTTATCCTTCTGTGCAGATGATAATAATTTCCCAAAAAGTTGCAGAATTTGATTTCAACGACAGTCAGACCAGACTCCTGTTAAAAAAACAGATGATTTTAGCCAAACTATCTCATAGCTATAGAACATCATATCTACAGTGCATTGTAAGGGAAATGGAAAGACTTGTGTTGTATTCATAGATTGTCATAATGCAATCCCAACAATTAATCAATTAGTCGATTATTAGTGAGTGACTAATAATGAGAGTAAGTGTTAGTTGACAGCTTTGTAATATGCATGATTGCATGTTTGATTTGCCTTTACAATGCACAGATATGGCCTTTATTAAAAGTCTTGTAAATAAGCTTGTATAATCCATAGCTCCTTGCTAACCGTGTACTTAACATTTATTGTTATTTTTTTCCATCTTTCTCTCCTTTTTTACTCTGATTTTCATCATATTTAAGATGAGGATCTAAATAGTTTATCAGAGTAGATGTAGCTTTGCTCAGAGTCGAGGGATTGTAGCATTTTTGTCAAGTGGCGACCTGCTGGAACACAACAGCTGCTCATTTTCAGTCCTGACTCATAGATTGATTGTGCAGGATTGTCCAACCATGAAATTCACTGCCATACTGGGTGGCTACATTTAGAGGAATATGTTCATATTTTTAGCCTCTAAAAGCTGAAAATACTCAAAATAACAGCAGGGTAAATCAAGTAACCTTTTCCTGAGGAAAGAAGGAAAATGTCGCTGTAAGAATTAAATGATAAGAAAGTGGCAGTGAGTTTCATGAAAGTAGTTTAACAGTTTTCATATTGTACATGAAGAATCTGCAATAACACCATCCCTTATCCTCCCCTGCCATCTTCTCTCTTATCTCACTCTGCGCTCTATTCCTGTCCCTATCTCCCTCCCCTTTCCATTTTCCAATTTTTTCCTTTCCTCCCCTAGGAAGTCCCGCTTCAGACGACTCTCCGCTGGGAAGTCCTCATGTGGTTGTTAACGGCAACGGCTCAGTAAATGGACAGGGGATGGGCAGCACAGGTGTCTTGGGTCCAGGTCAGAGTCCTGAGGGACGGCAGCTGTCGCCGCTCACCAGCCCGCTGCTCACTGAAGCCGGATACGTCCGCAATGATGAGGAGGAGGAGGCGAGGAGGAAGGTGGGCATTTAGAAAGGGGGGGGTGGTGGAGAATTTCATATTCAAAGTGTGATTCATTGGAGCTTCCTGCAGTGGCTTGTTCGACTACATTTACATCTACCTACACTGAATCGATAGCCAATAGCGTGCCTTCTAAGGTGATGTGTCAGAGCCGCTTCCTGTTAATCACGAACACCTCGCACGATTAAGAGAACCCATCATGCAGTGTGTCCAATGATAGAAAGGCTTTAGAAGATATGCTATAATACAATTCAATAGATGCTGCTATTTGCAATGTTATGCATAGAAATCTTAAATGAGTTAAAGATGGATATTGTAATTTTTCAAAGGGATATACAACTATTGATATCCTCTAAGATATTTGTATGTTAATCAAAAACATATTTATTTGTTTAACCGTTTATCCAAAAGAAAAACTGAAGAATTTCCATAAAAGTTCATTGTAAATTTCAATTTTAAATAAATGATACATGGATGGATAAACAGATTAAAGCTGTTTTCAATAGAAAACAAGAGCAATGTATAAATGCTTGGATTTGATGGATGGACAGTTGGATCGATCTCATCTTTCGCTTTGTGTCCAGAAGTTTCCCACAGACAAGGCCTACTTCATAGCCAAGGAGCTGTTGACCACAGAGCGGACCTACCTCAAAGACCTGCAGGTCATCACAGAGGTGAGGATTTTTCTAAACATCTCTGCGGCTTCTGTAGTTCCGATAAGGACAGGAGAAGCTGCTCTGGCTGAGAGACAGAGAGAGAGAGAGAGATACACGTAATGCCATCTGTGTTAAGACCAGGAGCTTGTCTGGCCAAGTGTAAACACATTCCCCTAAAGTGCACAGCCCTGCTCAGCACGCACACAGACAGCGAGCCAAGTTTGGTCTCTTTTAAAACCTTACTTCTGGAATAGTGAGTCAAAGCTGGTTATTTCAGAAGAAAGTGAAGAAAAGTTGGGCTTTTTTAAAAGTTCATATGTTGGGACAGTGAGTCAGGAGTTGGTTTGTGCAATGCAAGAGCAGTTTTTACAGCCTGAATAATGGGACTTTGAGCTGAGTTTGGTTTTTTTTTGAAAGCCAGAATATATCAGGACAAGGAGCTGAAGTCGGTCTTTATTTTTTTTTATTGTGAACCAAAATCACAAGCTGACGGTCTTTTCTGTCATGTGACATTAATATTGCATTGTGTTATTAGACCCGTTTGAACGCACAGTGCCAGTATTTTTATTCCCACCCTGAAAACTGGCTTTTATGTGCGTGTAGTTTGGACCACGACTCAAGACCGAGGCTCAACATCTGAAGATTTATGAGCATTTTTCAGGACGGATGACAGATGGAAATACAGCTCCGAAGCGCGCATATTAAAGTGTTTTTTAAAATGACATTCAGCCTTTTGTTTTTCACCAGAAAGCAACACATCTGGTAAAACTCACCTCCTTTTAAGCTGGCGAACTTTTTGGTTCCTGTTTGTTCTTCAACACTAACTTGACTTTTCGCTCCCAGCTCTTTAGTTTACAAGTAAAAACCTCTAAGATCAACACACTCTGCGTTCACAAAACACAATGTCTGGATCCTGAATCCTGGGATGAGAGTGCAGCTGAATGTGGGTGAGATTTTGTCTTTGCCCTTTATGGGACTCCACTCTCCTAACAAATGAGTAAAGACCACCAGAGGGGAAAACACAGGTTCAAGCACCTGCCTGCTGAACACCCCATACACCTTAATATTATGAAGCTGACCATAACTTCTGACCTCAGTGTGGAGGGGAAAATAATATCATATTCCTCCTCTCCTGTGTATTTTTCTCCCTCTCAGCTCTTTTTCCTTCTCAACAGTAGTTTCCACCCTCTTTGATGTGGGAGGGAGGCGTGCGCTGGTGCTTTTTTAAAACCTCTTAAATATTTTCTTTGGCTGGCACCGCTGAGGCCTGAACTCCCACACCCTTCCCTTCCCCCCTTCCCTCCCCCTCTTTTCTCCCTCTCCACTCTGTCACCCTTCCTCTCTCCCAGCGAGTCCCGCTGTGAAACAGCTGGACGACCTCCTGTCGGCACTAGCTGTCATGATTGTGTGGGATTTGCTCTGAAGGGGAATATAACAACCTTTGTGTTAGGGGTTGTAGTATACTTGCTCGGGGCCAGGAGGTGTGTGTGTGTGTGTGTGTGTGTGTGTGTGTGTGTGTGTGTGTGTGTGTGTGTGTGTGTGTGTGTGTGAGCTAGCTGATGGATTTCCTTGGTGCAAACAAATGTCTCTGTGCTCTCAAGTCAAATAACTCTTTCTGACCCACCAACCTTCACCTCAGGGGTCTGTTGTGATCATAGCAGCAGTGTGTGTGTGTGTGTGTGTGTGTGTGTTTGTGTGTGTGGTTCCCTTTTTAAACTACATTCACTTCATTCTTGTCCCAAAAATGATTTCTTAAACGCAGAAGAGTGTGTGTTGTTTAAAAGCATAATTAATTTGACTATACACCGGCCTGAACTAGTGATGCAAGCAGCAGTTACTTTCATTATAGACTATTCTGACAATTATTTTCTCAATTAATTGAATAATCATTTGGTCTCTAAATATCAGAAAAGGGTGCAAATGCCCATCACAGTTTCCTAAAGCTCCAAAACCCCAAAATGTATAATGAATTATCTCATGTATTATCTCATGAGACAAAGAAAAGCAAACTCCAAAATTAAAAAGCTGTGTAGTGAAGCAGTTATGAAGATGAGAGATGAGATAAATGTTGAGTTGAAAATTCAGGCACATCATATAACTAACTATCTTTATTTCTACCTGTGTGTGTGTGTGTGTGTGTGTGTGTGTGTGTGTGTGTGTGTGTGTGTGTGTGTGTGTCCGTCCATCACAGTCCTTCCAGAGTTTTGTGGGGAAAGACGAGGCGTTTCCCGACTCTGTGCAGGACCTGATCTCTGCCAACTACGATCCGGTTCACAAGTTCCACCAGGGATTCCTCAAGGAGGTGGAGCAGCGTCTGGCACAGTGGTCAGTGTCTGTTTACTCCCATTCAGAAAACTGATAAGTCTGTTACAATCATCAGAGACATTTTCACCTGTGGAATGGTACACAGCGCAGGTGTGTTTGAAATACACTTCCATAAAGTATACTTTCGTTTTACGCAAAAAGCCTCTTTTTTTTTTTTTTTTTTTTTTTTTTTTTTTTCAAAGGAAAAAACAGGAAAATAATTTCAAAAATAAAACAGTTCAATATGTCTCATTTCAAATGGAAAATATTACAGATATCTTACAAATGTTGGGGGAGGAAAACAAAAATGAGAGGCATTTTAAAACCAGATTAGTGTTGAGCAATTTGCTATTGTGCTTAAGCAAATGCAGGCTGAGACAAAAACAAAGAAAGTCGCTCCACTGTTGCATTTCTGTATCAGCTGCATTGTTTTCCATCAGCTGTTCTAATCTGAAGCGTCACGTTTCACAATAACATGAAACCAAACTTCGGGGTTAAAACAAGAAAAACTGAAGGGAAGGAAAACAAATTAAGGGTTAGAATGAATTCAACATTTTTTTGTTCTTTTTCTTGTTTTATTTATTTACTGTTAAGTCACATATCACCGTCACCATGTGCCACTTAAAGTCAGACCTGGGAAACGATGTGACACGGAAAGACTTGCACTCACCTCGAGGCTGATGTGACATCATTGCATGGGAACTAATGTGCACACGCAAACTGCATCTTTTCCACCAATGGGAATCTTGTCTATGTAATGACAGACAGAGAGGACACACACACACATACACACACATATAAACACAAACCATCCCTTTGGAGAGGGCCCAAGTACTTGCTGGTAAAATTGAATGGCATAATGGAAGATTTTTCCAGTCATGTGTGGGGAAACTTGACTGTGGCGTGACATCTAGTGGTAAATAAATGTTACTGCACATGAATAAATCTCAATTATTCTCTCTTGTGTGTCTCTTGCAGGGAGGGTCGCTCCAATGCCCACATCAAAGGAGACTACCAACGAATGGGTGATGTTTTACTGAAGAACATTCAGGGCTTGAGGGTAACTATATCTCCCTTGTGTTGTTTTTATTTTTATGTCCCCTCGTTGTGTGTGAAACTGTATCTTCTGTCTCTCTTTTGCATCCGCAGCAGTTGACAATTCATCTTCAGAAACATTCAGAGTGCCTGGTTGAACTGGAACGGGTCTGTAGGTAGGTTGCATGATGCAGAATATGAAACCGGTGGAAATGCTAGCATTATCAGTATTAGACCTTTGCTTTAAATGTTCAATTTAAAGAAATTGTTAAATTCCTGAAACACGAAAAGCTCCGCCTCTGTTCCTCAGGTCCAGTCGGAAGGTGGAGACTCTGTGTCGAGACTTTGAGCAGCAGAGGGTTTGCTACCTGCCCTTCAACATCTTCCTCCTGCGACCTCTCCATCGCCTGCTGCACTACAAGCTCATCCTGGAGCGGCTCTGCAAGCACTACCCGCCCACCCACGATGACTTCAGGGACAGTAGAGGTACGAGGGAAGGGTGTATTTGAGTGTATGTGTGGGTGAGGGAAGTGCCTTTTTTTCCCCCCTTCGCAAACTCTTTTCATCTTCCTCCCACCCCCTCTTCAGCGGCCCTGGCAGATATCTCGGAGATGGTGCTGCAGCTTCAAGGCACCATGATGAAGATGGAGAACTTCCAGAAGCTTCTGGAGCTGAAGAAAGATCTGACTGGCATCGACAACCTCGCTATCCGCGGGAGGGTTAGACTCTTTCTCGTTTTCATTGTTTTTAAATTATTAGTTTCCACGTTTGGTGAAAAAATCTCTTGTGCCAATTTCTAACTCCCTGGGGGAAAAAAAGGCAAATTTATGTGAGGCTTTTCCCCGAACATAAACATTGTATGTTTATGTTCGACTTGCAGGAGTTCATCAGGCTCGGCTGCCTCAGCAAGCTCTCGGGGAAGGGCCTTCAGCAGAGAATGTTCTTCCTGGTACGAGCTTACAGCTGCTTTTCTGAGTATATCTAATATCAATGATGGCAAAGAATATAACCCACACTTTTTTCTGGCCTTGCTTTCCTTCCTTCCTTCCTTCCCTTCCTTTGTCTTCCCCCTCAGTTCAGTGATTCCTTGGTGTACACCAGTCGAGGGATGACCCCGTCCAACCAGTTTAAAGTTCATGGCCAGCTTCCCCTCTATGGCATGACGGTACGCTGGTTTTTCTTCTGTTGTTGTTAGAAGTGGTTATGGATTTTGTTTACGTGGATGTACTGTTAATCTTTCAACCAGATTTGGGATTTTTGTGTCGTGCCCCCCCACCCCAAAAAAAAAACCACTCCCTGAAAAATGTCTCAAGTGGGATGTGTTTTGACGATGCTGTGTGTGTTTGTGCAGATCAGAGAAAGTGAGGAGGAGTGGGGAGTCCCTCATTCCTTCACCTTGTTCGGACAGCGCCAGTCTGTGGTGGTGGCAGCCAGGTATCCATAAACACACACATAAGCACATATATACAGCACGACTAAATCACAATCGACATGTTTTGTTATGTAATAATGCCAATGAAAAAAATACCACAAAAAGAAAGTGTAATGTTTAAAATCATCATAAAGGATTAAAGATAAGAAAATGAGTGGAAACATGACCGGAACAAAGAAACCAAATAAAGCAAATTTCTCACAACAAATACTCAATCATTCATTATGAATAAACACAATGTGCCTCTAAGAATAACAGTTTTAAAGATTAATGGAGGTCAGACTCATTAAAAATGGATCTCCTCACCACAGGACCTCTGCCACAGTTTGTTTGTCCTCTAATTAATGTGACCTAGTTTCCATTCAGTGGCTCATTCACTGATTCACTGATGGAAAAGTTTTAATATAGAGATAATGTTGACTTTATTATGACTTGTTTTTCTCGGTTACCGTCCTTCTCTCACTTCATGTGCTTAATTTGAAAACAAAACAAAAAAAAAAAAACGATTTTACTAAAAATTCTCTTTCTCACTTTCTCTGTCTCCTTCTCTGTCTGTGTCCAGCTGTGCGTCAGAGATGGAGCGGTGGGTGGAGGACATCAGGATGGCGATTGACCTGGCAGAACAGAGCAGCAGCCCGAGCGCCGACCTGCTCCCCGCCGGCGTCTCTGACAACAGTAAGTCTGCCCTCAGTGCATGTGTGGGTGGGTGTAAAAAAAAAAAAAAAAAAACATTTAGATCTTTCCAGTATTTTCAACCATCAAACACAAACTGTTATCTGCTCCACTAAACTGCAAACTATTTCTTGCCCAAACATCAATTCATCATCATCATCGCAGGACTGTCTGCAACCCTGTGAGAACCAAAAAAATCCCAGCTGGTTGAGTCATCGACATAATCCTTACTGGAAATGTTTCCACGTGTGATTTGTCGCCAGCTTTGAGGATGAAGCTAATATTACCTCCCACCACTAAGGTCTTTCTTTAAGGGGAATGGACCAACCTTTACCTATAGACACAACTGTCCAATTCCCACAATTCTCCTCTTCTTCTTTCCCTTTAACAGACAGCATCTTTCAGCACCTCGTGAATAATCTCACCGAAATGTTCCAGGTGGTCTTTCATCATACTTTTAATGTCACCTGATATATGTAGGTCCATCGCCCAGCTGCCGCCCCGTATTCCTCATCATCTTTTTCCTCATTCTTTATCTTAAATGCCTGTCGCGCCGTTCAATGAGGCCTCCGCCTGGTGACCTTTGGTTTGACGTCTCTATTGTCCCTCTGCTAAATCACCCGCTATGAACATTTTTAAATCGAACCAGTTGAAGAGTGTCGGCTTACAAGTGACAACAAAAGGGTAATTTTTCACCTTTGATCGCTCGGCCCAGCTCTTTGTTCTGTCGCTTCTTCAACTGTGAAATATCTCAACAGGTGTTCCTGTGTATTTGGATTTAATCACATCTAAATGATTTTTTTACACACATCCTTAAACTACTGTGAGCTAAATCGTATCATTTTATGCTTCTGCCCGGTGGATTTGTGAGGCTAAAAGGTGAGACAAAGTAGTGACAATGCTCCATTATAGCTAGAGTACATCTAATAAAAGTCAGATTGTTGTCACAGATCTCCATCAGAGTCTTAAAAATGGGTCGATGTCTATGAATAGTGCCGTATAACCAAAAAAAAAAAAAGCCAAAGCCCGAAATCCAAACCAGGCCTCGTTTGCTGCAAAGAAGACTGGAAATGTTCACCTCCAGCTGGAGACAGTTAAAACACAGAACATTAGCCAGTCATGTGTAACAAAACAATCCTCAAGATGTTGCAGAGCTTGTTCTTCAGCCTTAAGTTCCAAAGAAATCCGTCAGTCAACAACCGGTTCTTCATCGGGAACGGTTGTGTCTGTAATAGTTTGTCAGCTGTCTTTAATGCAGTACTTTACATCAGCACTTTGGCATTAAGTTCCTGAAGGGGAGGGGGGTTGGTATTAGTGTCACCTTTTTTGCCTCTATATTTAGAGCACAGAAATTTAAATGAACATGTCTATGATATTTCATGTAACATTTTTATGTGCAAATGTCCAATTAAAGTTCAAAAGATGAGCAGGAACAACAGGAACCCGTAAAGTGTTTATATTACAACAACATTTTCAACCCCACCCGCGGAGCGCACAGTTCCTTCTGCTAACCGGCGTGTCTGACCTGCCCGTTGTTCCCCAGAGCTGCTGGAGGACAGCGGAGCGGAGCAGGAGTCGGAGGAGGAGCTCTGCGGCTCGCGCTCGTCTCTGGAGCGCCAGGGTCAACGTGGCAACACCACCGTGCACGTCTGCTGGCATCGCAACACCAGCGTGTCCATGGTGGACTTCAGTGTTGCTGTGGAGGTACCGCTCTCCGTGCGCTTTGTGTCTCTTAATCGTCCTCTCTCTCTCCACACATCACACTCCTGTTTTCCCTCTCTAGCTGTGGAGACCAGTCGTCTGTTGTTGTCCAGTGTGTGTTGTCTGCCCTCGTCTTCTTCTCCACAGACAAAGGACCATTTACCCATTGTCCTTTGTCTTACTTTTCTTCGCATGTCTGTGTCTTCTACCCCTCCATTTTCATCCATCTATTCCACCCTGTGTCTTCCTCTCCCTTCCATCTATTTTCAACCCCCACCGTCCATCCACTCTGGCTTTGCTAGAGGACAGTAGTCCAGCCAGTGAGTTGAAGAGGCCCCTCGGCAGACGTCAGGGGCCAGTGTCCCCATCTGTGGTTTGCTGGTTCAGGACACACAGCCTGTCCTTTAGTGACGCCCGCTGGAGTAGAGAGGTACTGCAGCAGCCACATCTGCTCAGAATGAAACGGTCCCTGTCAGCAAATTCACCAGAAATTTCTCTAGTAATGGAACATAGAAGTCGCCCCAATTTCACTGGGCAAAAGCTTTGATAACAAAAGGACTGGATTGTTGAATCCCCACTGTTCCCCTCCTGCCAAACGAAATGAAAAGAAGTGAATACAGCCCCTGCAGCAAACAGACATTTAAAAAAAAATCATTGTTAATGCACTGTTACTTTTATTTTCAGAAAATGAAAAATTAGGGGGAAAAAAAACATAATTGTGGCATGTGCAACAGTTTGGGCACCCTGCTAAGTCACTCCTGAATAACTGCAAATGAATTAGAGCTGTTATCTTTTTACCCCTGCTTTAACACTATAATAAACTCAGTGACATTGTGTTACTTTACTGAGCCATGTGTGTCTTTTATTACATTGGCTTTCCTCCTCTGCTCTTCTGCGTTTCCAGAACCAGCTGTCAGGTAACCTGCTGAGGAAGTTTAAGAACAGTAACGGCTGGCAGAAACTCTGGGTGGTCTTCACCAACTTCAGCCTCTTCTTCTACAAATCGCATCAGGTAAGATACACAGGAATGTATTGAACATGACAGGGGAATTATGTGGTGGCAGGACTGCTTCACGGAAAAGCTTTTGCTGCCTTCTGTTTGTCCGCCCTGCAGGATGACTACCCTCTGGCGAGCCTTCCTCTGCTGGGCTACTCCGTCACCGTCCCAGCCGAGTCGGAGAACATCCACAAAGATTACGTTTTCAAGCTCCACTTTAAATCCCACGTCTACTACTTCAGATCAGAGAGCGAGTACACCTTTGAAAGGTGCGGTATTTTGGGTTTTCACTGACGGGGGGGGGGTTTCTTTCCTCTGCGACGCCGTTCACACCGCATCAAATCTATATTTCGTTTTGTCCTCGGGAAGAAGAGTAATGTGGGAGGTTGGAATATGTATGGAAAAAAACACATTGTTGATTTTATATTAACAACTATCTTTGTTTTGTGTGTGTCATTTTTTCTCGTCTCCAGGTGGATGGAGGTGATCCGCAGCGCCACCTGCTCCACCAGCCACTCCCTGCCAAGCACAAGGAAAGACCTTTACTGATGAATCTGCACCTTCAGCTCTCCTCCTCCTCCTCCTCCTCCTCCTCCTCCTCCTCCTCCTCGCTGACTTTCACCTGGGTGAAGATCTGGACTTCAGACGGCACAAACACCAGAAAAGACTCCTTGTTGAAGACACAGAATCATGTTGCACGCAGCCGGCGCTCAGATCCGACACTAATTGATACCTCTGAATAGCTGAATCACATACTCTTTACGCACACACACACACACACACACATCACTCAGAGGTGCTTCCACTTCACCTCCTCTATCCACCCTCTTATTACACATTTTCTGCACCACTAGTGTCTGATTAGAGGCTGTGATGGAAGTCGTCCATGATGTATTAAATAATGTCATTTTACTTCTTTCTATGCCAGACATTTCCTGACCAACTGTTTATGCTTGTGCCATTGAGTGATGTTCACATGCCCACAAACACACACACACACACACACACGGATTTAATATTCACACCAACAACATCCCTGTTTACAGTAAGGAGGATTTTATATTTATCATAAATCTCATTCAAATACAAACATCTGGGACGCTGAAGCATACGTGTGTGCATCATTTAGTGTTACTTTTCAGTTTCCTTGGTGATTTAAAATATTTTAAATATTCCTGTCAAACCACACATTGTGATAGAGTTTTTAAAAATGTATATAAATAAGCTTGAATAAGACACAAACCAGGATTTAATAGTGTATGTGGAGATCTGTGTGCATGTGAACACACTCATGGTGAGTATTTTTTTTTGTTCGTATGACAATCTATGTATAATTTGAGTTAAATGTGATGCCGGTTCGGACACGATTAGAAAACATCCATGTTTTCCTTTTTGTAAGGCGACTATTTGTACAGTACTTTGATACACTGTGAAATGTTCTTCTCTCATTATTATTTTTTTTTCTTCTTGTTTTCCTGCAAGTTTTGTCTTTAAAAAGGACAAACGGCTTCCAAACTGCTTCCAACGCCAACAGAGATTTCACTGGTTCACTGCCAAAAAAAAACCTTGTCTTCTGTATTCCTCCAGAATTTCTGGATTTTACTATTTTAAATAAAGATGAGAAAAGATTGTGTTCATAAGAAAAAGATGAGACAACCTAGAAACTGGTATCTTTTTTTTTTTTATTTTTTGATCTGCTTTTCACAGTTACGCAGCCCCTCGTGGGATTAGAACAAGATAACATAAAGGAAAACTGTGAAAAACAAAGCAGAATGTAATCATGGGTACAAAAGGTCAAGCTCTGGGACAAAGGACATATTCAAGTAACCAAACGCAGCTTTTGTGTGGTTACTCCAGTGTTTCATAATGCCTTCTTTGAATGTTTTTATCATTGTAATTTAGAGAAGCACATTCAAGTCATGTCACCTTCTGACTTAACACATTTACACACACACACAAGCGTTCCAAATGCTGTCTGAAAGGAAGTCGATGAGGGGTGACTGATAAGTGGATGGCCTCAGGTAGAAGGAGATGAGTTACACAGCTTGTTACATGCACGTACAGTTCAACATGTTAATCACTACTGTGGTATTTCTGTCTCAGGTAATTGGAAATTGCAAGTAAATGATGCATGCCCTTTGAAATGTATTTACAGTGCAACGTTTCACAAAGTGTAAAGCCTTTTTAGTAACCTCAAATGAGTCAATTCAATTAGAGACCTGCAAGGAAATTACATTATGAGACCAACATAATGTGTTGAAATATTACACAGATGATACATGAGCAAGCGGGTCCGTTTAGACTGTAGTTCCTTTTAAACAAAGAAAATTGATGCGCGTCTGCTCAACAGAACTGGCACTAAATAAGAAAGTGTATATTGTAGGAATTACATTATAATAAAAGCTCTCTAATTAGATTTTTATATTTCATAGTTGATCTATAATAATTAAAATAAAGACAATTTTAATTAGCTAATGCACTGAGATAAAAAGGAGGCAAAAAGAAAATGCACCAGAAAGCTCCATCAATCTCGTGCTTCTCTGGTCACGTACTTGAGCCCGTGATCTCCATATGCGTCGTAGCTCTCATAGCTGGGCAGTGCGGGCCAGTCTGGCTGGTACGATGTGGTGCTGTACACGAAGGCCTCCGTGATGCTTCCCCGTGACGCCGTCTCCTCTCCCTCTGTCTGCCCCAGCCACTGCTTCACCTCCAGACTGATCAGAGTCCGCTGATACATGGTGGGGACACACTCAAAGTCGTCCAGGAATTTCAGCATCGCGTCGTCCACTTTGTAGATCTCTCCATTGACTCGGTGTCCCTGGCCGGGGATGTTGAGGAGGAAAGGGACATTGTGCTTGCCGGCAATCACTAGTGGGTATTTCTCAGTGGTGCAAGCCGAGGCGATGAACTCAGCCTTCCCATTGGTGCTGTTAAACATGCGGAAGTAGTTTGGCTGCCCTTTCTTCAGGGTGCCATAGACAAACACACGACTCATTTGGAAGCAGGAGGGCAGACACACCTGTAAAATAAAGCAAAGAAAGAGGAAGTGTTTGGGAGTCGACACTTTAAGTTCACACATTTTCACTCATTTATAGGAATGTAGAGATAATATATTTTCCTTCCCATCTATCAGTTTCTGCTGGCTCCGGTCAGGTTGTTTAAGATGCAGAAGTGTTTCTGCTCTGACTGAAGCTGTTTGGACTTTGTGACTGCAAAGTAAATCAGCTCAATAATTAATTCGCTGTGAGAGATGATCACTGAAAGATAGTGCCGCGGTAACATCATTAAAGCTGGGAAAGTCATTCAACAGCACAGTATGTTATGGATTAGAAACACAGTCTGCACAATAAACACACAGACTAATGCACAGAGGTGGAAGACGTGCTCAGACTTAAGTAAAAGTAGCAACAGCACAATGCAGAAAATACTCTAGAATGCCCCATTTCAGAATAACGTGTATCATATTATTGGATTATAATTATTCATGCATTAATATGTAGATCACTTTAATGTTGCAGCCGTAAAGGTGGGGCTTATTTTAATTACTTTGTATACTGCTGGGTGACGTTGGCAATTAATGAAAAATGATACATTATGATTTATTTTTTAATTATACTTTGTGTTATGAGGGGAGAGTGGTTGGACTGGTTGTAACATTTTTGACATTTCTGTCTGTATCTTGGAGCTCTTTCAAGCCAGTGTGTTGAAAATGGAACTAAAACTAGTTACATGTGTCTGCTATTAATTGGTGTAGGTGCAATCTCTGCAACACAAACAGAAAATGCACGGTTTAGTCTCAAACACATGGAGTGAAATGTTACAATTCACCCCCTTTACCTCAATTTTTAGTTTTTTCCTTCTAAACTTCGCTGTGTCTGCCACAGGGTGCTATTCCTCACCGGTAGAATGAGGACTACGTTGAGCATGAATTGGGTGAATCAGCTGATTCGTAACTTGTTCCTGATTGGAGAAATTGGGAGTGTTACAACTAACCTCCCCTAATCTGAATCTGCAGAATTACTAGTACTTGAAGGTGCCAGGTGAATGTAGTGCAGTGGAAAGTCAAAGACAATAAGTGCCTCAAACAATGCAGCAGTTGAGCACTTAGTTATATAACAGTTATATACACAGAAATAGACAAAATAATAGAAACATATGTCAATCTGTCATATTCACTCCAATAATCTCACGAACAGCATTTGTCGAGTACGAAATGGACAGTTGCAGTCCTCGCTGGTTTACAGCTAAAACCACAGGAGGGCTGTTAGCAGTGAAAACACGTCACCGTCTGTGCTTCACCTTAAAACGACACCGGAGAAGCGCAGTCTTACCAGGGCCGTGATGAAGTTGATGAATCGCAGTCTCATCGGGGCAGAATGACTCTGACTGTTTGAGGAAGAGCTACCCCGGGCAAGAAAAGGAAAATTAACGCATGCGCAGTACAAATTTAGATAAGCTATTGCAAAACAAAAGATGGCGCTAAAGCGATGAGGAAAAGCCAAGAGAAGGTAACCCATGGATGCATTATACGGATGGATGCAAAACATGTTATGTTATGTTATGTTATGTCATGTCATGTCATGTCATGTCATGTCATGTCATGTCATGTCATGTCATGTTATGTTATGTTATGTTATGTTATGTGTTTGTTAATGTCAATTTTAAAGATAAAGTACTGTGTGAAACAATAATACTAACAAAAACAAAATCACTCATTAAAATTTTTTAGAAAAACAGTTGGAATTAAAATACAGCTCACACATATCAAACGTTGGAAGTGTTCACCAGACCAATAAGAAAAGAAAGAAATCATATGTATTCCCAATAATGAACTGATGGATCATTATTATATACTGCAAAAACTATTTCTACTACTAATTAGTTACACATGGTCTTTGTAAAGAGGGCTGTAAAGTAAAGGGAAGAAAACAAACTGCTTTTCAATTATTAATAATCCATAATAAACAGGAGATTTGAGTACTGGCTCCATTAAAACTCACTTAACAAAACAGAAATATTACAAGACCATGCAACAATAATAATGTGGCAGCAGAGGAAAACATTAAAAAGAATCATGCTAAAAGCTTTGAAGTTCATTTTTGAGCTTAGCACCTCTTTAATACTCAGATAAAATTGGAGCCAAAAGGACAGCGGCCTCATTACTGTCCATTCAGTCAGTTTCAGTGCCCACACTGGATCCCAGTAAACACATAAAGATTATTACTGTAGCATAATGAGAGCAGCAGATAGATCTCATAAAAATTAAGTAGAAGCCGTCTCAGGGGGCAATAATGTTTCCACAGATAGACTCTGTTAAAGACACACATTCTTCATCCTGCCTCACTCTGCAGACTGCAGACTCACCTGTGAGTGCTTGCTGAGATGAACTGGGACAATAACTCAGCCCAGGAACTAAAGTGCATCCATCTTTACCTTAACAGACATTTGACATTTAGTTTAACTGCAAAACAGCCTTTGACTTTGGTGGGAAAAAGGAGAATCACTGATTCTGGTGAAGCAATAAATAAAGATTTGTCTTTTAAAAAAATACACTGCCTCCAAGGCCATGGTGCCTCTACTCTCTTGTCTCCTGCTTTCAGTTCCTGTCAGCTCACTTTAGTGATGATATGAAACAACTGGTATAGTCAGGATTATGTCAAACCCAATGAAGGAAAGTGGATAAAAATAAGATTTCAAGGATAACGATAAACGCTAAAATAATACAAGGACAGTATGAAAATCTGGCATCTTCACTCTTCACTCAGTTTTTTTTTTAAACATTTGCATTTGCAAGAGATCAAGACAGAAAGGCTGGAAACTATTGATTCAATCTTAACAGTGCATTGTATTTTATAAGTTTATCATATTTCTTTAAATTTTAAACCTCAATATGAAAAGTAACTCAAAAGTGTACAGCAGCTGTGTAAATGTAGCCAGCATCCATGGTCAATCTGAGCGACGCTGCTTTGTTGATTACGCACGGTGACGTAAGAACGTCCGCAGCCTAGCAGCAGAAAAGACGACGTAAACAAAGCAGAGAGCTACAAGTCAGCTAACGCCAAGTAGCTAATGTTCGTGAGTAAAATACCAAATGGAGCTGTATTAGGGTAATTTGATAAAATCTGTTTTATTGTATTGGTGAGCACAACCTCCAGACTCACTCATGTGCCGAGATTGAAACTAAACAAGTTAACAAGAGACCGTTATCGCTAGCTACTTTAGCTTTAGCTAACCTTGGGTAACGGGACACAGATTTTGTGATTCTGGAAATCGATGTTATCTAAAATAACTTTTATTGATAACACGGTGGTTACAGCCACTTGGTTCATCGCTGTGTAGGCCGGCCGTTTTAAAAAGCTGCCAACGTTGAAACTATCATGAGTTAGCTCGCTATGTAGCCGATTTAGGTTAAGAGTCGATCAGCTGGCCGGATCGTGGTGTCACGCGCTGGACTCGGACTGCGATGTTTAGCCTGATGGCGAATTGTTGCAACTGGCTAAAACGTTGGCGAGAGCCCGCAAGGTGAGTTCTGTGATAGTATGAAGCCTAAACCTTTTATTCTCCTGGACAAAGCAAACACAGCTGAAAGCAGTTTGTTTCATTAAGGTTGCGATGGAGACTGACATGATGTTTTCACTTTCTGTCCTCTCGTTCAAATCAGTTCATTATAATCCATTCTGACATTTTAACACAACATAAATAATCTACATCCACAGAAATATCACACAGCTCTTAGTCAGTCTGTTGATTTTTTTTAACATCTTAAAATCAACTTTTATTTTGATATTTAGATCAGAGCAATCATCCATGCTTTATTTTCAGATGTGATTAATTAAGCAATAAAGGTGACATGATTAAATTTACTCCTTATATTTTAGCTACAATCGTAGCCAATTAAGAGCATTAGAAGCTCACCACAAACATGCAACTTGCTGTGATGATTATTTTGTTTTGTTTAAAATATTGTGTGTGTTAAACAGTATAATGATATAATGTTAAATAGTAATCTTAAGTGAAGGATGTGCTAGATGATAGATTACAGGGACCTACTTTACTTAACCCATTTACAGATATTATTGGGGCTGAAATGATAACTTGATTAATCAATAAGTCAGTTGAAAGAAAAATGATCAGTAATTATTTGATAAATGAAATTCATGCAAAAAAAGACAAACATTCTCAGGTTCTATCTTCACTTATGTGAGAATTACCTGATTTTGTTTAATGTCATTTAGATGAAATATCTTGGGCTGTTGGTTGAACAAAACAACACATTTAAAGATGTCTTCTTGAGTAATGGGGAATTGCAGTTGACATATTTTCCTATTACATGACATTTTATAGACCAAATACTGAATTCATAAATTGAGAAAACAATCTGCAGTTTAATCAATAATGAGTATCATTTAGCAAGTAAGTTAGTTAATATATTAGTTGCAGATATTTTCATTTTGTTGCAGTCATTTGTCTCGTTCTGTTCTTTTAATGAACATCCTGTAAGCCTGCAAGCATTAGTCACAGTATTTTTTTTTTTAGCTGAGAGCTCCCTGGTGACTGGTTACAGAGCATGTAGAACACTGAGTGTGAAGCAGCAGGACCAGCAAAATGTAATTGACAGTACTTAACCCACGTGGTACCTGTGAGGGAACTGATCCTTTGGACTTAGTCAGAAATCCTCCCCTAATCCTACATCCAGGTCTGTTCAGTGGGTCTATTCCTTGTGGCCTGTTGCTGTGAGGAGTTTGTTGCAGCGAGGGCAGAGGGTTATGGGTTAGCGGACAGTGTCCAGACAGTGTCTCACCTTTTCTGGAGGTTTACATCAAGAGCTTGCCCCGATGAAGGCCAGCTGGCTCCAGATGACGGTTAGATGGATTGTGCGGTTGATGTCTTTTCGACGCAAGTTTCAAAGTTAAGTATGCAGCCAGGAGACAAAGGCGGGAGTGTTTATGTGTACACCATAGCTTTTTCTTAGGTCCAAGCAGTTTTCTGTTTTTCCGTCAGTGTTAGCTCAGAAGATTTTTATTTGTTTGTTATGTTGTGTTTTGGTCCTTTTCCTTCATGACAAAATTTAATGCCAGGAACCATAATGTAAACCTAAAGCTTTGTATGATCGCTTTTATTATTCCAGTATAAGCATCTACTGAAGGGTTTTTAAAGGTACAAGATTTCTTGCTTTCTTTTCCCTTTGAAGGATCCATTGAAAAGTGGTTCCAGATTCTCTGAGAGCAATTATTTGTTGCACATGAAATGATTTCTTAGTAGGGGCTAAATAGAGCCAGACTGATCATGTCTCTGTTACAGTGCAAATCATGCATTCCTTTCAGAAAGGTTTGTCACACTTGCATATTAAAATTCCCACTATGATACTTGGACTATTGGACTTGCTGCACAGGTGTGTGCTGTATACCTGCAGAGATGACTGAGTGTGCATCTGTTTCTTTGTTTGCCGTTTCTTCCGGGAATGGCTTTTATGTGTTGTTTATTGAAACATGTCTACAGTGAGGTAGTGGAGTGGGAGAACAGAACAAAGAAAAGCAATTCCACAATCAGTCATATATCAGCACTAAGAATGCATTTTAAACTTGATATTGATATTAGGCCAGTATGATTGTACCTCTTAGTTTAATTTGTGTTTGCTGAGCACGTGAATGTTGCTGACTCAGTTAGTCGACTCTGCATATCTCTGATTGTGTTGGTCATTCAGATTATTAATTGGCTTACCTGTGCCCCCTAATGCGTCACGAGAGCTAATGCCAGGTTGCGTCTTTAGCTCAGATACATCAGATGCCCCACTTCCAACCTGGACTCCTGGGCGTGACTGATGTAGCAGTGATGTTTGTGTACATAAGTATTCATCCCCCCCCCCCCCCCCCTTTCTTATCTTACAGGAAAGTGACTCTGGTGATGGTCGGACTGGATAATGCAGGGAAGACAGCCACAGTGCGAGGAATCCAAGGAGGTTAGGGCCTTTGAGTTATGAATGTGTTCAGTTCAGTGCCGCAGTTTAAAAAAAAAAATGTCTTTGTAAATAATAGAAAAGTTGAATTTTTAGAGCGTGTTCTCCATCTTGTTTACTCTGAATAAACTGCCTCACTTGCTCTTCTGTGTAGCGTTTGTTATCATGTATATTTTACATCCAATCTGACTGCTTGCACTTATGCCTCTCTGCTTCTGCAGTTTACCACTGCTAATACAATTTTTGGTTTTGGAAGCATACAAACTTTTGTGTTGTGCAAGAACGTCTGCGTTAAAGGCACTGACTCCATTTCCCTTTACTATCTATCTTTCGTCCCTCAGACAATCCCCTTGATGTGGCTCCAACTGTAGGTTTTTCCAAGGTTGACCTAAAGCAGGGCAAGTTCGAGGTGACCATCTTCGACCTCGGTGGCGGGAAGAGAATCCGGGGCATCTGGAAGAACTACTACTCCGAGTCACACGGCGTGGTGTTTGTGGTGGACTCCAGCGATGTCCAGCGGATCCAGGAGACGCGGGAGACCATGGCAGAGGTCCTTCAGCACCCACGCATCGCCGGCAAACCTGTGCTAGTGTGAGTGCGCTATCGCCCAAGGAAATGATACTTCGACACAGACTTAAAAAATTATGAAATTATATATTGAAAATGTGCGGAAAAGTGTAAAGGCATTAAAAAAAACAGACTAACTTGACACAGAGGGTGAGGTGTAGAGCCTCGAGATAGTTCAGCCTGGTCACAGGTGAGACAGTGCTCATTTTTTCTATTTATTTAACACTCAATAATATCTCTTTATTCCTCTCTGCTTCCAGACTGGCGAACAAACAGGACCAGGAGGGAGCGCTGGCTGAGGCGGACATCATTGAGAACCTGTCGCTAGAGAAGCTTGTGAACGAGAACAAGTGTCTGTGTCAGATCGTAAGTGTTTGTGCACCTGCTGTGGTGGCAGTTGAGTGACATTAAGGGCATCCGGTGAAGCTGCAGTTTTACCCATATATAGACAAAGAGCAAGGCCTTTTGTGGACAGTTTATTTTCCATGTGGAAGCGTCTAATCTCTAAATATATTTTCCTACCCCAGGAGCCTTGCTCTGCAGTGCTGGGTTATGGCAAAAAGGTCGACAAGTCCATTAAGAAGGGCCTGAACTGGCTACTCAACAACATTGCCAAAGACTATGAGGCCATTACTGAGCGTGTGCAGAAGGACACAGCCGAGCAGCGCGCTCAGGAGGAGCAGGACAAGAAGGAGCGGGCGGAGAGAGTGCGGCGGATACGAGAAGAGAGGTGAGGAAAACACTAGGAACATAGAAAATAATCAACATTGTTAGAATGAAGAAAACTGTCCTAATAACAACTACTATGAACTAAACAAAATGGCATTAGTGCAGTGGAATATAGAAGTCAAAGACAGATAAGAAATGTAAAGGAGGGAGAAGATGGTCAGAGTGGAATAATAAATGAAGCGAGGGAGAAGTGGAAAATGTCAAAATGCCAAGCTTAGCAGTGTTTGCAGTCTCCCCTGTCTGCTCAAATATATTTCCTCTGGTTTTCTTGTACTAAAGTAATAATAAAAGAGACATTAAATACTGCATTTATTCCTAAAGAGCAAACTCCATCTCAATAGTAGAAATACCAATTTGTTGAAATGCACACCGTAATGAAGTCTGGCCTCAGATCAATTTGTGTAAATGTAACAGTCACCCAGGAGGTGTGTGTCATAATGCTGAAAGGTTAACACCTGGCTCTGTCCGCAGAGAACGACAGGAGCGGGAAGAGGCAGAACGAGAAGGCAGGCCGATCCAGGAAGAGGAGCCCGATGATGAAAACATACCCAGCCCCTTCCAGCCAATCAGCAGTGTAATCTCTGAGGTGTGTAACTACTGTAAACACACCACAGGATGGTGTATTGACGCGTCTGGGATTGTTTAAGACTTCTAGTTGGTGGTGATGTTGCAGTGTATTTCAGCAGAGCTCAGGAAACGATAGCTTTGGCTTTCATGTTCCTTTCAGAATGAGGATAAAGAGAAGGAGAGGAAGAGGCAGAGAGAGCAGCAGGAGGGCAGGACTAACAGCCCGAAGGCTGATGCTGATCAAGAGGACGAGGAGTGCGAGGAGGACAACGACGAGGAACCCGACGACTCAAGACAGACGCCGGAAAATGCCAGTTCAGGTGAGCGATACATCTTTAAAACCACCACACCTCAGAATTTCTTAAGTGAAAAATAAAACTAATTTTAGCTGACAAATATATTCCAGGTTGATTGGAAAAACATCCCTTGAATTCACTCAGCTGGCCAACAGTTCAACAGGTTCATAAAACGTGCACGAAAAGTTACTTAAAACAGAAAAATAAATAAATTATCTGTGTAGATGTGAGGGCAGAGAGTATCTCTGAAGAGGCTTTGCTCACAGCGTGTGGTTCAGCTTTGCACCATATGGAAAAGGAAGTCTGCGCCTGTTGATAAACAGAAAGCAAGATATTGAATCTGTTTTCACTTTGAAAGCAAATGATCAAACAAACATCCAGAGACTCAAAACAATTACTTCCTATTTCAAAAATAGGAAGAGATATCCCGTAAAGTCAAGCAAGTGTCTGGAATCACTGATTTCAGACCACTGAATATCTGGGAGATAATTACACATTGAGATGATTACCTGATTAATTAAAAGGATAAAAAGATAAAACTTGCAAGTGGAGTGATGAAGGGACGGCGCAGGGAGAAGCATTTTTGTTTTGGCGTATATTGAGAAGTGTCTCTGCACATTCAGCCGCAACAGGCGAGCAAAGCAAGAAGAAGACGAGGAAGCTGCACCTGAAGAGGAAGCACCGTGTGGACCCGCTGAGGACAGAGGACGGGCCGGCAGAGAGCCCCACCCCTCCACCTCCTCCAGGTGAGTCTGTGCTGCCCTTCAAAGTACTTTCAGAGCTACACCTACAGTACGAACCAGTCCGAAGCTTTTATTGTGAAGCAGCTGTAGGAAATGCAATGTATTCGTCACCCAGTCAAGAGAACCTTTTTTAGTGGTACCAGTCTTCAATAGAAATGGTTTTGCACAAGACAAGACAGTGAGCTGAAGACATCAGTAGAACATTTTGACAACTGATGATGTCATTTTAGCACAGAGATTAAGTGATGAAAGGAATAATGGTGACAAGTCGTGTGTTTTTGCTGTTCAATCCTTACTTGTGATACTTCTTTGATAAAATGAAGCGGGTGTTTTACGTAGCAAGTTGCCAGCGTCTCTGTCTGGACATAGATTCCATTCTGCTTCTGGTATGAAGAGGGAACCTGAGCATCGTTTCTGAATTTCTTTTCCATCCTGATGGTTTGTTTTTGTTGTTGTTGTTGTTGTTGTTGTTTTTTAGTGGGATGGGCGACACCCAAAGTTTCTAGGCTGCCAAAACTAGAGCCACTGGGGGACTCGAAACACTCTGGTAAAGCTGCCTGTGAAGTCTGGTCATGCTTCATCCCTCACTTTTAACCACTGTTTTAATTTCATGCATTACTTCCTTTTGTTATATCACCTAATCGGCCATTTATTTTCTCACTAACCTGCTCTTTGTGTGGATTTGTGTATTCACTAACTGTTGTGGCAGTGAATCAGTGTCTCCTCTGTGCACAGTGCTCCGAGCATAATTTGGATCCACTTATAGTTCAAGCACAGGTGTCAGTGTTTTTTCTTTTTGTAGCATTTTTATGAAATATAAAAGCGCTATGTCGTGTTTTTTTCTGAGAAGGAATCGGTGTGTTTCACAGCAGTGGCGGTAAATTTCTCAGTGTGCTGTTGCAGAGGGAACACTGAACTCTGTCGGCCTTTTTTAAGATGTGTGTTGACTGTTAATTAGTATCTCAGACCCACATCGCTGTCCTCTTCTTCTCCTGCATCTCACCAGGCATGTGTTTGAATATGTGTGGATCCTTCATGGTGGCAGACATCTTAATCAACTCAAAGGCTTGTCTGTGTATTCATCCACATTTTTCCTCCAGTCTGCTCTTCCCATCTACCTCTGTGCAGCAACTGTGTCTCATTTTTGTTTATATTGTTATAATGGGGAGTGTTTTTATTTCAGGATTCAGTGGATGTAACTTTCTAACATTCAAAACTTTTTTTTCCATCCCCTCTACAGAATTTTTCAGGAAGCCTCTCCCGCCTGTAGCGAACAGGCTGCGGCCTAACGGCGATGCTCACGACGTCATTTTTTAACCACTTGTAGTGATCGAGGTTGACTCCCGACCAATCACAGCTCTCCCCTTTTTTGCTTTCTGTCTCAAGCGAGCGGTGTGTAGACAGCCGCCACAAACACACACACACACACAGAGAAAGAGAGAGAGAGAGAGAGAAGACGACTCGGGACGCAGGGGGGCCAGTGAGCCAGGGGAAGTGCGACGGACACGAAACGCAGGAGCATCGTGGGAAATGAGGTCCTGCTCGGAAGCTGCAGTTCGGTTTTACAAACGGACACGATTCAGCGTGAAGCGCTGAACTCGACTGAACTGATTTTGTCAGGTTGTGTCTTCGCTCGACAAAAGCACGTTCAGTGCTGAAGTATTTCGCTACTGTAGACTGAAACTTTTATTTTTATTTTTATTTTTTGTTAATATCAGTGTTAAACAGTTTGGACTCCGTTTGTCTGACTGAAATGCTTTTAATTGACAAAGACTGTAAATATATTAATTATAACCATATACATGTTTATGTCTGTTACTGAATATCGGATTCATATACACACTGTCGTTAAAAATGACCATATTTTATTCATTTATTTTTACATCTTCGGTTTTGCAGTGACATTGAAGATACATATGATATTGTGGATGTACCTGAATATGTGTAAAAAGGACGAGTGGCTTTTTTTCTTTTTTTTTTTTATAGCTGAGGGCTTCAAATTTGATCATTTCAAGATCAAAAAAATTTCCTTTTTTTTTTTTTTTTTTTTTACAAAAGTGCCGTGAAATGAGGATGAATCACAGCGTGGTGGCTGACACGGGTGAGTTGTGGATGTAATTAGCGACACAACGCTGAACTGTACATGGAAAAGTGTTACACTACATTGTGATCGTTAACTGGTCACATTGATTAATGAATGTCATCATGCTTCACTTAATTACTGTAAAGTTTTTATGGTCAAGAAAAGAGAAATCTGTAATAGGCAACATTTTTTGTCTCTTGCCAGCAGCATCATTAAGGATCTTTTTATTTATTGTCAAAAATGTAAACATATGAAAATATATATGTCTTTATATGTCTACAGGGCTACAGACTTTTTATGCATTCTGCTGTTCACACTGTGTACCTGTTTTTAAAGTGGTATTTCCCTTGAGGCAGGAAGCAGCCTCACACTTGCTGCCTCTCAGGTGGCCCTGAGGTGTGAGCCAGCGTTGTTGTTGTTCCAGCTTTTCAGACTCTGCCTTCTGCACCCATCCTCACTTTGAAAACAGCTGAAAATAGATACAATTACATCTCAAAAAAGCACAAATATAAATCTGGAATAAAAAAAATGTAAAAAACCCCATAGTTGGAACACTCCATTGCCCCAGTTAAGTTTATGTTGGAACAGTTTGCAGTGGGACGATGGGGGAGGAGAAAGTATCACTACACCGACACCTGGAACAGCCAATATTGGGTCAGAACACATGAGAATATGTGTAGCAAAAGTAAGAAGAGGAAATACCACTTTAAAAGCACAATATTGAATTTCAAAGCTACAGTACAACACTCACTCTCTTGTTAATGAGCTAGATGTTTGAAAAAAAATATTTTTTCTACCCAGTTTGAATTTTATAACAGCACAATTAAAGATGTTTTAAATATATTCGTGACTGATTTTTTGACAGTATTGTTACATTACGAACAGCTGGAAGTGTAGAGGGTTTTGTTATGAAGTGTTTTCTGTCGTATTTTTGGCTCAACATGAACCCAGCCCTCGCTTAGCATACACCTGTGTCCGTCACTGCTAATGTTTATTTAGTATTCCTGGTAACTAAGATTATAAGACCGTCTGCTTTATACACTTATATATTGTTATAATATTATATATTCGGTTTAGCCTTTGTTAGAGTTAAATGTTGGTGAGTGATCTTTGATTTCCACTACTATGGCACCGCGTTGGGATGTTTACAGGTGCCGTTAATTTAACCGCTGCTCCTTAATTGTCTCACGGCCTTGTAACTCATTAGCTGACACTGCATCCTGTCTTTGCCCTAACCTAACGGTTGCAACTACCTTACATTTTTATTTTTGCAGCGTAGTTGACTTCTATCAAAGCACAATCTGAATAGTCCAAATCATATGGTAATCAGTTTATAATCACTACATTCCTTCTAAAGCAACTGCTCAGGGAAAGTGTTGAAAATGTGTGACAATTTTAGACAAGATGGGTGACAATTTATAGCTTTTTAACAATAGTTGGGAACTTTTTGCTGCAATTTGGTTGATGGAACAATTCTACAAGGAACTGCAAGATATTTGCAAATATAATGGTTCATAGTACACAGAGATAATCTGAAGAAAACCCTCCCGTCATTTCTACTATTCCTCATGGGGTACTGGGTTGTGACAGTGATGGTAGAAAATCTGAATGTGTGAGACAGTCAAGCTGCACAACCTGGACTTTCATCATTGACAATGACAGATGAACTGAACCGACACAAGATTTTGAATTAGCGGCTTCATTACACAGCTTTTCAGAGAGAACAAAAGACCAAAATGAATCAAAGCAAGAGATCAAAACACAAGAGAACAATATTGAAACTTTGTGTGTGTTTGACAAATCACTGTATGACTGTGGTAACTGGTTTAGCATTTAAATGAGCCATGGTTCTGTTGGTAACACAGCTATAAATTGTTTTCATAGGCCTAGAAAATATAGGTAACTTCACAGTTTCTGACTCACTGTTTCTGAGACAACAAAGTGAAGGAACTCATTACAATTATAAACACACAGAGCCTGGATACACCATATCTTTTGTTTCTGATCACACAGTACAGTGGTGATCTGTCACGAATACAAATTAAACTGCCCGGGGCAAAGCATATTTCAGTATGGAATTAGGCTGTATAATAAAACAACTGAAGCGTCATGCTAAAATGTGCAGAAAAGAAGTGACACCTGCTTCGAATTGATGGATAACAAAATGTTAAACTATTGCAATTCTCTAAAGGATAGTTGGCAGGATAAATCTCTTGTTACTGGTGAGAGTGGACAGGCCTCATCTTCTGTGTCACTTCTCTGTCCAGAAACAGCAGGGAGAGAAATATCTTCCAGGATTTTATTAAGACGAAGAGAGGCAAATGTCACTCCAGAGAAAGATAATTAATATATATATATATATATATATATATGTACCAATTTGGAAATGAGCTTCAACAATCTGCTTTCCTCTAAAAATAGTTGTTTTGGCAGTTCTGTCTCCTCATTTAGAGACTGAGACATCTGTTTGGAGCATCTACAGCCCATATCACTTGCAACCAGAACACTGCAATAATGTGCCATCTCATTACTGTTCTCCCCTGCTGTCATTACACAGGCAGGCTTCATTTAAGTGAGTGATGCCATGATGCCGTAGCTGAAATTTGGTGCAGCAGTGCTGTGCCCTGCAGCAGGAGCACGGCAAATGCACCGGTGCCCTGAAGCAGATGCTTTCAATACTCAGTTCCCAGCCCCACCTCTCCCCTTACACTCTCTGATATCATCAGTCGCCAGCGTCTATGAATATAGGTGTAGCCCTCTAAGATGTGTCACTACTAGGTTCATCCTCCCGCGCATGCGCAATCGTTAAGGCTGTCTTTCGTGTCCAGCAGTGGTCCTCAATAAAAACGTTGGGAAAAAACGTTTTCATTACTGCGCATGCCCGAAGGATAAACCTAATAGCTACAGCTCTGAGAGGGCGAAGCCGATATGATCTATATATATATATATATATGTATATATATATATATATATATATATATATAATTGCTACTCTCTCTCTGGGTAGATATCGGTTAGTCCCAATTAGCCACTGAAACATTATACCGGAAGTTACTAACTGTTGTATTTTCTAAAAAAATATGTAAAAGGTAAGAAAAGAATGAGATTTTAGTTTTAATTGCTAACATAACTATAAGAAAAGGGAGCGGCGCTGTCCGCTAGCAAGCACAACAGGAGCTAATCAGCTTCAGGATCTGATGTAGTCCACCAATCTCCTCCTCGTCCTGACGCACACTTATTTGCATACAGACACAAAACTTATACAACCAAAAGACATAAGAAGCAATACCACCGGTATTTTTCCGAAACCCACATTGTTGAACATTTTATATTGGTGACTCTGAACGTTTGGTAAATCATGTGAACCAATGCTGAGTAGTCTACACGAGTATAACCCATAATGCCTTTCAGCAAACCCTAGAAAATTTAGAAAGATTAAGTTTTAAGCAAGGAGAGAGGACGTTTGTTTCTGTCAAAGGAAAGTAAGTGTCACCATTATTTGGCTTAAACAATTGACAACATTAAATATCCCTAGATGCAAAAGCTACGGGGTTATATTATATAATGGGGCTGCATTGTATTTTGGTCTATTAAGGATTTTGTCAGAGGAGAAATTGGTATCTCTTCCTCTTCCACAATAGATGTCTTTTTGTATTGTTGTGCAAATGCAGGTGCAGAGTTTGAGAGTATAAAATGTTGTGCTATCAAACTCAAAACAAGTTTAGTCTGTAAGCCATAAGAAAACACTGAAGAGCTGTTTCAAGCACTGTGGTTTTTACACATCACATTCAGTATATGCATGTAAAACTAAAAGAATAAATGAGGGTAGAAACGTAACAAATGCAGATGCTTATATACAGGGTGCAGGGGCTGACAGCACATCAGAACAGTCACCAGATCTCAACCCAGTTGTCAAGTTAAGTCAATTTTGTTAATATAACCCAAACGAAAAAATTATAAACCTCAAAAACAAATCCAGGAAAAAGGAGAAAACCTCAAGAAGAACAGTGGAATAATCCCTTTGTTAGAGCGATAGGACATGCCGTACAAAATAAATAGAAATAACAACAGTAGAATTACAATATGGAGATACAGAATACAGAATAACTATATTATACTGCTGTTCCAATGGTATTTCCACCATCTCCAAGGACTCTGCTAACTCTCTAGATGAAAAGCGATTCAGTACGCTGCACATTAAAGACTATGGACCCCTGAACGCTTAACAAATCCAAACAAAGACTGTAGACAATGAATGACAAGCTTCCTTGCTCAATTACAATGTGATGGGAAATAAAATCTCCGGTTTCCATCAGTTATACTGGTGTATATTGATGTTTATTTTCAATATTTTACATTTTTATACAAAATGACACGTTAATGTAATGCTTAGATATTACAGCACGAACATGTAAAATGTAATAGTAATGAAGAAGAGGCATAAACTGGGGCAAGATGTTCTGTACATGCTGTAGAATGGTTGTGGGAAAAGATGTTTCTCCCTGGAGGATGAAAGTAAACCATCTTATTCGACTAAACCTCACACCCCAGCACACACAGCAGCATTATTCCAGTTTGAGAATCACCTTTAATGAGTGGTCTGGTGCATTGGAAATTTAAAAGTGCTTAGCTCGATGAAACAGGAGGAGACCTTTGTACAATTGTGACTGAAAATTGAAAGAGGTACTTCACAGGGGCTATATATATATATATATATACAGTATATATAGGCTTTTATATATGTTTTTATTCTAGATCATTGAGACATCTTTGGTGCTTATCGCTCAATGCTGTGGTGTTATTGTCCTGCATTTCTTACAGATTTCTCAATCAAAGAGTGTCAAGCACCATTTTTTTTTAAAATAAAACTGCTCCTGCTAGAAACATAAAACTCATCACTTCCTTTTTTTTTTTCTTTTTTTTTCTTGGGCATTGAGCGTTTAAAACCACAAACACAAAAGCTTTCATGAGCAGGGGATAGGTTGAATCACAACTGTGTTCAATCACTTGGAGAGTGAGCAGCAAAAGGGCCATGAACTGAGATGAAATCTTTTTGGGCAGTTGTGCTGTTGCCAGTAGGGGCTGCCATTCATCTGAAAATATTGCACACAGCACATATAACGCTCTGGTACTACTCTCTCTCTTGTGTGGCAGTGATGTTAATAACGTCAGGTAATACTACTGCCAGTAGGGAAGTAATATGAGGCTATTTTTTTTCTTAAAATAAAGACAAGTAGGTGGAATGATTTCATGATCTTGAATGTTTGGAACTGAAAAGTGATATAATGTTGACTTCATCATTGTGTTGTATCTATTTAGTGTCAAGTGACAGGAAATAGTTCCTTCCCTCCCATCAAGAAGAATACAGGAGAACATCAGCCATATTATTATGGATTTCATCCATTATGATCAAACCATTTAGATTTTTGCATGAAAGGATGTTAAAAAAATAATGTCAAAATAAGACAAAATAATGGATCAAGCATAGCAAAACATTGTCATTGTGTCACCTAATACTGAAATAAAATGAAAGCATTAGCTGTAGATTCTCCACTGAATATACGGTCGAATATTATCTGGTTCTGTGTTGTGTAAAAGTATAAAACACATTGAATAACATGTGCTGGGTTATAAAAAATAAAAGAAGAATTTTGAGCTCCCCTATTAATCCTGGTGAGTTGCTTTTGGCCAATAACTCACTAATTCAGGTAAGTAAATGTATAGGTTATTTGTGTAGCTGGAGAGAAAGTACACGAAGAACATGATTTTGCTGTTGTCTTTAAGAAATGAGTTCTACCACCACTATTTTTTTATTTATTTATTTTTTTTTGCAATAGGCTACAGGTGGCAAAAAAATACAGACCATGGAGAGATCGAGTAATAACAAGATCAGCTTTTATTTTTCCTCTTTATTTTTCCTCTTTCTTCCACACTGTTTTGAATGCCCACTTGCACTCCTCTCTGTACCCCCACACCCCTCCAGCTACTGCTTCAGGCCCCTCCTCGTGCACCCACTCAGGTAAGATGTTGTTCTGACTTAATGAGACAGAGGATCTCATACCGCCCGGATACTCAACAGAATCTGATCTACTTGAGATTCATTTCACTATTTGGAATTGAGGGATGGGAGCGAAAATATCGGCAGCACTCAAGCCCCAGAGCATCACAAAGCTGCAGTCCATACTGTGCTCCCTATCACATCCTAAATGAGTAGAACTAAAGCTCCTACATATGAAGCAGCTGCATGTAAAGCTCAATCCCGTGGCCATTAAATCCACTGTCATCCTCTCTGTAATGCTGCCTCAAATGGTTCTGATGCTAGTTTCATATTTCCATCTCTTTATTTATCATGCTGTACCTCTTTAAATGCAGCAACAATGCTCGCTGCAGGCTGTTGGTCACTGCAGGAAGCTCCTACTCCCCTCCTGTGCCATTAAAGACGACAGTGAAGAAGACAAATCATCCACATGTGAAGGAGAGGGTAGTGTGAGGACACATTATGATGATAAGTCATCGCTGTACAATCCTGTGCCTTTGATCTTGCATCATCCACCAGACTCTAAACATAGTGGGGTATGGGTAACCAGGTACACGTTGTTCTCCTTTGTGTGTGTTTCTGTCAGTATGTGTATTATCTAGAATAATCAGTAGTAGAGCCCTATTATGCAGGGTAATGAGTTTAAAAAAATGCCCGCAGTGCACGCTCAACCAGGCTCAACCTGTCACAACACCCTGAGGGTTAAATAAAGAGCAAATAATGAACAAGTTGTGTTCTGGCTTGTGGTTTGTGCATCTGTCTTTAAAATGGGATAGAAACGGTAATAGGTAATTGAGTGTGTTTGTGAGCTGGAGGGGGTTACACAGCAGTAGGTTGAGCCTATGGGGAGTGTACAGAGAATCACTGCTGCTCTGTTGCCACTGTGCATTCATTCCTCACTGCCTGCAGAGGGCAATGTAGCTCCAGTGATCCGCTGGACATGAATAACATAGGAAGTTGGGAATACTTGGACACTAATAGCAACTGTGGGTCCTGCTATTCATCTGGGCTGAATTCTGTCTTTTAGGATGTTTTCAGGGCCGATTTAGTGTCTCACCTAAGCATGTTGACACGAAGGGAAGGAAGGGATCTACTGTATTCCACCAAAAGCTGGAGGCTGGTTTTAACTAAAGAGCACCGGCCTTTCATCCTTAAATGGAAAGGGAGCCATGCAAGAGCTCATTTTGTATCCAAACAGGGCAGAAAAGGGGAACGTTGAAGCCGATTTTGACTGAGCTCTTGGGAGGAGCACACATTGACACAGCGGCTGCTAAATGCACACATTGACTGTACAGTTAACGCTGTCACATACAGAGCTGCTGTGGGCAGGGGAGCATGAGGAGGAAGTATTACTGAGGTGATGTGATGAGGATACCTTTTTTCAACCGTTCAATTGATCTACTAATTGTTTTAGCTCTAATTTCACACATTAGGCAGCCTGGTTATACTAGTGGTATAGTAAACCTAATTATAGCTTGTCAACTTGGCTGTTTCCACTCTATTTCCTTTGACATATTTGAGTTCTGCCGTTTTAGGTACAAATGAACCCTATTAGTTTTCTAATCTCTCTTTAAAAACTCACAAACATGAAGTCTCCTTCATAGCTGACATGCTGCTAATAGCAATCCAATACGACCCATCTTTGTCAAGTGTTTGCAGTTGTGATTTAGTAAATTCAAAGTTAATCCTTTTTATGTGGTGTTGTACTCCGTATGCCCTGTCGAGACCTTATCACCTGCTTTGCTGTTCGACGGCATGTTGGTGTGGTGCTGAGCGCAGTCAGCAGAGTGTGTAAACCTCTCTGTCATCGAGATGTGTTAATACAACAGGGAATCAAGGAGCCTCGTTAGAAAAACTGTGCAGTCTACTGCTGAAACAATTTGTCAATTAATCAGTTCATTGACTGACAGAAAACCAGTTAATCCTTAAAGTCATTATTGAATAAAAATGACAAACATTCTCTAGTTCCAGCGTTTGCTGCGTTTCTCTGTTTTGTATCACCGTAAATTGAATTTCTTTGACTGTTGGTCGGACAAAGAAAGCAGTTTAGAGATGTCACCCTGGGCCTTGGGAATACATGTCTGATATTTCATTGACTGAATGATTCATTTTTAATCTAAATAACCCTTTCGTGCAGTCCTAGACTCAGCTTCAGTCACTGAACAAGCTGGGGTTTTTTTTGTTTTTTTTTTAAAAAGCGAATAGTGATTTTGATGAACAATTGGCTGGTGTTCTCCCATGTTAGAAAGCTTATAAGTGCTGGCTCATGAGATTCAGGCTTGATTCCACAAAAGCAATTTGCACCTATTGGTGAAGATGAATACAGTTAATGTAAATGAAGAAACTGCCCTGCAAAGCACTTCAGCTGGAGCCCTTGCTATCTAGTGCCCTTATCTCCCGATGCACTTGGCTGTGCTAATTGTGGATGTTTTTCAATGTCGCATTATAATATCATTTCTGATCCAATAGCCTCATTGCCTGTTGTAAGTACTCATCTAAAACAATGGACTGATGCACCAGATGCACTCTGCTGTTAGTCAATTCATTTCCCACAACACCTTTTTAGCGTTTTGATATTAGCACACCTGATAGGAACACAATGCAGGACTTGATTGAGGTCAGTAAAATAAGGAGGCTAGCAAATGGCAAAAGGAGATGCAGAGCGGCAGTAAAAAGAGGGAGATTAGGGGGGGAAAGGCAATGAGAGATGGGAGAGAGAATAAGAAAAGCAGATAAGGGATAATGAGGTGTTCGCAGGAGGAGTGATAGAGCAAAGAAAGGAAAAAGCGCAAATAATGGGCGAGTGGAATTTGGGGAAGAGACAGAGGAGATAAAGGTGAAAAAGGAGCAGAGGAAGGTTGGTGGTGTATGTGGCCAGGCTCAGCAAAACAGGGACTAAAAGTGTGAGCAGGGATAGACAGGAGCCACACTGAGAGCCTAACAGGATTGTGGGAAAGCTCGACACAGATGAAGCCGTCTGCCTTTGAGTGACAGGACGGTGTGAGGGCGCGCTGAGGGAGGCTGGAGGGAACATGGGGGCCAACAATGAGGCAATATGGGAACAAGAAAGGTTGCACGGGGAATACTGTAGCCTAGGTGTGTATGTTTTTAGCAGTAACGATTTCTTTTGTTATTGTTTGTGTTGCACTGTTAACCCACAAACTTAGCTTTTCTTATTGTGCTCTGAAGAAGCACTGTCTTTTGGTTAGGGGCGGTGACTGACAGATGATTGACAAGTGCTCCTCCGTGCTGAAATGCCAGTAACCCTCTCTGCACCTGATTGGATGAACATGGAACACACTGGACTGTCAGGGCCAGTATTTATTAAACTACTAAAAATGAAAATTTGAGTATTAAGTGAAACATCCTTGACTACTGGCAGATTCAATAAAATCTATAACACCTTCATAGTGTTTCTTAAGTTTGTCAAAAGCAGCTTTTAGGGGTCTCAGATGTGTGAAGAGCAGAGACAGACAAGTGCACTCCTTCTGAGACAGGATGACTGTAGAAAATATCATTGGTTATGATGAAAAATGGGCTATTGCTTTCTGTGCATCTTCATTGTAGTGCTTGATTTAGATCATCCTCAAGTGTAATTTTTAATTTGATATGATATATATGTGCAGAACATTTTCAAACTGCTCACTTACATCAGTTTCTGACAATATCTGAGTTCAGAAACAAACCATGCAAATCATGCTTTACTTAGCTCAACATAAATAAATGAAAGTAGTTAATCTTCAAAGGCACTCTAGTTGTCAGTCAGCTGGTCTGGTTAACTTCCAAATGCTTGTCTGGAGGTGTTTCTCAGATGAAAATCTCATAGATAAAATTGAGGGAATGAGATTTCAGATGGCTTTGTGAGGCAGGATGAGTTTGAGCGGATTCAAGACAAAAAAAGGGAGTGAAAAGCTGAGGGGCTAGGTTAAAAAGCTGTCTGTGGCATTTCTATATGCTTTTAAAACGTTTTTTTAAAAGCTATTTTTGAAGCACTGTGTGCTAACAGGAATGAATAGTGAATAAAAAGCGGAAAGAGATGTGTTTTCAAACTCCTGCTATAGGAGCACCGGTGTGAGATTTCAACCATTATGTAGGTGGAAATGAAACACTGAGTTAACTATGATCTCAAGGTGGTGATCCCCATGAGATAAATCACCTCTCAACAACATAAAAACCATTAATACATGCATTAAATTTTCTAACATAGTCTAACACTAATATGTAAAGGTGACTGGGCAGGTTCAGTCTCCACTCCATGTCTGCATTTAATATCAAGGCTCAACAGGTTGTCTATGCCACACAGGTTTAATTAAAGCACAGCTGTGGGTGCATCAATATGCACTAGACTCAGCCCAGTGGAAATAATATGCCCAACAGAGCTGCTGATTTAGCGTTTGAGGTAGCTCACAGGTCAAGGTTCAAGGACATTTAATAGAAGTGAATCATTACTATCCTAGAATGGTAAAATAAAATGCATTTGTGTAGGATGGTCAAACAGTGGCTTTTGTGTATTTCATGCGTTGATATATCAGCACTATTGAGGAACTGAGGTGCAGCTCGAATCATGCTGAGCAATGAAAAGGAAATAGATGTAGGTCTGAAAATGCCTCTAGGTGACATCATGAAGCTAAAATTGACAGTACAAAACTGAAGAGATTATTTTGGGTTTTGTTCATTTTCTGTCCTATGTCTCTTTCTGTCAGAAAAAAATAGTACAAATCACAATTATACATCTTTGTCTAACCAAAATTCAAAAACAGATATTGTCAGTGCTATCCTCTTTTGGCCTCTCCCACTGTTTTTCTGTGTTTGGTATTTATTTTCATCACTGTCCAACTTGCCATTTAATGTGCAAGCATGCACACAACTGAGATTAATCTGAAGTGGGATTTTAACACACACCCACACACACACCCACATATACAAACACACTCACACACACACACACCACACACACACAAACAGACGATTCTGTTCCCACTGAAAGACTGATCTGTGCTGTGTCGGGCCATAATTACTTACTAGCAGACAGTGGAGGATAGGAAAGCCAAAAGAAATCATTAGGGAGCTGTCAGGTACCTAAAACACTCTAATGTCAGTCCTCTGTGGGCTCAGTGAGGCAGCAGCATCTCTGCTTTGCCAAAGAGCAGACAGGAGAGAGTGACAGTAAGGATGAGAGAGAGGATTTGAAAACAAAGACAATGATAGATGTGAACCCTTGATGCATGTATGAGAGCAGACAGGGCGGTTAGAGCACATGGAGTAGTCATGAGTTAGTGTAGATAAAGGGGAGTAACTTCTGTCTCTCTGGATTATTTAGGCCCAGTTCAGTTAATTTTATTATTTATAGGCTATAGACTGTATACTTGGTTCCATTAATTACTTTTAAGGCTGTCCATTATATATTTTTGATTCGGTTTAAAAAGCTTCAACCAGAATGTATTTTATCTTAATTCTCCATGTTTGTCCATGTAATTAAGTTTTTGCTACTTTAATTGTATGTGCACTTTAAGCTTTGTGAGTCTGAATTTAAAAAGTTGTACAAAAATTATATTTACTCACTTATTTACTTATTTCACTTTTAGCTCAACGTCAAATCACTTTTATTTCCACCTGTTGCAATGAATCCTCCGTGATGTTTTTACCCAGTTAAAAAAATATAATAATAGTGGTGCCATTAGAACAATTACTAATACTGATTTCTGATTTCTGAACCAACATTAATTGTTTTTTGGCCTCTTCAGGGCAGCAGAACACCTGGAATAGCAGAGCAGCCAAAAAACAAAACAAGCAGCAAAAACTGCAGTTCCTCGATTGGCCACTTGAGGCTGCCTCCAAAAGTGAGTCAATCCTCATAGACTCCCATGTTGAAACGTCACAGCAGAAATACATAACTGTTTCTCTAAAGCTAATTTCCCCCTTTATGATAAGGCTTAAAGTTACACGTAATTGAGGGCGCTCCCCCTTTTAGTGACAGGTGGGTGTGGTCACAGCGCGCGATGCGCAGCGTCACTGGCGTCACCAGAGTCACTGAAAGTGATTTGTCCACTCGTGTGTGGTTTTGGTGGCTTTTCGCGGATTTTTCACGAAAATATCGGACAAAAATATCAGACAAAGCGGCTTGTGGCTATTTTAAGAGGTGAGTGAAATTCTGGTATTATCTTTATTGATAAGTTAGCGCTATTTAGCAGTTGTCTGTGTCTGTTATCAGCACACCTGTCCCGTTGGACCTAATCAGCTTTTTTTTTTTTTTTTGCTGTTAGCTATCATACAGTGGGTTTGCCAGAGATGTTTTCCCTGAAAAAAGCTGGAAAGTTGCCTCTGAAATGTAGGTTTGATAAGAGCAGTGAGACTGAATCAATGAACTAAAATGCTCCATAGACCTGAGGGGAACTGCAGAATCAGGTTTTCCTTATTACAAACACCACTTTTTACTTTACACTTTATTACACATCCATAGTTAATATAATGATAGGCTGCTGTAGTGATTACAGCAGTTTAAATTACACTGACATGGTCTCCTCTGCCAGGAATCAAATCTGCCGAGAGGGAAGCAAAAAAGAAACTGAACAAGATATATTCAGTACAGGGTCACGTTTTCAGCATACTCCCATTGGGCAGTAAATTCAAGCGGAAACAGGAAGTCATTAGTTTGCATGATGAATGCATGTTAGGGGGTGGACGACCCTCTGCCGCTGAGAGCAGAAGGTAGAGAATTATGGGCAAATCAGAAATAAATGTAACCAAGAAAAGTGCAGCCCTTATGTTGATAGGCAGAGGAAAAACTACTGTCTAGAAAGGTATTGAAAGTACCAAGGAGGGATTGCTCCCTAAGGAGGAAATCAGACACTGAGGGGAGATGTATGTTTTATAGAGTTGGTCTGTACATGTAGAGTGATCCTCTCTTTGTGCTTTTTACCTGCCACTCAGCTGTATTAATACAGATCGAGTTCACGTGGTGTGGTAGTAAGCTTCTCATGACTTACATATGACCCTCCGTGCTAGCGCCTGCGCTGCAAAGGTTATTTAAGCTGCAAGTGTAGCAATTACAGCACCTGAAAATCAGCTATTGTAAGGGAAAGGACATCTAACAAGATGCATCAAAGACACGCTTTTCATCTTTAGGCTTCCCAAGTTCACAGACGCACTGAGTCAATTCAAGGTCTTGAAAATTGGATTTTATTTACAGCAGCAGAAGCAAGGTTGTAAAAAAAAAAAGAAAAGAAAAAAAAAACAAGACGAGAAATGGTGTGGGGTAGCAGAAAAAAAGAAATGTGGTAAAACAAAGTGTTCAGCTTTGTCAAATCTCGTCATCTTTGTTGGGTTAATCTTGAGAGTGGGAGACAGACTGAAACAGGCCGAAAGCATAATTTTCGTTAGCCTTGCTATCTTGAGCTTTCACTAGTCGAAGGTCATCAGTGAGGAAACCTGTAACACTAAATAAATTATCAGTGAAGAATAATAGCTAAATTTCAAAAGTTCTTTGGCCTCTATTATGTCTTGGTAAAGCAGTGCCTGATCAACATAGGGGGGCCATGTCTCAGATTTTAGAGCAGGTTGGCTGCTGATCCCCAGGTTTGTGGCTCAATCCCCAGCTCCCACGAGGTTGTATCAGGAAGGACATTCACCAATAAAAACTTTGCCAAATCAAATACGCAGATGGTGATCTGTTGTGGCAACCCCTCACAGGAGCAGCCGCAAAACAACAACAGGACCTGATCGGTGTGTGATCGACAATATATTACGGCAGACTTGCAAGTTTTGGAAACACACATCTTCTCCGTCTGTCCCCTGGCACTAAGCATCAGCAACTTCACCACTAACTTCAGACGGTTTCCCGAAGTGCACAGTGTGTTAGTCAGATCTTGTTTGTAGCCACCTGGTTAGATAATCCTTGCAGAGGAGCTAAAAGGAGTAAGGAAGAGGAGAACACTGCAAAATTCAACACAAATATGAATACATACAACTCCATGTAAATAACAGAGTCTGTTAAAATCAATGACAGTCCTTAAAGGTACACAAATGAAAAGATCATAAATGTTTCTGAAGTACAGTAAGCTTCCTGAAGAAGTGAGTCTCTGCCTTAAGGTCTTGAATTGTTACTTCTGTCCTTACAGAGAAACAGGATTTCCAACCAGAGGGCTGTACTCATCTCGATCAATATGTACCTGTGTTCCTCTTTGTGATATTTTGGGACCTGTTCCAGTCGACAACCCACAAAGCCATTTTGGCTGAACAATCCAATTGTAAGTTATATTGCAGGGACAGATGTGAAATGAACAAATCAAAAGTAATTTGTGAGTGGACACTGTGGGCGGACTAAGATCTGTGAAAAGGAAAATATTTCTTGGAGAGTTACGCTAAAGTGTGATTGGCCACTTGTGTTGCAGAAAAGAGTGGGAGAGGAGAGAGGTCACACCAGGCTGAAATCATCGCCTGAGAAGAAGCGGCAAGTCTGTGGTAAGGCTGATGTGTTGTTTTGTTGTCCTCACGAACTGTAAGAATGTGGAGCTGCGTGGGTAGAAAGCTCAACCCAACAAAGGTCCGACTGGTCCATTTTCTTCCATGCATTTTATATGACCAGTAATCATACAAAGTCAGTGCATGAACAGATTCTGCAGGTAGAAAGTAGGAAATCTTGACAGGAAAATGTTCATGGATATCATTTGGCAGTTGTTAGGATGTTAGGAGTTTTTAATCAGACTATTGCTTTGACTATCGCTTTGCTAACACCCTTTTCCAGCTCAGTGAGTCCATCAGTTTAGATTTGCTTCACACTGTGCCAGAGAGCTTTAAGTCATCTAAAAAGGTTTCAGCCCACAAAAATACTGGCAATAACTTGTGACTATTGCGACTTATTAATTTGAATATTATCCTGAAAGTGTCCTCTAATTACCTGTTCGCTAAGCCTTTAGTTACTGTTGCTATGCCAGTCAAGTTTATCTCTGTTTTGCACAGCGCATATACAGTGATAACAGTGACAGATTTCCAGTAAATATTCATTGTAGTTTCATAAATGAGCCCTTGATTTCAGACAGTAGCACACAAAAGCAGGCTTGTCCTTTCAAACCAGCCACTGTCGATTTTTTTTTTTCGATTGAAATAATATCAGCTGTAAGTAGCTACCTAATTAAACGAACATGAGCTCCATCAGTTAGTTGAAAACACTGTCTTCAGCTTCAGCTTTGATATTTCAGGCTAATGTTACATGTCCCAGGTACAAAGCTTTCACCAGCTGATAATCCACGGAGAAGACATGGAAATAAAGAAACACCATTGTTCTTGTATTGAAATTCAGTGCAAGTTAATTATCTTATTAAAAAAATGTAAATCCAGACTGTTGAAATTAGTACACAGTGACTTCTAACCTGTGACTCTATAAAATGATAAATGAAATAAATACTATAGTGTCGCCAGCGCTGTAAGCCCTTTTCAAAGTCTAATGGTAAACACAATGGCACATGCAGTCAGTCAGTGTATCAAAGTGCAACAAGGCTGTGCAGATTAGATCGCAATGTTGAAGAGCGCTGCAAACACAAGCATTGTGAAGAGGGACATGAAAGGACCTTTTGCTTCTTTGCATCACTTCATTTAATGTGATGTAGATTTTCTGCTTTTTCAGAGCAGGGAGTGAATTGATGACAATAGAAACTCCTTTGCAATCTTCTTTTTAAATTTTTTATTTTTTATTTTTTCTATGCGAGCCAATCTGTATGCTCAGTCGGTTGTTTGTGTCTGTGTGCACTTCTTTTGTGTGTGTTGTCGGGTGTATCTAGGTGTGTGTGTGTGTGTGTGTGGGCATGCATTCAGTAGATGTGTGGAGGATATCACCTTAAATCAGACCCAGTCA
Source organism: Seriola dumerili (assembly GCF_002260705.1). Classification (NCBI taxonomy): domain Eukaryota; kingdom Metazoa; phylum Chordata; class Actinopteri; order Carangiformes; family Carangidae; genus Seriola; species Seriola dumerili. The sequence continues at coordinate 1,198,004 of NW_019174971.1, read as the reverse complement.
AAATCAGAGAGTTGCACATCAAACCTATCATCAGCCACTGGACCTCGGGGGGACGACATTTGCTGTCATTTTGTTTGAGCAAAGACAAACTCTTTTTATCTGGCGATGTCATTTCAGAAGGTCATCTTTCTCCACAAAGACTAAACTCATTAAATTCATCACGCAGACACAAACTGTTACAGGCTTCATACAGGCGTGTGCAAAAGGGCCCCGCTTCCAATTGTCTTGCTGAAATGAGCAGATCTTAAGACAAAGTCAATTCATTCAGATTAAAATAAAGGAGAAAATTACACATTCAGATCTTTGGACTCTGAATGCTGGAAGTGTGTATTGGTTATATTTATGAAAACCTTCCTCCAGTCTTCGTCCCCTGGGTTGCCAGTTTTATTAGGTTTAGAGGTGATGGGATTTTCAATATCTCCCATGCGTCATGTCATGTTTTATTAAAGGACTATTGTCTAATTGTAAGAAATTGGAACAGGTTGAAATGTTTGTTTTGTTGCTGCTTTAACATGGACCTAGAACTTCTTCTTTTGAAATAATAAATAAGAAAAAAAAAAAAAATTATTTATTTTCTAAATCATTAGTGCAGAACGTGGTAAAACAAGCAGCAAGGAAATATTAAATCTATGCCAATACCAGACATGGGTGCTACCAGAGACAAATGAAAGAGGAAGGCTCAGTAACTGACTTTAAGAGTTATCTCATCTATGAGAAAGAGCATACATACTTACATAGTACACTTACTAAGCGTCACAGGGCCTTGTGACTTAGTATACTATTGCTCTGATTTATTTACTACCTGTCACCCATACTTTCCCACCATCCCCTTTATTTGAAATTAAACAGCTAGGAGCAGAGCCTTGGCTCTTTTTGCTATCTCTCCTCAGCGTCCCTGTACTCCATCATGTGCTCACTTCTGGCCGCGCGGCTTTGAAGTTCATAAACTGTGAAGCAAAGGATGGCTGATCTGATGGTCACTGCAGCTGAGGCAGAAAGGACCCGGTCAATAAACCCAGAGAGTGAGACGCCTCTTGCAGAATCGCAGACAGACATTAAAGCTGGGCCCGTAAAATCATGCATTCAAACACATTTTACCTTTTGCCCTCGTTCTGTCAGTCTGTCTGTGAGTGTGTTTGGGTGTGGTGTGAGTGCTCTTCAGAGCTCATCAAGGACTGCTGAACACTTACGAAAAATTAGCTCCCACAGCTCAGAATACGAGCAATTATTGGGTTTTTGTTTTCTTTTTGAGAGCTGGGAGGTTGGCTCCCACTGTGACTTTATTGAGATCTCTACTGATGAGCATTTTAAACATGTTTGTTTTGATTTTCAACCCCAGATTTCTGTTTTATCAAAATTTCATGTGACATCGCCGATTTTGTCAATTTAGCTCCAAACCATTGCACATAAGTGCAGGCACATAATGTTCCACTCAATATACACATTTTAGTAAAAGAAAAAAATGGAATGAGGTCTTTTATATTGACATCACCCCCTACTGAGACCACACCATCCATCTCACACATTACATAACTATTGCTCGAATACAACATGAGAGCTGAGAAAATCGGTATTCAGGACTGTGCCATGAGCTGTTATGGGGCCGCTGTTCAGACATAATGAATGTGTTAGAGACCGGACTTCATGTAAAGTGAATGTGGGGAAAAAATGAAGTTCACTTGACCTCAATATATTCCCCCTCGCGCCTGAAAATTACTTTTGCTTTGGTCCTTCCGCATGATATCTTTTTGCCAATCACAAAGAGTCACAAAGATCCACCGAGCGTCCTCTGTGTCTGTGCACCGTCAGCGCTGCTGTCGTAGCTAAGATTGTGCTTAAGAGCATGATGCACATGTGCCAACTCAGCAGCTGTCACCTAAAAGTGAAGAAGGCCAGAGTATGAAAGGAAATCTGTTCTTGCTTGACACTTTTCAAGTTGCAAGAACGGCAAAACACTATGGAGTGGCAGTGTGCCCCAGTGGGTAAACACTCTTGTCTCTTCAAACAGAGAATCAGACTCAAAATTTGGAAAGTGTCCACGCTGCTGAAGTGTCCTTGAGCAAGACATTGAATAACCAGCTGCTGCAAGAATCACTACATCTAAATACAGATGGCTGCTAGAAGGTGCTTGAAACTCTACAAATTCCTCTTTAAATATAAAGTCAGCAGTTTTTTTGGCATGAGAAGTTTAGGTCTGAATAGTTTATTTTCCTTATTCTTAAAGTTGAGTATCATCGATCAAAACATTGTTGTATCGACTGAAATGCATCTGTGCAGAGTATCAAAACTAATATTGCAAATACTGTAATTATTGGATTACTAATGGATTATAATCTTGGAGGACTCTGATGTATTTTTGTTACATAAAAAGGCTTTCATTTAATATTTCTCAAAGTGAGGCATTGAAAAGTACACTACTACTCATAACAAGCCCCAGTGCAAATCTGATGATTACATTTTCTATGAAAGAGACATTAAATCTTGCAAAGGGTTACCATTAATTAAATATGTTTCTTTCATTGTCATGTAAATGAGCCAGGTAAGCTCAGCTGTGGTGCTGTTTACTCACTCCTCCTACTTCATCTTCACCCAGACTCCACTCTGGATCCTGAATTTGGGTTTCGTGGCTCCAGAAACGGACAAAGACAGCGGTAAGATTAAAAATGATGTATGAATGATCACAGAGACTGTGTGCACATGTCTGTGATAACATCCAGTCTGTGGGTGCTAATGTGCGCCTAATCCTGATCTCTGACCTGCCCTCACACAGGCAAAGCAAGAAGTTGCTCGTCTTGTTTACTACACTCTTAGTATTTGTTTATTTTCTTCTCTCTTCACCTCAATTCTATGATTAGTGAACAAGTAAATATGCTGCAGTTATTGGTACCACTTTACAATAAGACTACCCCTATAAAAGATTCATGAATGGTTTATAACTAGCATATGAATTAGCTTGTTCAGACTTTATAAATCATTTATAAGCTGCTATAAAACATCAAATAAAAAGGGCAACAGTGACCTGTTGCTTGCCAAATAGTGAGCCCACATTTCTCTGGACTGCCTCATATCTCATTAGTTACTAAGCTTTCTTTGTCTTCTCCATCATCTGGCATTTGTGCCCGTCTGCTTCATCACATATTTGTTAAGTTACTAGCAATTAACCACCGTCAGCGTCTTAATGGTCAAAAAGTTTCATTTAGCAATCTAATTATGGCATATCAAATTATCATATCAAATTCAGCAGGATCAAGTTAATGCTTACTACTCATTAATCTTACTAATGAGTTCCTATTATTTATAAATGCTAAAAGGAGCCTTACAGTAACTCATTAATAAATGGTGATGTGTTTACACTTTACGATAAGGCTCCTTTCACCAGTTATAAATGGTAGTCACTCATTAGTAAGATTAATGAGTAGTAAGCATTAACTTGATCTTGCCAAATAGTGAGCCTGCATCAATGTATGAAAGCTGTTATAACTTGTTGAGAATGGTTTATTTATGAATTATAAATTGTTAACAAGGGAATTAATAACCTAATTATGAACCAGTTATAAATCCTTTTTAAGGGTAGTCTTATTGTAAAGTGGTACCCAGTTATTATTTTTAAATGTACAGATCGAATTACGTATACAGCATCAAAAAAGGAAGAAAATTGTAGTTCAAGTTTTATCCCAGAAAAGAAGTAGTTCAAACGGCATGTCCTCTGACCACACTGGAAATCAAAAGCATTTCTAGTCGTCCTGAACAGCTACACTGCTGTCCTACAGGGGAGACCTGATATGGATAATTGCACACATTTTCAGACAAATATCTCCATGAAGACATTCATAGCATTGCTCTTGCTGTGCACATTAAAAGTTCATTTAATGTTTTCAAATCTGTTTTGGTCTCCACAAACTCCTGACAAAAACACAGTATGTCTGCTCCATTATGTTGACCAGCTAGTCGCTAACTTTGTCCTTCTGCTGTTCGGTGCTGGGCAGGCAGCGAACAGTGGACTGGTGGGACCGGTTAGAGTGAGAGCAGTAGTCGTGGAGAACGGCTAAATTAAATTCTAAAGTACAAGTTAATGCAGCTAGATCAGGTTTGTCAAAAGTGTATTTAAATAAATTACACAGGGGAAAGAGTGCTGTATCATTCTCTGCCCTGTGTGGAAACATATTCACCTGCTGCATTAAGAAATCAATCCTGTAATGAGTCAAAGCAGCAATAAAATGGATTTTATGGTGAAGAGCTGCAGTCAGAGTGAGGATCAATGTAAGAGCTCATTGAAATGTCACGTATTGGATTCTTAGAACAGCCACTATGTCTCTTTATTATACATAAGTTCCCCCGGATACATTAATATTTTAAGCTGAATTCATAAAATGTAAAACAGATATAATTTGACCATAAGGAATTAAAGACCCTTCAGTGCCTGACTGCACTTGACAGCAAGCACCTTTCCATCAATCTGTGATTGTTGACAATCTCGTAAAACACCAAGGTACCTGGACTTTGAATCCCAACGCTCTGTTGTTTAAAAGTGGTTTTTACCTGGCAAGCCACAGCATCTGCTCCCGACTGCACAAAAGCTTTGAAGGACGACTGTTGAATTTCTTTCCTCCTTATAACTTCAGTATTTATAGAGCACTTCAGGTTTGATCACAGTTCTTTACAGAAAAACATAAATTGAAAATAGCAGACTCAAGCCCAGAGTAATATCTTATGTAATTTTATGCTATTTTGTGTCATTTTATCTATGATATTACATCATTCATCGCCATTCCCACCATGCATATAATCACCATCATCATCAGCCATATTCTCCCATTCCCTCTTCTCTTCCTTCTTATCATTTTAGTTAATCATAGAGTGACATCATCTTGCACTGTCAGTGTATTTCCTCTATAATTTGGATGCTCATGCCATATGATAACCCAGAGGAGTTATGACAGCATTTCAAACAAGCTGTTTGGAAGTCTTGGGAGGCTGTGGCACCCGACTAGCAGCACGTCCTTCTCAAGGAGCATGTAACAGAGAGGGGTTAGAGAGGTTAATGATGCAACTTTATACTTTAAAGACAAGTACTGGCATTCCTCTCGCTATATAATGACAATAATGTATCGCAATGAGCAGCTATGTCCCTGAGAGGAGCACCTTTATTCTCACGCTTACTGGACACCAGACAAGCAGAAATGGAGGAGGTGGAGACTGTATTGACGTATCAGATAAAAGAGAGCTTGACTTATTTTATATGAAAGGAGGTGATAGCCTGTGTGCAGACAGAGGGTTGTGCAGGGCATGAGACTGAGCCCCAAACTGAGCCCCTGCCTGTGCCCTGATCATTAAGATTCGACTTGTTCTGCCTTATCTGAGACCAGAACATGCCTCTGCTAGACATTTAATTTATTTCTTCCTTTCTTAAAGTAGTTGTGATTTTTATCACCCATTTATTTTTATGTTTGCATGTCTGCAATGTTTATGTCTGCTATAATGCTGCTTCTTGTCATGGTTATGTCTCATCTTAAAATTTAGATTTTTAGTGCAACAAAGCAGTTGGATAAATAAGAAAACACACATAAACAGTGGTGATAGAGCAAAGCCAACATTCACATCCAGATGCACACAATTAGTTTTTAAAGGCGACTGTGACATATCCCTTTTCTCTTGTCTGAGTACGAGTGCGAGACACTGATTTGGGAGTCGTAGCAAGGGCGGCTTTTGTGCTCCCGCAATCCAACAGCACTTGCTGTCTGGCTTCTTCAAGCAGAGTGAGGGGCGACAAAGGTGGTTAGCCATTGTTGCATAGACAGGTATAGTAATTACATTCTCCTCCATTCAGCCCCTATCTCTGTACAGCACCAGCATACCCCTCTCAAACTCCATTATATGCTTGCCAAATGGAACAAAAGTCCAACATTCAATGGTTTTGGCACTCAAAAAGAAACACTGACCCCTTCTGGGGTTAGACATCAAACTGTGTCATGGTCTTTCAGGCTGCAGACTATGACTTTTAATTTATGGTCTCAGAGTGGGGTGTCGTATCACCCACTGGATTATCCTCATCTTGGCATGAGTGCACTTGAAAGCCCTCACCCCTGCTCTGACTGGTCACTTTAAATTTTACTGTTTTATAGTCCTGCAGCACTGAAGGGTAGATTTCCCCTTTTGTTGTTGTCTTGAAGCAGCAATATTTTACAGAGATCCAACAAGAAAGCTTAATTATGTTAAGTGCTGCGTGGATTTGAACACACTTATTCTCTGTATGTGAGCTTAAAAAAATAATATTATATATTTTTGACATGTAAAAATATCTTTGCTCATGATCTCTTCTGAAATAAAAATCCTCATACCTTGAAGTAGCCAGAGCAGCACTGTATGCTTGTTCTCTATAGTCATCACAAGGAAAAGTTTTTATATTTTGGTTGAAAATGTGACATTTTTTGTCAGAAAGAATAACTAACACCAGGGAGGGAAGAATACTCTGCTCGTGATTGTCACAGCCCGCTTTTCAGATACGCTTCAAATTACACTAAATTGAACTGTTAGGGCTCAGTAGACAATTCCTAATGAATACAACGGCGAGACACATAACATGCACAGAAGCTTGAGAGTGCACAGATGTTGTAGTGGAGCCTGAAGTAGCACACAAAGCAAGGCACTTGTCTTGTCTGATGAGAGGGCTCATTTGGAACTGCCATTAGCAGACATATGATTTATGGCTCTGTCTGCTGCTCCTACAGAAACCACTGCTTTCACTTCAGCAACACCCGCCCCGAATAGAGAGTCTCTCTCTGCTTCTTCTTCTTTGTTGCTCAAATGCAGCACGGTGAGCTTTAGTAGTATGGATGGATAGCTGAGAAAAGGTGTCACATACAACCAAAGAAGACTTGTCTTCAAAATGGAAATAAACACAAAGGTGCTAATGTGCCTTGTTGGTTCACACCTCTCAGGAATCCCAATTTCCACAATACTTTTTAAGTCTGCTAATGTGAAAATGTGGAGCAGGTGTAAATTGTAAATCTTAAGAAAAAAGCCCAGTGCCTGTGTTTTTTTTGCCAAGGCTAATTTAGATACTTTGTTAATTGAAGGAGATATTTAGAGAATCGGTGTTGATTGCATTTTTGATGGCACAGTGGAGTTGGGATTTTGTCTGTAGTTGACACTGACTTTTATTTAACCATGGAAGCCTCGCTGAGATGAAAAGTCACGGCCACAATAGGCAACAACAACAAGTCAGAGACAAACATCACAAAGCAGAAAATATGAAATAGAAAACAAGATCAAAATTGAATAAAAATGTGGTTATAAAATCATGAATAAATTTCCCTGTAACTCGCTCTGTGATAGTCAGCACAGCTGTGTTTTGCTTTATAATCTGTGACAGGTATGCAGGTGTCTGTTTTGAGACATTTTCATGACCTCCCCAGACCTTCATGTCCTCTCGATGTCAGTGAATTCCCAGTTGGGTTTTGGTCCCAGGCTGATGTGTTCCCTTTTAATATGTTTACATACGATAAGAGAAAAACTCCACAGACTGGGACCAGCTAAGCTGTTTAATAAAGTGACTGTATAATTTTTCCATCTCAAAAAAGTGCTATTAGTGTTGTTACTTATTTAAACAACCCTCCTCTAATCTCTTCTGCCTCCAGTTCTTATTCTTCTCATTAGTCTCTGCGTGAGCTTCTGTTTTTGTTTCCTGTGGTGAAATTAAGATAAATTTGAACTGGGCCCAAATTCCACTATATAAGACTTTTCTCCAGTATATGCTGTATACTAATTGTTCTAGCAAAAGCTGCTGTTTTTCCACTTAGTATATTGAACAACAAATCAATGCACTTTACTGATTTGTACCAACAGTCAACGATGCAATACTGTGCCCGCACTATGAGAATCAAGCTGTGACTGTAGAATGACGCTACCATCATGCAGTGATGTATGGCAGTGGGAGGAGCAGTCACCCTCTCCCGTCCACTAGTGGGCCTCAGCCTGTCAGCTGACCTTCAAACCTGCTCACTCACCTGTTCTTCATCTGCTGTCCCCTATCCTGGGGCTGCGGTTGAAAAGATTTCTTTTTTTGATTAGGAAAAGTTCCTAATTGAGCAAAATGACCCCGAAGTATCTAAGTCGCAGCCATGATAAGAGTTGGCTGAATTCTCTGAAGGATAAGGAAAGGAGCTTCAGTGCTTCCTATCTTATCTCCTTTAGCATAGGAAACACTGTACCTTCCTTTACGAAAGGAAAGGAGAAAATGCCGTCCCATAATTCCTTGCCACAGCAACATTTAAAATGACGCTACATTTATAATCTGACATGATCCAAAAGTTATGGAAATCCTTGCATGATCATCATGGCTGAGCTCCAAAACCATAAACAGAACAGTGACAGATAGATAGGAAAGCCAGGGAGAGAGAGAGAGAGGTGATGACATGCAGCAAAGGGAAGCGGGTCGGACTCGAACCTATGGCCGCTGCGGTTAGGACTGAGCCTATATAATACGCGCTCTACCAAGGTAGCCACAGAGGCCATGTTAGCTTATTACAACATATCAATCCTGGTTGTTTAGTTTCTGTGTTTAGCAAAGAAGTATTTATCGTCCATGTGTTTATAAATAGTCGCTTTAAAAAAAACAAAAAACAAAACAGCCTAGTGTTAGTGCAGTCAGATTCTCTCCACACCTTTCCTTGACCTCATGATGTTTTCCATGGAGGTCAAGGACAAATGGTGCGGAGAAGAGATCTTTTTGACTTTTTCATCCACAGTGCTGATTAGTTTGTCTAGATTGTACACATCACTTTAGTCAGGTTCTGCAGCTCTCAAGTCTTTATTCCTGCCTCTACCACTCTTCACCTCAGTTTCTACCTCAGAGTGTTGCTGGTTTCTTAGCCCGCCTGCTTGCCTGTTACAGACTGAATGGTCTGTTTGGTTTTCAAATTAAGATCGTTTCATCTGCTTACTTAATAACATAGGATGTTGCACTTGCGTAGCACGCACTGTATCCAACTGAGCCACCAGGAAGCCCTGAGGCAATGCATTTTCTATCAAAATGCTTCATAGTAAAAACATGCCCTCAGAGGCCACATAAACCCGGTCACCTGTCTCTTTCGTTTCATGTTTTCTCCGTGATATTTTCCCAAAATGTCAACCAGTCGCTTTCTTGACCAGTGCATAACAGACAAAACAAAATATGAGCCATTTGCACTTTGAAAAAGGCGAATAAATTCACTCTTCCTCTGTGTCTCTCTCTCTCTCTCTCTCTCTCTCTCTCTCTCTCATAATTTCCTCTCTCTGTCCCTACTAAGTAGAACAAGGCAAGACCGAGGTGTCGCTCCCTGCCTGGGTGCTCTGCCATGACACATCTGTCCATCTGTCAAGCATACAGGCCCATCAATCAAACAGCTGAATGCAGGTGAGTGTGAGGTGCAATGACCGACCATTAATCACCCTGACACATGCAGGGGTGGGGGATGGGGTGTTAAAGTACTGTGATTATACGTATGCTTGTGTATGTAAGAGATAATGAGGTAAGCAAATGTCACATGATTGGTGGACATTTTCTCTTTTTAGCTTGGCTTGTTTTACTTTTATTGGTTTTTCAAGCGAGCGTTAATCCCACTTCTTGTGTGAAAGGTCTCACCTGATTTTCAGCGCGTTACTGCTGTGATCATTGCCATGCGAGCTTTTTGCTGGATGCAAAGTTGTAAATGGTTTAAAAACAAAAATTTGAACTGTGACTTCAAAAGATCCAAATACAGTGAACCGTGTGGGATAGGCTGAGCATATTAAAGTGCATGCCAAGCATTGCTCTTTTTCCAGCAATTCAGTATTTAACTTCCCTAAAGTTGCTGGAATTGTGAGAGATGCGTTCGAAAAAGAATCTATGCTGCAAAGCCCTTTTCCCTAGTATGGCTCAATCTCTAAAAGTACTGGATTCTGTCCTTCCCATAATGCAACTAGAAGGCTACTTTCATTAAACTCTCCCTGCCTGGTAAATGGCCACATCTTACAAACTCCACACCTCAAGCTATTAACACAGGCTTTCTGCCGCAAATTGGTAGTCTCCAAGCCGAACCCTGTGCCATCATCAGGGTTACTGTCTCAGGCTTTAGATAACTCCTTTCAAAGCCATGCTGAGTAATACTCCCCATGACAAGTTACCTGAACGTTGTGTGTAAAAGTCGGTGGAGAGCCCCTTTAATTTCCAATGGGCTGGAAGAAAGAACGCATTTCACATTTCAGCTGCACCAAATGACATACATTTTTCGTTTTTCTGATGTTTCTTTCTCCTTTTAAGCCTCCCAAAGATTATTTAAATTAATCTGAGAAGAGAAAGTCACTCATTCAAGATGGGACTGCTCACAGTTCATGGTGAATGCAGTGTTTGATAATATTGCTCAGACACAGGCTTAGGCTGTATGCTCCGTCCTTTTCTTTGTTGTTTGGTTTGACAAGTTTTAACAGACAGAAACACAAGTATAGACATTGGTCATTGTGAACAAGGCAGGAGCTGTGTCTCTGCTACGCGCTCAGCTTTTGTATTGTCATGTCTCAAAGCTGATGTAGTTACAGTTTGGTCTGTTGGTATGATTCAGCTCTCGGGGAAGCCCCCTGCCGTGGGGCTTCAGCGTAACAGCACGAAATCCACCACAACATGTTAACTAACACTCGTGGAGCATTATAATAATCCACCGGTGGGAATTAACATGCCCTCCAGGGTGCTTTCAAACAGCACAACTGGTGCAGGTGGAGAGGGAATCTGTCAGTAGATGCAGCTGTAAGCGGATGTCAGTGGGAATGTGAGTGTAAAGGTCTTTACAGGAAGATGTCATGTGTGGTAGACGCAATGAGCTGGAGTGTGCTGTCACTAACAGTTAGTTTGTGAAATTGCAATCATGTGTCTTGCGTGCTTGTTTCTCTAGGGCTTCTTCAGGCTTTTGTTCATGAGCAGTTTCTTCGTTTACCTCTCATTTGAGAGGTTTTTAGAAATTTCAAACCTCATTTAATTTCTCCCACTCACGTCGAGGCCCATTGTTTTTATGGTCTCTGCAGATGTATAGTACATAGCTCTATGATTGGTCCTGTGGTCTCCCTCTGGTTCCAGCAGGACTTGAAGAATTTAGATAAAATCTTTAGGAAAATAGGAAAAGTTTGGCGCCTGACAAAGCGTAAGCTGAAAAAAAACAACAAAAAAATAAAACGGGCTTCTCGATGACTGAATATCTGAGGAGTAAATAGAGATGGATAGAAGTATTTGGCCTTTCTGACTGTTTCTGTTATTTCTACTTCGGTTGTTTTTGTGATATTGTAGCATTTGAAGCCACAGAATGGCAAAAAAAAAGAAAGAAATGCCAGTCACAGCCTGACATGGACACCACTGAATTTTAAAAACCTTTGCCTTGAAAAGTGGATCTGCTTCATGTTTTGTTGCAGCCCTGTTCAACAATAGCCAGCTTATTGATTGAAGCAGTAGATTTAGGGAGACATCAGTTACCCCCACACATTTTGCATTGACTCAGTTTGAAAATTTAAAAACCCGCATTTCCAATATAATGTAAAAGGTACTTTTGAGTTGATATTCTGAAGCCTGCCAAAACTCGGCTTGATCCCCACACTGGGAGTTATAAAAGCACACCCATTTATTTTAGCAATTATGCCAGCACTTTAACAATCACATCCCGTTTGTACATTTATTTTTGAATTGCGATCTGTCATTTTCTACCTGTCAGCCATCTGACAGAAATAATGCCCATAAGCCATTTAGAGTAAAAATATGCCCAGGTCATGGTGTAAATTGTAAAATTTTACTGTTTTTGTTCAGACCACTGTATGTATTACTAATACACAAGAAGAATATAAAGAGTGGTTGTGCATTGGTTTGGTATGGGGAGAAGACTGTAGCGCCGGAGAAACCTTAAATAAAAGATGGACATCTTTCAACTGTGGTTGTAGAACAGCAGAGGAATGAAGAAGTGCTCTGTGGCCTCAAAAATGCAGAAAAATAAATATCAGCATTAATGATTTTTTTATTCTACTGTTGATGCCATTTAAAGTTTCATATTTTTAACATAATAACACTGCTAACCCATAGGAGTGAGTGGGGGCTTCAACTTGACCACTGACTGACTCTTTAAAACACGCGTCTCGCAGTGGTGTGCAAGGATGTGTTAGCTGCGCTGATTCAACCAGTAAATTGCTTAATAGTGGTGTTGAGAGAGCGGTATGAAATGGTTTATTCATGACAGAAAATGTCTACTGCTGCTCACCTCAGACCTCTGGAGTCAGCTGGCAGGGAAAATCGAGAGCTTGAGAACAAAAGAGAGGGACAGAGAGAGAGGCGGGGCTTAAGAATAATAATTTGCTCTATGAATATGAATAAATAATTTAAAAACAAACACTGAGCGAAGATGAAGAATGAAACACCCAAAGGCAATTAACTCCACAAAAAGGAGAGGGAAATTAATTTTGTTTATCAGTGATGTATAAACTTTCATAAGGGCCCATGAGGTTTAAAAAAGCCTGTTATCTGATTTGATTTGATGCACATTTGTGGCTTTATGGCCTCTGTTAATGTCCAGCTGCTAAGTATATGAATTATGTGCTTTTAAAGTGAGTGAAAGGAATCCAGAGAATAGGCTGGGAACATGTGGAGAAGTGGGCAGGTGCACAAAAGCTTAAAACGTATTTTTCTACTTGGATCACCAACTGATGAGGGACATGCAGCTTTAGCCTCAGTCTTTTTGCGTCATATATTGTCTGTAAAGTTAGACATCAAATGGATGACTGATCGATTCTCTCTCAGTTTTTGGATTTAATGTTCCGTTCAGCTGCTATGGAGTCCTTGAATGTCACAAAAGTCTCTCAAAGCAGACTTTTCATGTAAGATTTTATTATTTTTAGCCTGATCTCATTGACCGAGCAAATATATGTGCATTCCGACCTTTGCTTTTGAGTCTAGACTTTGCAGCTTTGAGCCACGTTACATAACACAGTAGTGGAGAGGACAGATGAGTTGAAAGGGTGCAGGAAGTTCAGTGTGCTGGATCATTACGGTCTTGTCTTCTTGAGTGCCCTCACCCTGCTCTGTAAATGAAATAAAAAAAAAATAAATAAATGTGGCCATGTGGTCTGTAAAATCCTTGATTTATAAGCAGTTTCTGAAGATAACGGATTCATTTGGAAAGGTCACATGAAGTTGCAGCATGTAAATACAATACCACGAGTGGTGCTGAAATCAGTAGCTCATGTGCTGCAGTGACGAGATATCAGCAAAATAAATGCACTCCCAATTTAAAGTGTCCCTAAAATCAAAGTTATCTTGTCCAACGAAGGTAGTGTGAAGTGTATTTTCTACCCGCACTATCCGCAAAATGCCACTGATTAAATATGAATGATCAATTTTATATCACGGTATGTTCAGCAGTATAGCCCTGTCTCAAAAGAGAGACATGCAGCAGTTTGAGAATTAACAAGTGTTTAGAGCTTGGAGATAAAGGTCACTTAGGGTCAGTTAGATTGAAAGGTTTAATTCAAAAGTTAGATGAGTCACTTTCTGCTCTGTATGTCAGAAAGGCCAGTATTAACTTCTCCTTTTCTTCTGTCTCTGGTCGAGATTTTGATGATGACTTACTCCCACTGAAAGAAAATCTGAGTTCGTGTGCTGAAAAATGAGAACTACATTGAATTTTGCTCAAGTGGATCAAAGTTAAATTTGGAACAGTTCAAGAGTAATATATGTTATATTAGATGCTTTCCCACTTTGAAACATGGCTTTGATTTTAATTTGTTTGTCACATCTTGTCTTTTCCAAATGAAAAGTAAAACATTTTTCTACTTATACTTTTTGAAGTGATTTACTCAGAAATGTTCTCAAGCTGCAACCTTCAGTTGTCCTTTTTATGAAGTCAGTTTTATTTTTTTATGAGGAATGACAGCTTCTTGACATGTTTCCATGAAACAAGAAGCTGCGAGGAGCGACGTACTTTGTCCCTAGACTATAGCAAAAAAAGAAGAGGGTTTTTTTCTCTTCTTAACCACTCGTTTTAAGACCTGAATGGTTAACCTTCGGTCACCCCGATTCCTCAGTAACATCAAAAGACCATCTCAGACTTCAAAGATTGTTTTGATCTTGAGAACAGGATTTTGACCTGATGAAACCAGGATAATAGACATTGCCGAAGGACTCCAGCATCCTTGATCTACTCAGACATTCTTTACCAGTGAGACCACGGATGCTGCTGGCAACAAAACAATTCAAAACTCGTGCCCCAGTGTCTCATTCAGAGCCTTTCTCATGGAAGTGTGTCCTATTAAGTTAGCCATGCACTGTAGCGTCTGTGTGTCTGTGTGTCTGTGTGTCTGTGTGTCTGTGTGTCTGTGTGTCTGTGTGTCTGTGTGTCTGTGTGTGTGTGTCCTGGAATGATTTTGGGTGAGTAGTATTAATCAGAAAATTGGATCAATCAGCCAGTGGTCTGAGGATAAGGACATCCTCAAGGGAATTTCAAAAGAAAATGTGAAATCTTAAGAACTGTAAATGATGTGGTAATTCCCTAAGGGAACAATGGCTGCCCCTTTCAGAATATATCCAGTGAATGGTCACAGACCCTACTCAAGGATGTATTTTTTCAGAACGTAAAAGCCTTTGCGAAAGGTATTTTCTCTGGTGTAGAAATGAAGGACAATTCACATAATAAACAGCAATTTTACTGACGAACTGTGGTGATGCAGAGAGCAGACAGGTGCAGTGTTTTTCATTACAACAGAGCACATGATTTTAGCCATTGTAAACCTGTCAGTGTGTCAGGTTGGGGCATTGTGACATTGGGTTCAAAATAGCTTTAAAACTATTTTTTAAAAATGAAGTTTCTATTCAATTTTCAGCCATGCTGGTGGTCAGCTTCACAGTCGGTCTAACGGTCTGTCCAGACTGAAATATCTCAACAACTATTGGATGGATTGAAATGAAATTTTGCACAAGCAGTGAAATATTTTGACAACTATTAAATGAATTGCCATGAAATGTACCACAGATATTGAAGGCCCCTACACTTTGACTTTATCTTTGGCACTTAGCCCGAAGCTCATTCACTCCTGAAGGTGCAGGATTGACTTGAAATAAACTACGGTTCCCACATTCATTGTAATAACGGAACATGTCATCCAGTGCAACAGTGCAGTGCATTTATGTTTACCTTTCGGGCAACGGGGGAGCTCTATGGTATATCTTTGGACGCACAGACTGTAGACCTACTTGTTAGCAGGATCAACTCATTGTTGTTTTTTCAATACATTTTTTGACAAAAAGTCACATATGAATTGCTGCCAGCATTATCTTTTAAATTGCCTGCTGGCTAACACTGCATGCAACATTTACTTGGGGCTTTTTGGTCCTGAACTCCTGGTCCTGAAAAGAACTGAACGGAGGTCTGTACAGTGCAACTCTTTACCTTTTTATAATTACAAAGCTTCTCTTCTTCTGTGGTAATTCAGATGGTTTGAACATAAACATTACATATTTTCTCACCACTTAAGAGAAACTTAGACTGACGAGACTAATATGAGTTGCACAGTAGAAATCAATGTTCGTTTTCGATTGTGCACTTAGTTACTTGCAGACAGCTCTGTCCTCCAACTCTCCTGCTGCATAATCAAACAAGCACCATCTGTTTTTCATCACCATTGCAGTCAGAGGAAGCAAGAAAAAAATAACCTCCTGAATATCAGAAATTCTCGAACACATTTGGTAAGCCTCTCCACTCCCAACCTACCTGCCCTCATTGATGTAGCAATTTCACAGAAAAATACAATAATAGCTCATGACCCAGGCCATCCTCTCCACTGTCACTTCACAAAAGTCCCCTCTGGCGACTGATGCAGACGGTTTGGGCGCAGAGGAGCCTATTTCTGCAGAGGCTTTGCCCTGCCTGAGCCACAGAAATTCTTAAGAGTGCCTTTTATAATTGAGGATTTGTACAGTTTTCACATTTTCGCAGCGCCACAGTGGATAGAGTGGAAAGTCCTTAACACACTTGGAAATACTCCCATTTGAATTGGTGCACACATTGGCATGTAAAATGATTTAACAGCAAAATAAATCGACTCCAGTGAAAATGCATGAATTTGATCTTTTTATGGTCTAAGAAAACCCAAGCAAATACTCAATGAACAGGGGGCTTTCTAAGAGTTGACAAGGTCTGGGGCCAGACCATCTTTACACATTTATTACACAGGAGCCTCGAGTGCTTCTGTGTAATAAATGGAAATGCAAGACCTTGGAAAACTTAAACTCATCACTGCTTGTGTTCTGCTGTTTGGCTTTGCCATATTAGTCTGTAAATTGCATGTAGGCTTTTGTCCATTTGTGTGTGAAATGCTGTTTGCAAAATCAAAAGGCAAAAGTTTTGAGAGGCTGCACAATTTCCATTTCAAAATATCCATATGTACTGTGTTGAATTTCAGAGCTGTTATTTGATTTACTGCATTGATTGGCCAATTGCATCCTTGGTGGCAATGTATATGGACAAAAGGTTTTCTACTATATCTCTGTATTCATGGGAACCATATATTGCGTGGGTGGTGCAGACAGATTCATGGTCAAACACACTTTAACATGTCAACTTCTGTACTTTAACATCTAGAGTAGTGCCAGTAAAGAGGCATAAATAACCTTAAGGTCAAACGTTAGGCTACGTTTCATATTTGTCAATGGCAGCACAATTATGTGATATATATATATATATATTTATATATATATATATAATCCATGTTTGACAACAATGGATGTTCCATTTAGAGTAATTAACTGTGAACCAGACAGCAGTCAAAGAACACACTTTGATGTTGCTTTTTATATTTAAAGCTTATATATAAGCTGTCTGAATTCACTCCTGTTTACTCATTCAATCCCAATATATAACAGACAGCCAGTAATTGAAGTGGGCAGTAAATTGTGATTTTAGACACTTATCTTCAAGTTGCCTAATCACAAACAGGTATAATGTTGCGCATGTGTAAATCTACAAAACCCCTGTGCATCTTTAGAATGTGATGAGTTGCATTGTGGGCTTGTTTGCACAAAGTCCATGCAATGGATACTGCTTTTTTGTGCCATGAGTCTTTTTAACAGCAGACTTTTCACCTTGTCACAGGAGGAAGGACACAGGTGTTATTGATAACAGGATGGCTCTTGACGTTGTGTTGCCTGGCTTTGCTTAGCTAATATTAGCCGGTGAAGTAGTGGCTCTAAAATCCAGGGGCACTGTGGCTAGCTGCTACTGCCAGCTCTATCTTTAAACCCTTAGTTTACTTTGGATAACGGCCATCGATAATAATAATTATCCACTCTTGATGAGTGGTCCGGAGAGTGAATTAAATCATTTGTATTTTGCGATCACTATATATTGTTTTTTCCTCAGATTTAAGGTTAGTCAGAAAACATTCCAAGCCAAAACCCCCAGAAGCCAGATGCTGATGGCGCAGATGTAAATGAACATGAATAACTACCTCAAGGCCACAGGGCATTTTTTTGTCAATAAAATGTTTGAAGAAATAGCAGTATTGCAATGATATAATCAATATAATCTAATTTTCTTTCATTTGAGAAGCTAGAAACAGGAAATATTTTGCTAACCCTCTGATTAATTGTTCTGTTAACCTGGTCAAGACCCCCTTGCTGTGTTTGTCGATGTCCGCAATGCCCTTCACTGCTCTGATAGCTGAATAGACTGCAGCGTGCTCCTGCCAGGCTCCCCAGGGGCCAAACAAACTAATCTCAACCGAACTTGCCCTCCACAGCCATGCAGTATTTTGATGTTTGTGGATGGCGACGGTAAACTAGTCTATCACAGCTGGATACAGTGATACAGAGAACACAGACAAGGATCAGGAGAGTTGAAGACATATAGTGTACCATCCCTCTTATGAATACAAAATTGAAAAAAAGGTTGAAAATTGAACTACAATAGCAGGGGAGCTATTACCTAGTACAAACATACTGTCAAAGGTCTGATGAAAAAGCTTGAAACAACAGCGTTGTTTATGCTCTGAGTGACATAATGACTAACGCACATTATAGCTTAGTTTGTTTTGAGACGCAGTTGATTTTATTTTGTCACTTGTGAGCGGCCGTGTTTTCGAGCGACTTTGAATGCAGCAGTGTTTTAACCCCAGGGTCTTTAGTGGCTGTAGTTGGCAAAGTAAGTCAAGATTCTCAGCAGGAGAGCATGTAGGTGTGGTGTTGGATGCAGGGGAGTATAACAAATCATTTTGTTGTCATCATCACTCAATCAGAAAAAGAAATTCTGACTTTGATCCCTCAGCACTGGATGGTGTCCAAGTTATACACACAATATACACTTCACGCTCTGCACATGTTGATAAAGTATAGGCATGAATCATGCTCTTTTCAGCTAGCCTTGTAGTCGTGCACCAATGACCTTTACCTCGCTGTTTTGTGGTGAGTCTTGCAACACATAAGTCAGGGCGGTTTTATTTATATAGTGCCAAATCATAACAGCAGTTTTCTTAGGGCACTTTTCATATAGATTGTTTCTATATATTATTATTTTAGAAAGCAACTTAGCGACACTGGCAAGGAAAGACTCCCTTTGAATAGGTAGAAACCTTGAGCAGAACCAGGCTGTGAGTATAATAATAATAATAATAATAACAATAATAACAATAATAATGATAAATTGAATTGAACATTGATAATAATTGTGGCAGTGAGTGGCAGTGAATGGCAGTGGGTGGCAGTGGGTGGCCTGCAATCATAGATCCAGGCTCTGCAGAAAGCGACAGCAGGAGAAAGAAGAAGCCGAGTTAGTAGCATTCATTAATGGGATATGAATGTGTACAGATGGAGAGGGAAAGAAGCAGAGGGGAGCTCAGTGCATCATGGGAAGTCCCATGGCAGTCTTGGCCTATAGCAGCATAACTAGGGGATGGTTCAAGGCGAGCCGGAGCCGGCCTTAACCGTAAGCCTTATCAAAGTGGGAAGTTTTGAGGCTGCTCTCTCCTATCGTGGAGAGGGTGTCTGCCTCCTGGAGCCAGACTGGAAGATGGTTCCACAGGAGAGGAGGCAGATAGCTGAAGGCTCTGCATCCTTTTCTACATGGAGAGAACCACGTATAAGCCTGCACTCTGGGAGTGCAGTGTTCTAGTTGGGTAATAGGGTACGATGAGCTCTTTAAGATATTATGCTGCCTGACCATTAAGTGCTTTGTAGGTGAGGAGGAGGATTTTCAATTCTATTGTGGTTTTTACTTGGAGCCAGTGCAGAGAAGCTAACACAGGAGAAATATGATCTCTTTTCCTAGTTCTTGTCAGCAGCGCTCTGGATCAGCTGGAGAGTCGTTAGAGGCTGTTTGGGCAGCCTGATGAAGGAATTGCAATAATCCAGTTTAGTATTAACAAATGCACAAACTAGTCTTTCTACATCTTTTGGAGACATGCAGGATGTGTCCGATTTTTGCGATGTTACATAGGTGAAACAAGGCAGTCCAACATATAAATCTAATCAACTAAATTATTAATACAGTCTGATACTGTATATAAAATAGGTTTGTTTACCTCAGTTATGGCTGTGAACACAGAAGTGAATAATATATATATACAGTATATTTAAATAATATGATCGGTTGTAGAACTGTAAAGCAAACAATGTACTTACATTTTATTGTTAGACTTTTTAACCAAAAAATACAAATGCAGACAAGACTAAATAGGCCTACATTCTGTCACTTCTGCTAAGTCATACAAATACTTACACTTTGTCTTGACAGTAGACGATCATTCAACATATTAAAAATCACACTAGGTTTTCTGTGCAATATTAAAGGCTTCTGTCTTTTCGAGCTCGTTTGCCCTCGCTATATGTGCAGGTGCACAGCGATGCAGCGAGCTAAACACCTTTCCAATAAAGGTTGAAGACAGCAGTAGGCCCTTGAGGTTTTTACTGGAAGGAATAGTATTTGACAGCAAATTTAATGATAGTTATTACATATCACAAAAAGATAAACTCAACAAGGTTTTTTTTCTGAATTTTTGCAACAGAGGTCCCCAGCAAGGAATCCAAGTGTGGACATTGTGGTTATGTTGTATGTGTCTTATCCAGCAGGCTACTGGACATCCCCTAAATTAGGTCCATTGTCCCTCACACCTGGAAGAAACAACATTGGGCTGGTGTAATGGCTTGGTTGTATTTGACATTTTTAATTAATTTAAACCCCTTTGTAGAGAACGTCTTTCTTTTTGACATTCTGATCTTTCTGTTAATCAGTGTAAAAGCAATAAAACATGGAAACTTCCAGGAGGGAATATGTTTTATAGGTACTGTGATACCTGGAAAGAGTTCTACCAAGATTAGTGCTTATTGAAATGCACAGAAATGTCTACAAAATTTTTCATTAGTGATGAAGCATAATTATCCTTTTGTACCATTATATACACCTTTTAAATTAACTGTAAACTTCCCTCAAGGTAGATTTTTTCATTCCTCTCAAAGATTGTAAAGCGTTCTTATATGAGTTTAATTGAGATTTTTGAGAGACTTCGTGGTGGTTGTTGGATTACCACACTAGCTGGGCAATGACTTGGGCCCTTAAATGTAGAAATAGATACTAAAGCAAAAACTAATCTGTTTTCATCTCCAAACGGGACTAGATGTAGTTAGAGCTGGAATGGCAACCGAGATACGAGAAAATACAAAACCTACGCCGCTGTTCTGAGGTTAAACTTTCAATGTCTGCTCCAAATCAGTTTAGTCTAATTTCACACTGTCATTCTAAGCAGGAAAAAAAGGAGCCATCAAACACAGCAAGGCTAATATGTTGTTTCTTCTCTAATGGCTGCCTGCTTGGCTCAGATCTGAGCGCCTTTTGAAGTTGTGCTTCCCTTGAGTTGATAAGTGTGACTAACAACCAACAGCAGGTTGCCACTGAGGAACAGCAATATTGTTAAAAGTAATAGAAGCGTTATCTCACTAATGCACTTCATACTTTACAACCGTTGCAAAGAGTGGGAGGTAGCAGGCATCGGCTGTTGTCCCTGTTAGCTGTGTTTCTCACAGCCGCTCCTCAAGAGGATGCTTGTGGTGTCTTGTGAAGTTGCAGCTTGCCTCGCAGTCACTGTTTATTGAGGAGAAATGAATTGCACAACAGCAGCGCCGTGCCTAATGAACATAAATCATAAATGATGACTTGGGAGCCAAACTGAATTATATGGAGGAGCATCAATCCCAGCTTTTGTGAGGTCACAGGTTCTTGAACCCAGATCCTCTAGATTTAACGTAGCTAATAAGTTTCTGGTTTCAATACTGCAGAGAAATGTGATGTAAATCAGAACTGACTGAGGAGGAAATGGGGCTTGTGGAGTATCAGAGCAAAGATGGAAAGTTGTTATAAATGCAGCGTGGAACATTTTGGATGACATTATGTAAATCCTCATCTGGATGAAAAAAAAATTAGTTTCTCTCTTCTCTCTGGACCTTTACAATGCTCACAGCCACAAACAAGAACAAAACTCTTTAATATTACAAATGCTGCCTTCGTGAGCCTCCTAATACCATCTGATAATCCACCACTGAAAATCCTAAAGATGCATAATTCCAGAAACACCAGCCATATATCTGTCTAAAGATATAAACTAAACACTGCACTATGCGATTTATGTTGTGTGTGGGTTGAATTCTCAGAGTGCTATACTAATATACTAATAATTTCTTGGTAAATATTTAATAGCTACTTTGAACTGGCAAGACTGATTCACTCACTCAGTCTCCTGTCAAACATAAAGTGCACAATCATGGAACATAGTCGGGTAAATATCTCTTCTTTGAGATTGGCACCTAAGTTTAGACATATTTAGTCAAATATTTTTCAAAAATCCTGAAGAGCCATATCCTTGAGTCTAAGGATAACTTGATATTTAATTCATTCTGGACTGACAGTCCACCTGATCCGTTGGAAACTACATTTACAACAGCAAATCTGTTTTGATAGAAAATCATAATATAACTTGTTTTGCCTACAAATAACCTCATACACTTTAAAAAAAAAAATTGAGGTAACTCTTATTCTAACTCTTTTATTTGGGCAATTTAATTTGATTTTGTAAGTTTTGGCTCTGAGTTTATCCAACTGTTAACTCAGTCCAAGTTAATGTAACTCAAATCTTTGTTGTCTTTGCATTTTATCATGTATCATATTGTGTTTGATCCCCCATGAGCAACAGCTTCTAATCATTAACAGTTTTTACCCTGCTAGAAATCAGAAGTGTAGACCTTCATCATGGTTTGTATTCTTTTAATTTTGTCCATCATGTAACCTTCCTCATTTTAGAAAAAAAGAAGGATTTCTGGAGAAGCTTAAGCCTGCTGCAACAGGATAACTCACATTTCTGACAAATTACTTCTGATGTGCCTTAAGGTTAACACTAGCTTGCTTTATTATTATTATTATTATTATTATTATTATTATTTAAACTTCCGTTGGGCAGGATTAAAAATAAAAGCACAAATAAAATGCTGCATATTCACTGACTACAGAGAGAGAGAGAAAAATGTTTTTTTAGGAATTTGTTTCTTTCTCGGTTATAGATATTTAAAAAGCCAAATCATAGATATGAAAATGTATCAAGAAAAAAAAGAAGAGAGTCCAACTTCTGGCGCATTTAAATGAATACATGGACTTGTACTACTTATTGAAATAAATATACTTTATCCAGGTCGGCTGCCTTTTCACCGTAGGCCTCCTGATCAGCTGCCTGTCCCGTGTATGGATGAGGCTGTGTGCGGCGGCCAAGGCTGGAGGATCACATCCCTGCCTGTGTACGTTGACTATGATTAATGACTGAGAGGGAGGTTAAAACAGTGATTACACACCAGCTGGCATGCCTCCACTTTTAAAATCAGCCTCCTCTTCACCTGTGTCTGGGGGGGGGGGACTATTGCTCATACTGCTGTAACCTGTAGGAGAGGAGAGAAGGTGAGATGGTAGGATTGATTGTGTCTTTGTACTCTGCAAAGACAGGAATGCAACCCTCCTTCAAACAGCAGTCGTCCAGTCATAGCTTAGCAACTGTGAGCACACACAGCAGCAGGTCTGTTGAGTTTTTTTTTAACCTTTACAAAAACACAGCCATGTGCGGAAGTGTAAGGAACCGATTCAAATATGTGTTTCCCTGTTCTAACATGAGCTGCAATCGTCAGCTGGCTTACTTCCTGAGGCCAGGGAGCACTAGTCAACAACAATTTGAGGAGGTACATCTGCAGCTTTTATCTTCTTAAACTGCACGTGAGCCGAGCGAGGATGGAAAACTTGACAGGCCGAGCAGCAGGGACAAATTGAGACGGAGAGAGATGTAGCACATTGTATTATTTGTGATGGAGAGATACAGTGAGTAGTGAGATGGGGACACTAGATGGAGCTTTCCCATAATGAGTCTTGTTCACTTGCTCATCCGAACTTGATCAATGTGATTGATAATTCCTACATCAGAGCAGTTTTTCTGGCCGCTGTTCCCATGGCAACCATACTTCTAGCCAGCCATTTATGTCTGGGCTTATTCATATCTTTGAAATAATTCAGCTATTTACATGTGTAGGGCCACCTAGTCAGAGATCGCCATGAAAATAGTTAGGTCTGCTACCTGTTGCAGATAGTCTGAGCGTTTTGTTTTTGTTCAGTGTTCAGTGGGTCATCATGCTGGCTCAGTGATCCACGTTGGATTAGGCCATTTAGGTTGTTTTTTCTCTCACAGTCTTTTTCTTCGTCTCTCTACAGTAACAGAGGCAAAAATGCTGAAAAAAATGTTTATATGTAGTTTGCACATCTCATGTGGTTTAAAGCTTGAGGAAAAAACTTTTAAGAACTGGACCTTGAGTTAAGATTATTTTGTCAGACACCTTTATTTTCATTATTTTTGTTTTAATGACTAGTTTTTAGATATATAAAAAATCCTTATCCTAACCATAACAATAGCAATTTGAAACACAAATGTGTTTATAGTTAGCAAATCTTCACTCTGATATGCTTAAGAAAGAGACTGTCCTCCCAAGAAAAACGAGAGCATTTGTCCAAATGCCTGAAATAACCCATAATTACATTTTGCTACCGAGGACATCTTGTTGTTGCAGATAATAGCTCTTGTTTGTAAGCAGCAAAGGTGGAAGCAGAGTGACTTTGTTGTTGTGCGACGTGTCTTAAGGAGGTCTGGGTGGGTGGATAGCATTGTTCACGCCCTGCTTCCTATCCGACAGTCAGTGTTTGCATGTAGTGTTACTGCTTTGGGAATGGTAGCGTGAGTCTGTCGGTCCAGATCGAAGTATCGGCAACGATTTGATTAATTATTTCGTACAGAGATTCCTGGTTCCCAGAGGATTATGGTTTATGTTTTTGGAGGTTCTCTGACTATCTCTCTACTGCCACAACGAGGCTGACATTTTCCTTAGTGAAATATTGTATCTCACAACCACTGTATCTCAACAGTCACTGTCAGCTGTACATTGTGTTTACTGCTGATTAACAAATGTTAGCATGGTACTATGCTAAACTTCATTCAGCTAGGATGCTGACATTAGCATTTAGCTCAAAGCTCCTCTGGCTCACATGGCTGTAGGCCCCTCAGTCTGACCCTCCACTGACCGCTCTGCTTTCTCTGTCAGTGATTTACACAAGTGCGACATGTATAAGCTGAGGAGGAGCAGGTGCCGGGAACAACGGCGTAACAGCAGTTTGACAGTCACTCCCTCCCTCCTCCTCTGCACCCCCTACCGCCCCCCCCCCCCCCCCCCCCCCCCCCCTCCCCCCCTCCCTCTGACTCTGGTCATTTCTCAGAAGAGTTGTCCCCTGCCCAGTGGCATGTGGATGTGTATAATGGAGATGGATGGTGGCTGGCTCTGCCACACCGTGGAACAGACGGACTCCTCCCTAAACGCCTGTCTGCCAGCCTCCATCAGTCTCCGTCCGACAGCCCCCCGGAATAGAGCCCAGGCTCGATATTGGCCTGCTCAGGTGTGTGTGACTGTGTGTGTGCTTTTTTGAATGACCGACTTACTTCAAAAAACATGTTATTAACATATCCCGCTTTGAAAAGTTGACCCGGAACACAGTTGAAAATGACAGCTCCATTTTTGGAAGTGCTGTCAAAGATGTGTCCACTGGACAAATTTCAGCTTTTAGTGCTGAAGTCTTGTGTGATTCTGGAAGGAAATGGAGCAACAAGATCAACATGCACAACAAGAAATAATGCTAGAGCAGCCCTGGGTGATAAACTGCAACAAGCTCTCCCCTAAGAGATATCCCACAATCCTTTGGGAGCTTGTACAGCTATTGTTGTCATTCTCCTCCTACACCTTGCTTCTCCCTCTTCAGCTGCTTTCCTGTGCCTATGGCTCTGTAGAGACCTGAACCGTTCATGTAGGTGTATGCATACCATGTTGTGTGAGTGTGTGTTTATATGGTTTGCCAACAAAAGCTGCATTATCTCATGGTTCCTTGTGCATTTGAGCCTTTGCGTTCTCTATGTCTGGTAGGGTTCATACCAGATGCTATGAAGTTCAGTCACTATGCAGTCCGATCACTGACACCTAGTCTTGTTTAATTAAGCTGCTGGATCAATAAACTCTTTGATTTCTTTCCCTTTTTTTCATGCCTGGAACGCCATCTGTTCACTGTGACTCAAGTAAGACGAGTACCACCTTTCTGGGATCCTCTGAAATACCCATTAAAAATCCATTAAGACAGCACCAGAAGATGGGAGGGAAACAGTCTTTAGCTTAGTGGGTAAAATAGCATCTCTGCAAAAGTGGAGGTTTTTCAAGCTTTTAATATAATTTCTTTAATAACACTAAAAGCTGCAGCAACAATTAATCGACAGTGATGAAAACAAGACAGGATAGTAAATGTTTTAACCACAGAGACCACATCCTCAAAAAGTGTCCTTGTCACTTTGTCACACATCTTAAAAGACTGCTGAAAAAGACTCCTTCACTTTTCCTCAATGAACCATTGGACAAGAAGAAAGCCATAACATTATAGGATAAACCCATTCACCCCTAGTGAGGATCTAAATCTTTTAAAAGGGGTCACACATGTACGTATCATTTCACCACTGTAGATTTCAGCAAATGTTATTCAAACAGCAGTAAATACTACATTTGCTTGGCACTATTTTCAACTGCGAATGATTATGTGTTTGATTAGTCACATCAGCACGGTGTGTATGGGATTGAGTCAAAATAACAGTGCCTGTGTGCTCGTGGTAATGAAGGAATATGTCAACGAGTGCAACAGCTGAGTTGCTCGGTGATGTTTTTAGACAGTTTCAGAAAAGATCTTGCGCACCATAAAGTCTCAGTGATAGGTGTGTAGGATCAAAACTCTTGACTGAGCCGTGAACAAAGAATGCCGGTGAATTTGTCTTGATGGACGTTGCCTGGTAAAAGTCTGAGAATTGAAGTGATGTTAATAAAATGAATACAAGTGATGGAGAGTGTGCAGGATAATAGACTTTGGACCAATGGAGTTCTAGTTCACAGGGAAACAGGATATATTGACAATACTTGTTAATAGGATTAGCTCATTGTTGGTTTCAGCTTTGACTTTTCACAGCTACAAACTGAACAGCAGAGGAGCTATATTTCACTATATTCTCCACTGAAGGCTTTGCTGAGTTGATTATGGCTGTCAGGCACTTTCCTGCCATTTACAAACAGATTCTGCTCATGTAATGAGATTTGGAAGTGGGTGGTGGAGATCAGTGCTACTCCAGGTACTTGCTGCATGTGTTTTAGTTGCTAAACTGACTGACTGGCTAATTAGTCAATGTTATCTGTGAATAAGGGTGCCAGCTGTTGAACATTAAGAAGTCCAATTTGTATTTGTGTAGCTCATTTGAAAAATGGGTATGTTTTTTTTTTTTAACACTTTACACACAGAAAATGTTCAATGGCTGTAAAGCACAAAAGCAAGTGAACCTTATTTAGCTGGACCACAGATGGCGAATAAATGCTGTCACATAATCACATTTTCATTTTCAACTTTGTAGGCTAATTGAAACAGTGATTTCACTTGGTTTGATCAGGAGAAGTTGTGTGAGCTGTTACGACGTGTGCATCAAAAATACAGTATGATAGAAGCTTAATGCCTGAGTATATACAGTATCAGATTAATGGGAACAAATGGGCGCGAGATTTACTGGGTTGTTAATGCTATTTTTCCACTACTGCTATTATGCAAATATGGACCGTCTCAAAGTCTCATTGATCTTAATTAATTATACATATAAGCCCATGCTGTACTTGCATATCTTAACCCTTGTGTGTTGTGCGAAGGTAAGATCAGACTGCAAGTGATATTATAGCACCCTATGATTAGCATGAATCATTTTGTAGGAATCAGATGTCTATAAGCTATTAGTCTTGTTTTTAGTGTCATTGTCCTTTTCTTGCTTTGTCACACAGCTTCCTCAGTGAGCATATCTGAAACAATGCCCTTCCTCACCGTTCTTTCTCAGACATCAGTTTTAATTGGAGTCCTCTATCTTGCGAGTGAAGCCTTTAGTATCTTTGATACTATTACTGACAGTATGAGCACTGAAATAAGCAAGCAAACTAAAGTGAGTGAGCTGCTTGATAAAGCCAGTAATTCATTTGCAATGAGAAAGTGTTGAGACAGATAACGGCACAGCATGTGGAAAACGCAGCCCCCTCCTTCACTTGAAGGCCACTTCGTTGACGTATATAGAAGCAGGGGAGCTGACGCACAGAGCTTTGGCACATTCCTGGTGGACCACTTTGTAACATTAATGTCATATTTCTGCTGTTCACAGAGTGATCGTTGTAACAAAAGGACTGCCGCTGTGATAACTTTCCAGAGTTGAGAAATCCTTCTTTGTAATATTATAGAACTCTGTGCAGTGTTTTGCTTTTAGTCTCCTTGTTTTCTTTTTTCAGTCAGAACCTCCAGTACAGTGGTTGAGACAAAGGTATGTCTGGCCATACTGCCCATTGTCTTTCATGAATATATATTGTTACTTTGCCCAGAAGCTTTCTACATAACTTAATGAGACACAAATAAGACAGAAGTGCTAATAAAGTGCTTCTGTTGATGGGCAGAGTAGCCATCTTGGATTTGGAGGTCGGGGTTGGTGAGGTTCCCCCAACTTTGTGAGTTGTTAGTCTGACTCCAGGGGGTGTTCCAGTTGAAATTTCTGATTGGGAACTCAGAAATTCTAACTTTCCGGTTCAAATGACCAAGTAAGCACACATCTGTTGTCTGATGGGGTGAGTGAAAGGCATTTTGGGGAATGTAGGCTGTAACTAAATGTTGCGCTTGAAAATAAATATAGTCAAAGGCGAGTCTTGGCACAAAAAAAGTCAATTATAACCCCTGGAATGCATCCGATAGCACAGATGGATGGCACCTTTTGCTAATAATTGAATGAAAAACTAGATCTATAAACATGCTCTGCTTCTTTTCCCTGTGAGGATGTCTAATTTAAAATGAGAGCAATAGGATACAGAGGAGCTAATATGCTTTCTGTCAATGTTTTCTGTCTTTCATTTGACTGGACAAGGAGACTTCTGTTCATAAAAAAAAAAACTCCTCTTTCTGCCTGAGGTCAGAAAAGATTAAAAAAGGGGAAAAAAGAGAATTATAAGTGAAAGAAGGCCTCAAATAGAGAGAATGTGAGAAGAGAGAAAGAAAGAGGCATCACTTACTTATTAGTCTGGTGGTCTTGGCGCTGGAGCGAGACACAGGCCAATAAAAATGCCATCTCTTCTCTGGGATTATCCCGGTGTTGATGGAACTGACAGCCCGCCTCTCGCTCTGGGATTCCCATTTGGGAGCAAAGACGACTGGTTTCTGTGGCGACATTCAACCGTCCTGGCTCATCACTCTCAGAAACTCTGTACCAAAATAGGCCCTGCAGGTTCAGTGGCGGACGAGCAGGATCCCCCTTAAACACAGAGCTGTTGAAGAGCAACTGAAGGAACTGTGACAGTAATACAAACATTACAGCCAAATCATGTCAGCAAGTATAGTCGGGAGAATAGACTGAATTGCTTTGTTTGTAGCTGTGTCTGTGTTTCTGGTGAGATGTCGACTTTTATAGAAGTCAACAACTTGCAGAATTTTGGCCGGCTTAGATGAAAACCTCATGGTCTATGAACTGAGTCTATGTGGGGCAAGTCTTTTGAAAAGCTCATTACATATTACCTTTAAATAAGATTGCTGAATGTGACTTCAGAACAATGACTAAATGGACCTCGATGTTATTTAGTGAAGGAGCCTTCATATTCTTTAAATCCAGTTTGAGATGTTTCTGTAAATGACTGATAAAGCGAAACAAAGCACATTGATGATCCATAGAAACTTGTATAGAAGTATTTATTCCTGATACTTGTATGTTTGCGTTGAAGTAATATATTGTTTCACATATCCATAGTTATTACTGAGGAAAAGATCCATCTTTTTACTCCAGCTATTGTGCGACTTGCTCTGTTTTTACAATAAGAGAGGATCACCTCTCAGTCGAAGAATGAATACATTTTCCAGTCTGTGAGTGCATTCTAACCTATTCTGAAGCTTATACACTAAAGTCTGTTAATGCAAACATTGCTCATGAATTTCACCTCATGAATTTAACTCAGTTGCACAAGTGGAGTGCGTCAGCTGACGGGGGTCATGCGGGGACTTCTTCAAACGTGGTCTCTAAAACAGTGATCACACAGTGATCTCAATGTCAGAGCCCTTGTGGAAAATTGGCTTTTCACAGAAATGGTCCTTAACTGGTCTGTATCATCCATCAAGAACACAGAACCTATCCTCAAAATGCATCATCATCTGTGCAGGCCGGTGCCTTTCCTTTGTTCACAAACTTAATGTAGAATGAAACAGCGTTACATTGGACCTTGCTGATATATGTTTTTCATCCTCGGCAGAAACTCAAATCTCTACATCTGCTGGTATCAGTAATACAGTAGATGTTTGATACACTATCCTTGTTGGTCTGGACTAGTAACACTGTTAAACCAGGTACAGAGCCTGCGAGTCACCACCCTGTAAGAAAAATATATTATATGCTACAAACACCATCATCCCTTACAGGCTGCTTTAGCTGCCTGGGTATTTCATCGTCAGTGGGAAGGGAGAACAGCTCCCAAATCTGTGCTGAACCAATTTTCAAACATTTAGAAAGAAATACTGTAACTTGCATAGTTAGCAAAAACATCCTTTTTGCAGTCAAACCTGCTGATTCAGAATGATCTCTGGGATCAGGCTGCAGTTTTCTAAGTGCCACTTCCCAGTCTCTTCCCGGTCTAATGTGATTGGTCTGTGCACAGAATTAATCTGACTGCATTTGGATCCGACCTGTGTTATGTGGGAATTCTTGTAGAAATGTTACAAGGTCTAACCTAGTAAGACTGTTGTTGTGATGTTTATGTAAAAAGTGACTTATTGAGAGTTATTTGTCACTTATTCAGACATGTTCTGACATGGCCAAGGCTGTTCTTGTCTGGTTCCAAGCCTCTTCCATTTCACAATTATTGAGGTCACTGTGCTCCTGGGAGCACTCAGAGCTTTAGAAATGGTTTCATACCACTGTCCTGATCTATGCCTCACCACAAAATGGAGAGTTCTTTGGACTTCATGCCTGTTTTTTATTTTTTTACTTTTTATTTTTTACCTGACATGCAGTGTGAATTGTGGGACCGTGTGCCTTTTGCATACGATGTCCAATCAGTTCAGATTGCCACAGGTGGACTCCAGTCATGTTCTAGACACATCTCAAGGATAATTAAAGCAGGCCAGGATATATCCCACCACAGGTCGGAGTGCCACAGCAAAGAGTATGAACACTCGTGTAAATGGGACATGGAGGGACATGGAGACACAGGACAGCAGTGACAAAAATAGGCTGAGTTGTTTTGGTTTTGTTTCTATCCTCTCATTTAACAATATGTTCGTAACATGCTTTATAAAGTAAACAGAGTGAGGTGACATATTTGACTAGGGTTTTGTACACGGTATAAAAAATACATGATAAATGATAAAAAAAAGTTAGTAAAATGGTTGATTATATTTATATATTTGCATGTAGCTACAATAGAAAATGTTAGTTAATTTTTTGTTTTTGGTAAAGCTATCTATTCTGACTAAAAGGTTTCACAGGTGTTTCCTTGGATAAAAAATTATACTGGGCAGCTTCCAGGTATTATCATGTTTAACTGTATGAGTGCGTGAGTGTGAGTGTTTTCACTGCAGCAACACTGTGATGAAAACATCCAGGAGGGAGAGAGAGACAGAGAGACTGTGCATGACAAACGGGACTTGTAAGTAAGTAGGGGAGATTACACTGGTTGCTAAACTCTCCATGGGGAAAATGTTAAGCAGATCCAATGGATGAAGTAATTCAATTTGAGCCCCTGAATAATAGCATCATTTGCCATGGAATTAGCATCCGCCACTATCAATCAGCACGGCGAAAGACTAACACAAGCTGCGCCCACCAAGGACATGGGCTTTCTGTGAAATTCAGCTCATTTATTGGGTTAACTTGACTGTAGTCAACAGTCACAGCAGGACCGCAAATATTTATGTTTATTTTTAATAAGAGTGCATTTTATAGGTCATGTGCATTAGGACAGTTGTGAAATTTGGAGCATTTTTTTAAATTATTCACTTTTTTTGTTGTGGTTGCATTGTGACACTAAAAATTACACAAATTAATTATGAGCAGCTCATTAATTTATAAGCATTGTGTCATTTCAGGGGGTTACATGGTAAAAAGGTCACAAACAGGTGCTTTATAAGTGTTAATTAGTTTGATGTTTTATTATTGTCGGCCCACGCTGGCCGCTTTGAGTTATGATGACATTTTTTATTCACAGGCACAAGTTGAAAAAGTTCAACAAAACAACCCAAGAAAATTCAATCAACCTTATGGCATACCCTTTATTACAGGCATGTCTCAGTGGACTTTTTGGAGCAAGAATAAAAAGAGGAAAATTAAAGTAGAGGAAAGTAATAATAAAGTCAGCAGCATTCGATATCGCTTATTCCAGGAAAATTATAATTGATACAGTTAAAATTATGACTTTTGTTCCAGATAAGTCAAGAACGAACCTTCAGATTCATAAAACAGATGAATTACAAAAACAGAATGATAGAAATAACAGCTAAAACTACCTGAGGTACATTTTTCTGCTCATAATATTAAGACAACACCATTTGACTGACTTTTTGTCCTGTAATAATGTTGTCACTGTACAACTTTTCTTTGCGTCTTCACTTCCAGTGTTTCCATGATCTGCATGTGGGGTCTTTATGGGCTGGGTTTGACGTTGCTGAGGCAGACTCTTGGTGTGATTTCTGCTAAATTGAAAATTCCTCGCTGGGCTCAACAAATTGGTACCCTTTCAGTATTGAAAATCGAACAAATTAGATGGTGCTGGCTGCATTCACAAAGCAGGAGACGTGTTCCTTTGTAAAGAATTTATTTCATTGCGGAGAATGCAAGAGTTGACAGACATCACTACACAAGCCCATTATTAACGTCACTTTCTCACTGACCTTACTGCTGTGAATTGAAAGGCTCTGTTTTTTTCTGCTCACGTTAAAATTAAATAAAATCTAAAAGCATAAAGGAGCATGCTCTGATGTTTGATGGCAGATCACAATTGTTTCCTCCATTTTTGCTTTACATTCTAATCTGCACAACAAATGACTGTAAACTAGACCAATTTGTCAGCCAATTGGTTACGAAATCTTTCTGCTGCTCGACGTTTGAACAAGGCTGGCAATTTGTTACACTACACAGCACTATGCAGGTTGCAGAAGTTTGTAAATTAATAAATGCAGATAAGAGTGCACAGGCGGGAAAAAGGAAAAACTGTGCAGTTCCGCTGCAGCTCACCTTGGCTTTCTCAGCTCATATATTGTTTTTGTCTTAGAATCTTGCAAAATGCTTTTCTTGGGCTTAACTTCTTCCTCTTTCATCTGCTTTCAGAAGCTTTTATAATCGTGACACAGAGAAGCCACCCAGCTCACTTTTTCAAGTTTACTCCACTTTTTAACAGTCAACTAAAAACCAAAACATGCTCAAAAAAATTGTTTCATATTCCTCTTTTCTAGTGCAGTTTTTGTCACAGGCTGTTCTTTCCCGTGCGAGGGCATCCACTAAGGACAGAGTGTGTTGTCTTATTCTCCAAAGAAAAGACAGTGTTGTGTAGAGGCATGCTGTGAGATGACCGGGTCATCCTTATCACTGACCGAAGCTGGCAGAACGTCAAAACACCCCCCCCCCCCACGATCCGCTTAGGAGGAGGAGGATCAGCACTTGTAAAATGACTGGCACTGCCCTAAGCAATGTTTTTCAGGACTCAGCAAAAGGCAGCTTACCAGAAACAACTGATGTTCAGAGGAGTTAATCATTACCAATGTTGGTTTGAGGATTTCTGGATTCACTAACTTTTAATCATCTTCTGTAGTGTATCACAAAGAGAAGGTCTGGTTTCAATATTTTTATTTTTTGTTATAAATTGACATTTGGAGCTAATTCGAGGATAGCTGGATGCTGTGCAGCCCCAGCAGGGAGTCCACAGGCTTGTTGAGGGATCCATCTAAAGGTGACCCCTACTTGACTGGCAGTTGTGGTGTCACAAGAAAAACACTTACAAAGGCCCTCAGAGCTAGACAGAACTTCTGCAACACTGTCTAAGTGACGAGTGTAGGGTTTGCCAGAGGTAAAATAGCCTTTTCATTTTCATTTCATTTTGTTCCACCTGCCAATCAGAGAGCATCCTGGCTGACACTTTATCAGCCTTTGTCATGGCAAGAATCGGCTCATCCACAAACAGAGGCACGGGTAAATGAGAAAAGTGCAGCCTTTGGGTGAAACTGTTGCCAAGTTACTTTTGGAGACTGATCTAACAATGAGCCTTGCACATCCAGAGAGCTGCTATTTTTGCAGCAGACAAGAGGAGAATATGTAAACAATAGAGGCTCCTAGCTTTCTATCTGTATTTCTAGCTTCACAGATTGGACAACTCGCTGTCACACGTCAACACGAGTTGTTTTGTGGCTGAAACAGTTGTGTTGTATGAGTTGGAGATGAGACCTGTGGACAAAACTTCTGAAGTCACCACCTGCTTTATATTCTCTTTGTGTTTAACTACTTTAAACCTATGCCAAATGCATATTTCATATAGATACTCCAAACATGTGTATGAGGATAAAAACAAGCCCTCTTGCTCATAAGGGAAGAGATCAAAGAAACTTCACTGTCCATCATTTCACATGAAAGACAAAAGAGGTTATATTCAGAGCACCAATAACAGTGCTGCACCGGTACACGCTGCTTGTCGATCACACTCAATGCCTCATGCTGACACAGTGAGACACAGCGGGGGCACAGAACTTTATTGCAACATTTATTGACACAGAGGCAACAAACTCCTGCATCATTCACAAAGAGCAGGGTGAAACAAAACAAGAAAGATGCTTGACAAGCTGTTTCAACGTTGGTTGCCACAGCTTAACTCCGCAGACCGGCGCCGGAGTCTGCAGCATTGCTTGGTCTCGTATGACCAGTGGCCTATAGTGGCTCATGTCGATTAAAGTTTGCAAACTTTAAAAAAAAAAAAAAAAAAAAAAAAAAAAGAAAAATGCAGGGTGACTCTCATCGATGAATGTGCCGCTGTCACACAGAAAACATGAAGATGCATTTAAAGCAGCGGAACCAGGAGAAGTTTCAGAAATTAAAGGAAATTTAATGAACACTCTGAGTTGTTTTTTAGCGAGTAAAACTTTTTGCTAAAGTTTGCATTTGAGCTAGATGAATGATTCATTCTAGGGAGGAGTTGGGGGGGTCATATTTTGATCATGATGAAATAAAAAGAGAGTAGAGAACTTATAAGAGCTGGGACTAGAATCTGAATCACTAAAACTGAAGGCAAACCTTTATTTTTGCCGTCTGTGCATTGCACGCTGGGAATAATTTCAGCTGGTTCTTAGGCATCAGGTGAGAGGTTAACTCTTTTCTTGTAAGTGCCTTGTGGAGAAGTTGTTTTTTGTAACACAAACTTTAGACAACTATGTTTTTTAATATAGTAATTATGCAATACACAATTATGTAAACGTAAGGCTTTGTCTCCAAGTGAAGCACTGCCTCAGTCTTAGAGTCATGCTCGAACCCCTCTGGAGACATGCTAGAAGTCAAGCTTATTCCATAGAGTAACTTTTGTTATTTCATCAATATTTTAACTGTGTTTCAGTGGCCTCTGTGTTTGAATTATTTAAATGGGGTTAGTATGTGTGAGACCACACTGCTTAAAGAACCAAGAATTAAAGAAACAAAGAAGTCTCCATCTTTGGTTTCTATCCAGCGATTCCAGATGATGAAAGTAAGTGAGGGTTTTATTTTTCTGCTGTGTGATGCAAGAACACTATACTGTTCTCTCACTCTCTCATTAAGAACTTTCTGTGATAGACATTAACATTTAGCCTCGTTGTTTGCACCCTGAATGAGGTTAATTTGATTTTTGGAAATTTAATTATTTTCATGCAACCATAAGTAAGTAAGTTTTTTTCTTTAGAGTCACCTTGAGTTATTTCAAATTTGCTTTATGGGGATGGCTGTGTTGGTGTCGCTCAGTCGTCCATCACTTTGTTTCAGACTGAAATGTCATTGACAGGATTACTACAGCATTTGGTGCACGCACTCGTGAGCTCGTTAAGGTGAATTGTAGTAACTTTGGTGATCCTCTGTTTTTCAAAGTTTCAGCTTGTGCCTAGCAGTTAGCTCAGAGTCCCAGTGTAGCATGGCTGTAGACTCCTGGTCTTGCTTTTTTCCTTTTTTCCATCTGTAAAACTCAGCACAATCTGCACTGTAAGACATAATTAGTAGGTTTAGGTTTCATTTCAGTTTAATTTTGATTTTGATCAAGCTACAAATTTTCTATCTGTGGTTCCAGCTGTTCTTGTTTTCATTCGCTTCGGTACATACGGCCGTTTCCAGCGTGAATAAAATCTGCAAACAGACAAGAAGTGAGTGAAGGGGACTTCTGAAAAACCAAGCAACAACATGTTGAAATCGTGTTGCTCTGCCTCTACAGAAAGCTTTAAAGCCTTGGTCTCAGCCTCAGCGCTGATAGTTGGGTGATGCTTTCTTGTAAAATGAGGTTTGTAATTACGTGTCGCCTTGACCCGGGGCATAAATGACACGTTAATTATAAATAATTGGAGCTATGCAGATTGAATAAGTTGGCACAAACAAGTGCTGCTGTTTGCACTAACAATATGACAGTCAACAGTCCATCTCGTTGTGTTGCCAGTTAACTGCAGGATTTGCCCAGATATTTTAGAAACCGTGACTGTACCCTAATACATTTTCATTATCAGTGCTGACCCTTTGAGGGCAGGCAGGGGAGGTTACTCAGGGTCACACAGAGAAGCAACTCTGGTGTTAGTAAGGTTCATTGTCTTACAACAGAATTGCTGAATGGCTGATTGAACCTCTTTTTTCGCACAACTTTGCTTGACTAGGCAAAAGTTGTTTAAGTCTGTCAGCAGTTTCACAGACTTTACAGACATCTTTTTACATTTTTTGAAATATTAAATAGCTTGAGTTAATGTTTTTTTTTATTCCCAAATGTGGCTTTGGCACATATAGATAAATTGGCACACATTTGAATTATAATAAATGACCATGTGCATATGTTTCAGAAGCTATAGGAGTGAAAGGAAATCCATATATGGCAGAATTAATGTGCTGTTTTTGTAATCTTAGCCTAGATTTGCAAACATGAGCACGAGAGCCAAGAAATCATCAAAAGGGAAAAAAACTGGAGCTGCTCTTCTGTGCCACCAGAGGAAGGCAGACCAACTTTTGTGAATTTTCCTGAGGAGATTTTTTACAGGGATGTGTGAACACTTTCTGGTAGAAAATAAAAGCGAGTAGCAGTTTAATTAAAGATGGCTCATTTTGGATGGAAGAGTGCAGAGTTTCAGAGTTCACAAAGTCAATCTGTGACTCATCAGCTCACATGGATGGACCTCCTGTAGCTTTTGAGTCAGCATCCTTCCTGTAGGTTTTTCTTTCTATTTGGTTTCAGTTGAGGAATACGACAAATTTGCTGATTTCATGTTATGATATGATTTGTCAGATAAACTAAAGGACGAAGCTTTCTTCTTATGGGTTGAGATTTTCCTACTGCTAAAGCCAAATAAACCATGTTTAAACTCATTCAATTAAGCTGATGTTTTGGAGATGGTTGACATAGGACAGCAACGTTTTGTCACCTTACAACCTTTGAATAATTGGTTTTTTGTGCTAACGTTAAAAGACTATTCTACTGTCAGTCAAGTGGTTTGTGTCGCCCCTTATAATGCCTCTGGTTCTATATCCAGAATTCTGTTTATAAATCATTGGCAGAAAGTTTTGTGTTGTTTAAGTGTTGTGTCCTTCGCTCTCCTTTCTGTCAGGATAAGTGTTTACTGAACATACGCTTTATGTTGATGATACAGAGTGACCGTGACATTTTAGCTTTTGCTGAATTGACGTCTGTGCCCTCTCCTCCCACCCACCACTCTCTTTTCTTTTGACAACCGCTCAGCTTTCACTGCTCACATTAAAAACAGGCCAAACTGAGAGAGAGCGACTGGGCAGCAGCCATATGCAGTGTGAAAGTGAACGCCTCTGTGTTTTAATTAAACATAACTGATGTGTTGCCAGGTGACACTGAAATAGATATTTGACCCTGTGTGTTGCTCTTAATATCCTGCTACTTGGAATACCCCTTTATATAAAATTGCCCCATGGATTATAGTAATTACTCATTAATAATTTGCCCACATACACCCAATCCTAGCCCTCACTATCTACATCCAAGAATAGCACCGCTCTGCCTGGCAATCCTGCTGTCCTTTTTTTGGTGACATTTATAAAAGTTTCATTGCAGCAATATAAAACATTACATGTCATGCTCTCATGAATCATTTGTGCCACGGATCATTGCTTCAGAGCTAGACCACAGCGCTAACAGGGGCCGTTAATAGGAAACCACTGTCCGTCTTCTGGGAGGCTGCGCTTCCATTTGTGACGGACACACCGAGTGGTAAAGCTGATTAGAATGGACAATATGTGACATGGAATTATTTATTTTTTAAAGTAATAATTAGAATTTGCTTGTGGGAGCTTCTGTGACCGTGAGATTTATTTTACAACCATATTATGTTGAAAAACAAAACCAAATGTGTTCTCCTGTGAGGACTTTTCGATAGATGTATTATTTTTCACAGGAAGAGAAGAGATCAAGCATGTACAGTAGTGGTGGTTTAAGTTCAGAAAATGAACGGGTGCCATCTCTTGAATATTAGAACATGTCAGCCTTGCATTAAGTATTTCTGCATGTTAAATCTCCCCCTTGCAGAGGCTCTGTTCCTGGACCTGTAGCAAGTAGGCCTGCACAGTCGTCCATCAGTGATATTACTACCTCACCTTCTGGCCCCGCTGTTATTCAAGAGCCTTTTGGCTTGAGGTTTCATACATTTGCTTTTGTCTCTCTCACATTCAAAAACACCCCCTGTATACACATGCCAATGCTATACTGTCAGTCAAAGTGACCGATGAATAACATTATGCAATCATCTCTGCCTCTACCTACAACTGCAGGTTTTCATATGGATGTCTGACTGTGTCATGAGTGAAAGGAAATAAACTCAACCTGATATTAGACTTCAAAGCAAATATTATTTAGAAGTCCTAAAATGGCAGCCAGCCATGTATGAAAGAATCACCATCAACTGTGAATGAGAGAGAGAAAAAACTCTCTCATTGCTGAACTTTATCCTCTCCAATTCTGTCTGATCTGTATCAAATGCTCCGTCGAGAGTGAGGCCTGCAAGGAAAACGTTAAAGGGGAAACTACGAGATTCGATTTAGATTGTCGGCTTCCAAACTGCATCCCCGATGCCTTTATTACATGAATGGAGAGGAGCACACTTTACACACAATTACTTTTCCATTTGAGTGTTTGATGACCTAAAATGCATTGATTCAGGATTAACTTGAGCTACAGGGGGGCGTATTATTACAAGAAAAGCTACTCGCTCTCATTTGTTTCCTCTCAATCCCAGGTGAAACAAGTGCGCATTCATTTTTGCTTTCTGCTTTACAGTACGTTAAAGCTTTTGTGAAACAATGCAGTCACTGTAGTATTTAGCTTTTATCAAGGTGAGAATGAGAGTAGGAGAGACTGAGTGATACTGAATCCTTGGAGGGTAACGCAAGTTGAACTTACTGAGGAACAATAAGGCTCTGATTTTGACAAGCTCACAAATGATAGTTTAATAAGAAGGGATTTGAAGTCAGACAAAGGATTCTTTTCCTTTTCATGAACTCCTACAGCCGTGGTGGTGGAAGCAAAAATTTCAGCCACACTGAAACATACTGAAGTAAAATCCCAGCGTTGAAATTAATACACGAGTAAATTGTCTCAAACACGTGCGTGCATGATGAGTTTATGTGGCGATAAAGTTACATTTAGTTTTACAATAGGATGAAAGACTGGTAAACTGACCTTTAACCACAGTGTCAGGCTGCTTAGCATGACGCTAAGTGGCTACAAGCTAACCGTGACCTCTGTCCTCCTTGTGAAGGTAGGCAGACATGAAGAGAATTCGTTTCCTGCTGTCAGAGGAGATAGAGATTTACACTATTATTATAACTATTATCAGTGCAGTAAATTAATTTCTGCAGGGCTTGAGAGCTGAGTTGAGTGACTACTTTATGTGGTGCTAAGATCTCTGGCTCTGATCCCTGTCTCCTCAAAAATAACATTTATATGCAAAATTTTATATGCTACTTTTCGATATACATCAATATAATAAGGACTAAAGGTGGTGATCAAGCAGCATGAAAACACATTTTTAGACAATATGAGCGGCAGATGGTTTGAAATGACTGAGAGAATGACTAAATCAGAGTTAAAACAGGAGGGGGTGTGTGGCTGCTCCCAGATAAATGTGGGTGAATGAGAATGCATCTGCAAAATGTTCACTGACAAAAATAAAATGAGATTTGCAGCTAAAGCACAACAGTGACTTGACCCAGGCTGTGTTGACTTGGTTAACATTTACCCTAGATAAATCTAACATATGCAGGACTTACTTAATGACTTACAATGTTTTATGTACCCACCATCCACCCTGACTACCCAGGGTATGTCTGAAAATGTGATTTCATCTCTGTGTCAATTAGTGATTATTGTGATAAGAATTATTTACTAGTCCTTCATCTGTTGCTGAGGACTGAGTAGTCCCTCGATTGCAATTAAATGAATTTGGCTGAGGCATTTTCACTTGAATTTTTCTTTATGTTTTAAAAGTGTGCACGGTACAAGTGTGTGTACCCAGTGATATCCAGAGAAGATGCTCATAAGTCCCAGGTCTCATTAAAAATGAATGAGATTTTGACAGGCCTTGAGACAGGTAATTGAGCACCAGGCTACCTGGTAGAAATGGACAACTTCCTGAAAGACTGGTGCTACCAAGCAAGTTGTGAATCACATTAACACCTCACCCACAGTGCTAAAGAAGTCCCAGCATGTTCTGGAGCTTAAAGCAGATTCTTTGCAACTCTTGCAGGTTTGATTTGGATTTTATTCTCTTCCTTTTCAGCCAAATGAGGCTTTGGTTGCATAAGATTTGGATTCTTTATGTCGTCATGAGATTACTGAGATTATTGCACAGCAGGCGCAACTATGAATTAATTAATTTTCCATAAAGTTAGATCATGAAAAACTTGCACATGCACAGACAAAATCATAAGGCCAATAATAGGTCAAGAAGAGCTCGAAAGAGCAACAAAGGCAGGACAAACAGGCTGAAAGTCTGTTTAAAAAAAAAAAAAGAAAAGAAATCACACTGATCTAAGCAGATTGTATTTCATGATAATATGCAGTTTAGTTTTTCCTCTCTTTTTGTTGCTGCGTTGGCAGTAGTTATCAAATGTGTGTTTTGGCTCCAGCGTACACCAGTGGCAAAGAAAAGCCGGTTGGCTGAGAAAGTTTTGGGCCACTCTTCGGCACCAGCTGGCTGCTTACAAGATTTGGCCGGTGAAAGCAGAGTCGACTTTGCAGATCACAACACGGGAGAGATGTCAGAGTTTGGATCTTACATCTCCGATGTTTGTTTGCGGCCCAACAAATTTCACAAATAACATCCAGGATATCTTATCTGCAGCGATTTAACCTCAGTAAATATTGAAAATGAGATGTTTGCTGAACGTATCTCTCTGTTGGGACCAAATAAAGGGCAGCACAAAAGGGGAAAGGCATGCAAATATTTAATTTTCTCTAAGGGAGCGGGGTATTAGCAGCGTGGGGACACCTACAAGAGCATAAATCTGTCTTTAGCGTATTTATGTTTGGTTTACATATGATCTTCTTTTCCAACTGTTCCCGTATTTAAATCCATCATACCCAAAACAAATGAAATTGGAGCTCCAATATAATAGAACAGAACATTAGATAAACATTTTAGATATTAGTTACATTAAAGATGTTAGTTTAATATTTGGCTAAAAGTTAATTCCATCATATTTCACTTTTTAAAGAAATAGCTACAGAAAGATGATTGGTTATCGTCACTGGCCACTTTACAGCCATGGATACTAATTTAAGGGGTCTGCACACATCTCAGTGGACTAATGATTTAGCGTCATGTTTACCAAATGAAATGATTATGTACAACCTGAAGGGAAAGCATTTCTGTAGACAGAGTCCACAACATAGAACTCCTTTTGTTTTCAGAGAAGTCAGACATGTTTGTTAAATAGTAACGCCTAATTGATACACAAGGGCTGTAATCTATTCCCTCGCTGCAATTATCCCTTTTTTAATACTTTGTACTGTTTGTTTTGTTTTTTTTTTAAATTCCTTTTTCTTTGAATAGATTCAAATTCTGAAGAAATTAATCATCTGACCTGAAGGGGTGGGTGGGTCTGTTGGCAGGTGGGTAAGTGGGAGTAGGGGTGGGCTGATCTGACATCTGCATGATTTTTATTTTTTTTGTTCATTGTTTCATGTTGGAAAAAAAAAAATGTTCTCTTCATATTTTAACATAAAATCTGAGAGAAAACAATACATCCAGGCCTACCCATGTCCTTTCTTAACACATGCATGGTCAAAACAAGCATTGATTTAAAAAAACAATTGTAATATTCACGACATTTCACAATGTCTCTGTCAAAATAGGTGTTTTTTTTCCTCTCATGATTAAAACAAAAATTCTGTTTGAATGGGTTGATTGCAGCGTTATAATGTTGAGCTGTCAAACAGATGTAGTGTTAGCAAGATTAATCACACTTTTAATTACTCCTCCTCTAACTCTCTTTTGCCTTTAACTCCAACAAACAAAACTCTGCTAATTTTTTTTTTTACTCCAGCAAGATGAGTTTTCATTGAACACCTCCCCACCCCCCCAGATGTTCTCCTTAATGTCATTTCCACTATATTTTTTCTTCTCCACTTCAGAAGTAAATACTTTTGGTTTATTTTATTGCTTTTTGACACCTTATTTTAATTCTCTTATTTCCACTGCCAGTTAAGCTTGTTGTTGTCATTTTTTTCCCGCTTGCTCTCCATTTATTTTGGTTTTTTTGACCGTACAGCTTTTCATTACCATTAATTTCAAACTGCCAAAAACCCAGTAACAATTCTTTACAGTTTGCTCTCATCTGGACGTTTGAAAATAACATCAGAAGAAAATGTTCCTTTCACAAATGTCTTATAGACAGTGTACTATGGCAAATTTTCAAAAAGGCTATCCTGTTGAGCACAAATAATAATGGCAGCTGTTATTTAAGTAGGCGTAACACCTGTTGACTTTCATGGCGAAAAGCTGATTTCATACCAGTACTCTGAAAACCTGGAAAGATCCAATTATATTTAACACCTATAAGAGAAAAGTGAAAGGCTTTATATCTGCTGATAGCAAACGCTTCTTTAAGCACTAATATGTTTCAACATTGGCTTTGATCAGTTATTTTCAGTGTCCGCAACTCATCTTGGATGTTAGACCTCAAAACTCCAGCACCCGTGTCCTCTTCACTCTTACACCTATTTCCAGCAGCAGTGTGTATAAAACCTGTGACAATAATGAAGGCCACTCAAAAAGTCTCTTAAAATCTGTATTCATGTACTTTCTGTAGAGTTATTTTGAGTTGAATCGTTATAAATTCATGTTCATATAAGTACATTTCTGACAGGGAGTATTAAGTATTGTCATGTTGGAATTATGGTATATTATATGTCTTTATGTTATCGTCGTCACTCCATAATTATGCTTCTTTATGGCCGTACTGATAAGTCAGGTCATTTCCTTCATGACAGAGAGGGACTACATGGAACTACATCCTTTGACCACAAAAAACATGTTTTGCCGGTGCCGGTGTTGTTGTTTGTTGTATGTTGGACGACCAGATTGGAAGTAAGCATCAGGCTCTATTGTTTTGATGGCTGTGGGTTGGGACACAGAGCAGGTTGCCCATCAATTGACCGGTTCATGGTTGAATTCGTGGCTGCTTCTGCATGGTAACAATAGTTACAATAGTATCATTCAACCTCAAAATTGGCCATCATCTGACATGGCAGCTCCACCACTATTGGTGTGTGTGAATAGGTGAATGAAAGGTATTGTTCTGCTGAGGTAGAAAGACTTACGTGTAGACCATTTACCATGTAGACAGATAAGTATTCTCTATTGTCTCAGGTGGGATTTTGTTTTGAAACCCAGCACATGTCTGTGTCCTGTATGAAAAACATAGAGCTCACTGTCATATAATGCTCACAAACATTATATATATATCCTCAAACACAATTACGGTTCATCAGCCCGGTCTCCTAGCAATTGCATGCATACACAGCTACACTGTTTTCCCTATTATGTTCTGGAGAGTTTTTATTTTTATTTATTTTTTTTTGGACGAACGAAGCACTACATTAATTAACGGCAACAGAGGCGCCAGGAATTGTTTGGGGCGGGTGGCGGCGTACACAGTGCACAACTGTCACAACAGAGAAGGGACTTCACATCCACAGCCCAGTGTGTGGTTAGGTTTAGGCAGCGAAAGCGCTTTGGTAAAGGCTCGGCAAAGAGGGTTGTGAAAATCAAAAATCAAAACAAATATTAGCACATAGTGTAGTGTCTGTATAAAATGACTCTTCACTTGAAAAGTAATACACAGAGACGCAGCTACATTTCTAAGACGCATCTTCAGAAACTGCTTAGCACTCAAATCCAGCTCATATAATATCTCGCATGTTTTGCTTTGATCAAGTAAGTATTCATGCAGTGCCTTAATTTACATAACATCAAGCTGATTTTTCCCCCCCCAAATCTGGCAGATCCACGATTTTGCAAATAGCTCTTGTTTTATGGTAATACAGCTCATTACTTTGCATTGATTGGAAGAATAGTTCCACAACTGCAAAAT
Source organism: Seriola dumerili (assembly GCF_002260705.1). Lineage (NCBI taxonomy): Eukaryota > Metazoa > Chordata > Actinopteri > Carangiformes > Carangidae > Seriola > Seriola dumerili. Next base: position 1,153,523 of record NW_019174971.1, on the reverse strand, counting down.
GCAAGCGTGTCTTTCTTCTCAAGTGGATTATTAGGAGCATTTTATCCTGATTTTACAATATGCCACCTGATGGTTTCTCACACTAATCTGGAACATTAGTTGCACAACAGTGTGATGTGTTTTCACTAACACATGCGTGGCATTATTCATGAATGAAAATGTACAGTAAACAGGCTGAACAGATGGAATTTAAGGTGAAGTAATCCAGTCATATAAAGCAGCTTCCCATCTACATTTAAAACTTCAATTGTGATGTTAGAAAAAGCAGCCAGCCGCGTTTTCAGCTTGTGTCAGGGGTAATTGAAGCACACAGCAGCCTGAAAAACATGTAGATAAACAGATAAAATGCAGAACACAGAACATACAGTACTTGAAGTACAATGAGGTTGTGTGCTTTTCAAAAGGGATTTTTCTGACATAATGGTGCGATGTAAGCTGTGGCTCATCTCCTCATCCAGCCAGTGTTGAAGCAGGAGCTGGTAAGCTTAGTTTAGAATAAAGACTGGTAGTCTGGCTTGCTCCGAAATATACCTCAAAGTTCAAAACGGCTACTGACACATCTAAAGCTCTTTAATGAACACAGTGTATCACGTGTTTAATCTGCATTCAGAGAAAAGGAAAAACAATTATTTGTGGTTTAAGGGGGTCTTGTGTGCTGTAACTAAGTTTTGTTTTTGTTTTTTTGTGTTGAACTAAATTTTTTAAGATGAGAAGAAATGCCTTTGTGTTTGCTGTTATAGATCAATGACACAACTGGTTCTAATGGCTTGAATGGCCCATTTTTCTGGTTTCCACACAGTCAACCTCTTTCAGTTGCCACTTGCTCGTCAGCAAATCATTACCTTTTGTATTGTTTTTTTCTTTTGTTTTCTTCTTGTTTTCTTTTTCAGAAAGGTGGAAGTAGCTTGACATTCTTGCAGAAGCATGCCACAAAAAGTCCTTGGGATGGATGAGCATACAGAGTGACACAGGAGATAATGATTCAGATCCTGTGCTTGTTTGATTTACCATGGCCACAGTTTTTTCCTTGAATTGAACTAAACCTTAACTGGAAGATTAGAAAACACACACAAGTTGTCTTTTTATCTTTGGGTTAGTTTAGAAAGCACTAAAAATGTCCCACTGTAGTCTGTCATTTTTGTATGAGGGAGTATTCTGCAGAGGTATTTAATTAAATTTTCTCACCACTGAAAGGTGTGAAAGTGGTTTTGCACCCACATCACCATAATGGTTTACATAAAAATTTTATTTTCCTTGCATAATGTTTCTTCAGAAAATGGAACAGGATGAAAACATAACCTTCATCCAACTTCACTGGTGGATAAAAGAGTTATATTTGTTTTATCAAAACCTAGTTTTGAGTGAAGTGTGAACAAGTTCCTATCTGGTCATTCATTTTTAATAGAAAAAGTCACAAATGAAAAGACAAAAATGAATTCGAAATGCATGAATCCCATTTAACAAAATTATTGCACACATCTCAAACTGGTGTAAACTTGGATGTGAAGTCTTTGAGTCTAAAAAGGTGATAAGGATTTTTAGATTTAATTGTACAGCATTTATACCTCTTTGTTTCTTAACATCTGAAGAAATGGGGTGGATGCAAAAATAAAACATAGGGGATCTGTCAGAGAACAATGAGCAATATTCTAGATATACTTACATTTTTACCTGAAGAAAAACTGCTTGTTATAAACTGCTTATTATATCTCTCCACAGGGAAGAGCATGCGGCACAGTACAGCATTTTTTTTTCTCTAAAAACGGTTTAATCTACTGAGAATTTAAATATAAATCATGCAACAGAAAATAGACAACAAGTCATGTGAATGTATTTGTGTTGGCACATAGCGTTTGATTTGTCGTTTGTCCTTTATTTATATGCAGTGGCTTTGCTTCTGTGCATGTTGTTCTCTTTGCTAAATTTTGTTGGTGCATTGCTCTGTTTTATTCACGTCAACTTCCTGTTAATTTATTGATCAGCCCTCAGAACACAGCCGCCGATCAAACACGCGTCCATTTTAAAACCATTTTTATGCTTTCCAGCCAAAGCAGAAAAAGAAAGATTTGTAAGGGGCTCAAACCCTGTTCAAATGCTCTGTGAAAGTGCCCTCACAAGTACAAGCGAAGGTCACCGCACTTGTGCGACCACTGCACACCCGACAGATTAGTCATGCCATTTGCTGGACGGCAACCTATTTAGCTCAGCAGATGAAAATGGAAACAAGAATGATGGATATCAATTGAATATAACAATCACCACGCCATAGATCATTTCCTCCTAAAGAGAAACGTGATTTGGCAACCGCTGACTGTGGTTGCCATGGTAATGTGGACTTTTTTTCCTCCCTCTTTTTTTTCAAAGCTGAGAATTATCAGTGTAATCAAGTGGTTGAGTTATGTCTGCTGCTATCTAAACATGGGGAGCTGTGCCTCAATGAACCACTTACTCAGGGTTGTGCATTGTGTTGCATATTTGAGAAGAATGGTTTGTTTAGTTGCATTTAGAAAGCTAATAACAGTTGGTGGAGTCACTTACGTCCAAAACACACCAGCAGTGTAAAACATGCAACAAAATATCTTATTTTCCCCCAAAATCCAGGCACTGGTGACAGAAAGGCATCTTTTTTCAGACTCGCTCTTTTGATTGGCACATACTGGCCATACTGTACCTATTCTACGGGCTGTGTGGCTTCTTCTGTGGTCCTGCAGTGGTTTTAATGGGCAAGAAGGAATGTATTATCAGTCCTGACTTTCTAAAAGATACCCTAAAAAGAGACAGACACACCCTAGAATAGGCTTTCATGTGAGGAACAAAATAAAATAACACACAGAACACCTGAAACCAATGCAGCATCCACATACAGTCATTGTGCCATTGTCTTTTTGGATGTGTACTAATGGAAATAGTCGCTTGACATGCTGCTGCACCGCGTGGGCAATGAGCGCTGGACCTTGAGATAAATTGGACACTCGTCAGTTTGGTCTACCAGCAGGGGGTAGGGCTTTATTCATCCTTATACAGCACGATGAAGTTAGTTAAACAGTTTTAAATGTTTAAGTTTTTAGTCTGGCAGGTTGTTTGTCCAGCTGGCAAGAAAACTGTATTAATTTCCCACAATGCAAGTTGATAATGTCCTCCCTTTAAGTGCATCACTACTTGTCTTTTTACTCAACATAACAAGCAGAGATTCTGTCTCCCCTACAGACCACGACATCCCTCTCCCATGATTTTCGTTGTGCTTAATGAATCACAATGTATTTTGATACCTCATTTAACCAGTGCCATTATTCAGTTTCAAGCCTGTGGGAGCGGATGGCTTTCACATCTGGTGTACACAACAGGGGACCTTTTAAATTTCTGGACCACACCCAGATTTAACGCCAGCTTTTGTAAAATCAAATGCTCGGCCAATGGCCTCGGCTGAGGGAATAAAACAACGGCCCATCACAGGGTTTTGCTGTTAAAATGAGCTTTAAAGACGGTGTAATATAAGAAAACATTGGTAGTGTTATTTCCTGACCGGAAATTACAAAGTTTGATTGTTTTCTACTTGTTCATTTTACAGTTGTTTTATTTTCAACTGAAATCATTACCCACTGGCCTTTTTTTTTTTTTTTTTTTTTTACTGTAATGAGTGGAGAGCAGAGGTGACGATGCCAGTGAGAGAGGGAAAAACTACAGTAGGAGACAAATTTGTGTTTAACTTTCACAACCCTTTATTGGATTTCTACCACTCTGCTCTACTTCCAGAGATAATTGATTTTTCCCCCCTCCACTGGTCTTTTTTTTTAGCTGTTAGTATGAAGACAATTTCATCTCTCAGTTGTTTCCCTCTGTACACTTAGCCATTGAAGAGGTCCCTGACATTTAGTATTTTAGAAGGCTGCTTGTCTTTCTGAGACACTTTCTGAGTCACATTTTGGTTGATGATGCTGAGGCCGGTTCGACTTCAAGGTTAAAGTTCAAACATTAACAAGACAATTCTTAAACATTTAAACCCAGAGGGATGAAATACATTTTTCTGTCACCATGATGCTGCTACAATGATTTTAGTGAGGGAGGTTTTGTTGGACCATTTTTCCACTCATGAAAAAAGTCACCACAACAACTATTTTCCTTTTTGGAGAAAGACATACCAAAATAAAGGATAGATTTTTACGTATGCCTCTAGTATGCAGATAAATTATTATCCACAACAAGGTTTTATGTGTCCAATAAAAGGCACAGAGCCAGTAGAAAGAGAGGCTCTCTGTGTGCTTGATGACTAGTTGAGAGGTAAACATTATTCTCTGATTGGTTTAATTAAATGTGCCAGACTGACAGCACATTCAGCGATGGTCATTTTGAAAACGATCAGTATAATCACATACTTGTTGTAATTGGCAATCTGATGCAGCAGAGATTGAAATCAAATCACAGCATAGACTCACTGGCACTTTGTCTGTCGGACGCATGTGAACTGAAAGCATTTGTGCTGTTATTTGTGTAAGGGAGGGACCCGATTGCAACTGGTGTTTAAACGCAATTTTAGTTGCACCCGGCTTCACATTTACGTTATTTGAAAATTGACCACTGCTCAGGAAATGTTTTTGCCTCTTCCTCTCAGTAACAAAGAGAGGAGGGTGATGGCTTCAGCAACTTTAATACAAATGCCAGCTGGGAAACTGAAATACACATCAAAACTTATAGGTCCACATTTTTCAAAGTGTGTCTTAAGACGGCTGCATGTCTATTGAAAGTTACAGAGCTGCTGTAATTGTTCCCTATGTTCATACTGGCTGTAAAGAGACTCCTTACTAACAGGTCCTTGTTCTATATTAGCCACTGTAAAATTCAGTACGTTATTTTTGTTTAACAATCCCTCCGAACTCAGCATGGAAAACACTCTCTGGGGAAACAAAAAAGGGGAACTGTATTCAAAAGTGAAATATTTGATACTGGATATGGACAGGATGAATTGCAGTGCACATATGTGGGCATGTGAGTTTTGTTTTCAGATTGACTTGAAAAAAAAAGGGGGGAGCTAACCTTTAAAAGGGGTGTGGCACCAGTTTAGTATTTTACTTCCATGAAGTTGGGGGACTTGCGAGAGACAGACAGGGTTAAAACTGATGCAACAGAGATGTCTTGACTTTTAAATTCCATTAACATGAAAAGCAGCTGCCACATCTCCCGTGTAGACATCTTGGTAGGCAATCTTCAGATTTGTAGTCTCAAAGCCCAAGCTGAGATAACTCCAGTGATGTCAGTTGTGTGTTTCTCCCAGACTTGACAAAGTTCCTGCAAAGCCAAGAACGAACATTACACAGCCGTTTTCACAGGCTGTGTAATCCTCCTCATAACTCATGGTTGTGTGCAGATTCTTTGCCACATTCCTGTTATATGTTGAAATTTCCTGCACTTGATCTCTGTCATTCATAAAAAAAAACAAAAAAACAACAACTACTGTTTCTGAAGCCACTGCCTGTCAGAGACCTGTTATGTCAGGTGACAGGTACAAAAAAAAAAAGAAGAAAGGGCAGAAAATATTTGCGGCTGCTGCTCTTCTTTATTGAGCTCTCTCTCACACATACGCATTATGTTGCTTCCCACTTTTCCTTCGGGGGAGAATGTTCAGTGTTGGCATGTGGAGGCTGCGTTTTCGTGAGTGAGAACATTGCTATTGATTCCTGTTCACCTCGGCGGAATCAAACACTTTCTAAAAGGAGCCAGGTTGATGGGCTGATTTGACTTGACAGTTGAGTCAGCCGCGGCTCATGTGACAGCTGCAGCATATACCGGTTATACATTTATTAAGTAATTTAGCTGTCTAATGATGTTATAATAAATTAGTTCTGCTTTTAAAATGCATTTCACAGTTTTCCTGCTGCTGAATAGCTGGGACAGTTTAATTAGTTCGGGTGTCAGTGGACTTCACCATCCTGCCAAGAACGGAAAATTCGAGAGAAACGGGGGAAACTTTGGGTGTGAAGTTGGAGAAAAATATCGAACACTGGCACACAATATAGGCTACTGGCAGCTGAATACATATTTCTGACATGCAGTTCTTTTCTAAAGGGGCTAAGGTTACAAGCAGTGATTGGCTGTGACTGCGAAAAGACACAAAGAGAGTGAATGAATAAATTCAGACTTCCTGTGCTGCTCTTCAGGATTAGAATTTGGAGAAAGACCCCCAGGGAAACCTCTGAGCAACTTCAAAATGGCTTGAACTGCAACTGTGACTTATTTTAGAAGCTCATACATGACTTGAATGTTGATGACTCTAATTAGATTACACAGAGTATTAATTGAACTCATTTGGTTTCAGTTGAATTTGCTCATAGGAAGTGCTGTGCTATCACACGCTGGTTTTGGATTTATGTTCTCCTCTGGGTGTAGGTTTGATTGACACACGCTCGAGGGCTGGGCTGGCCAGTGAGCTGTAGATTAAAGAGCAACGACAATTTGACTTACAGTTCACCAAGGTGGGTGGGCTTTCACTCTGTCTTGATACAATTTCACAATAAAATCAAGAAGTTTTCTTTATGGAAAGATGAAAACTGGCCCTGATATGTCGTGAGTTCATGCAAAAATGTTCAAAACTTACAGTTGAAATAAACCCATATTTCTTCTGTAATTATCATCTAGTCTAACTCTGAAGCACAAATAGTACTTAAGGAGGTATAGCACAATTAACACCGAATTGGGTGATAAATAAGGTACAAGTGGATTGCAAAATGTCTCCAATTTGATTAATTTATGCCACTTATGTTACATTTGCGCACTTAACTGATACTTTAAATCAAGAATTTGTTTCCCAATTGGACAGAGAAGGCAGCAGACCCAAGTTTACTGTGATTTTAGATCATTTGATTAATGGCAAACTTGTGAATATGCACCATAGATCCATGACTTCATTTTTTCTTTAGGCCCCACATTGGAGAATTGTGTCCAGTATTAAAACTTTTATTGTGCCCACTTGGTGCACATCCCCCATATAAATATGTTTCATTTGTTTACAGTGAAGTGACAGCATACACACATAATGATGTGGTGGTGGTCCGCAAAAGAGAGACTCATAAACAAAAACTACTTATCAAGCGATGAGCCCACAGGCTCTGAATTTTGATGCTTGTACCTGCAGACCTGAAGACGGTGCAGATTATGTGCAAAGTTGAAACTATTGAAATTTATCCCAGACCAGAATAATGGTATTTCAGTGTGCTGGTTATGTGGGCTAATACACAGCCATGACTTTCATGTAGAGATATTTAAGATAGGGTGTGACTGAACATGCTGTGTGGACGTGGCGTCCTGCTAAAGGACAGGTGATCCTAAACCTTTAGAAAATGGGACGGTCCTCCTTCACAACTCCACCACCTTGGCACAACCCATTATTATGATTAATAATACCTCCCTCTCTGCAGATAATTACAGCTATTTGTATATTTCCGTATGTAGTTGTTGATTTACTAATTTGTGATGTGGAAGTCACTGTCAGGAGGCCAATTTGAAGATCCTTCATGATAGATGATGGTATCTATCGGAGCCAGCGGTGTGAGACCGGGTTATGACTAAGGTCACTCCAAATGGAGTTTGCGGGACTGTAGGTGCTTGCAAGTCAGTGTCATCAACATAGATCATGGAGCCCCTCGAATGACCGAGCCGCTCCGCTGCTTTTTAACTGCTGCTACAAAGACAAAGAGGAAGGTGGAGGAACAGGGTTGTGTTTTTGTGCGTTTGCAGTTAAATGAGACAAAAAAGGAAGAAGATGGAGAGACAAAGGCAGCCCCTGACGGACTGTGTTTGGTGTTTAAGAGCACAAGGAGTGGACCGGCTTGGCCTCCCTTCAGTGGGCACCTTGATTTATCATAAGTGGAACCTGTTAAATGCTGCGTTTAGTGTAGCCAGATAGAATACCCATCTTCCCCTCCACTCCTACACCACCTCGTGATCGTTATGTCATTTGTTTATGATCCACAGCTCCCTCATAATGGCCCGTTTGGCGTAATGCTATCCATCAGTCTTCCCAATGGCCTCCTTCCACATAGACACCTTTCCCCCTCCTCTGTGATGCATTAACACAAAAACGTGTTAAACCAACGATTGACTTTGAAATAGTGATATGAGGACGTAGGTGTGTTTTCAGAAAGGCAGAATCATTGCCACTGAAGAGGACCGTAATGCGTTCTACGACTATTTGGCAAGTGCATCCAGCTTTATGTTTTTGCAAGATCTTTACACGAGTGAGAGGGGAAGTTGAATGCGTCTGGAAAAAGCTTGAGGTAATGGACACGGCGAGCTGAAAGTGGCAGGGAATCTGTTTCAGATTCAGCACACGTACCAGTAGTAGACCAAGCCTAGTTGAGGCTTGTAAATGTTCCTCATTGCAGCACAAAAATCATACTAAGATAGTATTATCAGCCCAATGAAAAATTAACTTTAATCCCTTATCTGCCGCACTTTCCCCTTGGCATTTGGAATTTAGTTGTTTATTTGTTTTTGGACTCGCTCAAGAAAGTTCTCTTATCCTTCGCTTTCACAAAAGTAGTAACCTTGTTAAAATTCCTCATTTTATCCAAGGGCCGTGGCTTGGAAATGTCAAGGTATCACATAAATCACACCGCTATCTCACAAAGCTGCTTAAATGCTGAGCGTTGTCCATAGCCAGAAATGACTCCCCATGAGCACAATATCTACTGACATTTGGTGTCTGTAGCGCAGAGATCAGTGTCTGTTTTCTAATAATGACCCGCAGAATTATTTGAGCTTTTGAGAAAGTCATTGTATGTGGCAGAGGGCGTAATATCAGAGATTGACTATTTCATTTGCTGCAACATGACCTGACCCCCCTCACAGGCCCACAGCCACTCCAGTTAGTGGAAATGTCATAACGCTCATGTGCTGATCGGCCGTGTTCAGGTTGCGGCGCGCGGCGGGGCAGAGGGCTGCCCGACTTAATGACGCCAACCTTCACGTGCCGATGCAGATGAGCGGCGGCGGATGCAGATGTGGGTGGAGGGACTTGTGACAATGCCATGACGGATTCGAAACTGGAAATTCACCTTTAGCTGAATATCTGCACGTACAGCGGGTACTGAATGGATCATATTGGAAGCCCATGAAGTAGATCATTCACTTTTAAATTACATATAAATGTTGAAGAGGGCTGATTAATTACACACATGAACATGAAATTCATTTTTGTTGTAGTTGTAGTCACTTGTGTTTGATGATCAGCATCTATGCCTCTGATTCCAGTCCCATTCGTGACGCAGATGCTTTATTACAGCTGTGGAGTCCTAACTTCTGCAGGCTGACATTGATGCATGCCTCTTTTGGCACTTTCTCTCCTCCCTTTTTCTGTCCCTCTTCCAGCCTTTGCAATCTGGCAGAGCAGCCACAAGGTTTTGGAGTGACACCTCTCAGAGTACGTGCCCTGAGTGCTTTTCGGTTCAGTTTTTGGCCAAGATGCAGTAGACCATGCAAGATTTTCATGGGCTCCCATTAGGCATGCTGATAAAGTGCCCTCGCCAACACAGATGGCCATTCATCGAGGTGGAGACTGTTGTGGGAATGTGATAAGATGTATTCAAATGTTAGAATAGAATTACATATATATATATATATATATATATATATACCCATCGCTTCCAATTTGGAGAATACATCCACTGGCAGTTTGTGTTGCGACTCCAGTGGAGGATGTGCTCTCCTAAGAGGGATTTCCTCAGGGTTGATTCATGTGTTGAAAAAACACCCAGAAAGACTTAAAGTGGCTGCCAGATCCCCGGTCCAACAAAGCCTGTGTAAAACATCCAGCCAGCACAATACTTTTGGTGGTGCACCTTTTGCATTTTACTTCTTTGACTTACCCATAAAACAGCAGGGCAGTGATTGGTTGACGCCAGGGTGTGTATATCTACACTTGGCGGGCCTGCACATCACAGCACCTCTAAAATCCTTTAACATGGCCCCGGCCATGTGGGCTGCAGAGAGACGTGGCAGGAGTCCGGGTGATGGTGAGGCTGTTTACTGGCAGAGGAAGACTTAAACACGAAAAGCTCGCCAGCAGCAGAGGGCTGTAAGAAGGTGGGGTGCTGTAGGCAGATGGGCCGCAGGCACACACCTTTATCATGACACCCTTCGGGCTTTGTGTCTCACACACACACAAATGACACTGATAACACTACAGCAAAGTGTTAACAGCTGGATATGTAGTGCGTGGAAGTGGCAACAGCTGTCCAGTTGTCACAAACGAGGTGAGATGTCCACTCCTTTTAAATTAAAGCAAAACATGTATTTAGTCACATATACAGCACCTGTTGTTCAATGTATTTGCAATAGCAAATATGAGATAAGTGTGTTTTTTTAATGAATGTATCTGCCAAGCAGATCGTTTTTTTTTTTTTGTTTGTTTTTTTTATTTCTCCTCAAATATCTGCTCTTGCAATACAAAATTATACTTGCAGTCACTATAGCAGGGAAAAATGATGGTCTTGGTTAAATATTTAAAAAGTCAAAAAGTTTTGAGATAATTGTCTGAGATTTCTGAGATTGTCTGAGGACTCTCTTCTCCTTGGATTAATGGTATCTCGGGGAAAGTATGAATTTCTCAAAAAAAAGAAAGAAGTCTTTGAAAATGGGTGGTTGATTTTTACTAGTCTAAAATATGTTTTTCTTTCATTTGGCTGAGCTGATCCTTTAAGTCCTGGCTGACCCTGTTAGAAGATGAACTCCTGATCTCTTGGCTCAATCTTTGTGCAACATTATTTTGAAGCTGCACGAATAAACAGCAAGGGATTGTGACGCGCACGTCATATCAGACTGTCGAGGTGTAATTTGTTTGCGCTGCTGACGTACAGTCACTACAGTCGGCGAGGTGTCTGCTGTGACAGACAGGTGCTGCTGTGTGATTTAGGTCCAGGCAGGCGAGTGCTTAGCAGAGGCCCAGGCAGCTTTAGCATGTGTTCATTAGCGAATGCTGGGGAAGCTTATCATTCTGAATGGCCTCATTAGTGATAGGGATTAATATGCGGCAGGTTCATTAGAGAGACAGGCGGAGGAGTGTGTTGCCAGAATTGCAACAAGGCTGCTGGTGTGGACTGGCCCTTTCCTCTCGTGTTGTTTCAGCCATTAACAACAAAGCCTCTGAAGAGTTCCGATTGTTTTTTGGTAGCAGATGACACCGTGTGTATTAAGGTTGAAGATGAGTAATAACAAACATGACAGCACTGAAGGGAAAAAATAGCACTGTTTCCGAATGTATTAGTGCTGCAGCACTCTTTAGCAAATGATTCTGCTTATTATTTCAGTATTGAGGTGAAGGCCTCACGTAGACAAAATGCCTTGTGGTGATTTAATTGTAATTGCTGCCCTGACAGTGGTGGGTAATTGTAATAAATCACAAACAAAACAGACTTTAAAGAGCAGGATGTGCATAATAATTGATTAGCAGCACATTATAGTGCTCTTTTACTACTAATATGATTCATGTAGTAAGATGATAAACGAAAAAATGAAAGAACATTTGTTATAACACACACTCTACTCGGCAATCCAAACAAATCAGCTTTCAGCCTCAGCCATGATTTCTCATACCAGCCTTTCAAAATTCACTTTTGGTTATCGTGCATGAAAGAAACTGTCATGCTAGTGGAAGGTAAAAGTGTGATGCAGGATCGCATGCTTCAGAAAATGTAGCAGGAAAACGCAGAGATGCACAACAAGTATCACTTAGCGGAGAGAAACATTTGATGATATTGTTCATTTTAAAAGTTCCAGATTAAAAGTTTATTACACCCGGTGGAAACTTCCATCTACAGCAAAAGCTATAAATATTCAGATTGTTCGATTGAGCTACCCGTACAGCGAACTCTCTTCTCTTTGTATTTGAATGACTCAGGGCTGCTGGTGGGCCCGCTGCATGCTTGTCCTGTGCCAGTAGCATGCTGAGAGTGGGACTCGTGCGGCACATTCAATATTAATTGCGGCGTTATCGTGTGCTCGTTTATTTATTAAATATTTCACCAGCTGAGATTCAATGCCTGGTTTGAGTTAAAAAGTTCAGTAGAGCGCGCCGGTTCCTCGTACAGGGCTTTAAAATGCCCATGGGTCAGAAAAACCTCTGCAGAGCCGCTTTGTTCCTTCCGTCTTCAGGAAACCCTGAAGAATAACTGCTTTTGTTCTGATGTGCTGATCTAGTGTGTTGACTTACGTTGTGCTTTTTACTTTGTTTGACTCTTCTATTCTACTCTATTATATGCTCTTTTCTCGCATTTTGTATTATAGTCACCCTGTCTTTCTAAGAGAAATGCTGTAAGCACAGTTCCATTGGGCCTCAGAGTGTTTTATTGAACTTAACATTGGAAAATGTTATTGTTTCTCTAGATACAGGGTATCAATCAAACACTTACTGGGTACCTACACTGGGAGTGTGAGTACAAGGGAATAAAGGGGTGAGCTTTTTGCTTTTTGATCCATGTGACATTAGATTGTTACCCAAAGCAGCTTTTATGTCCTTCATACTATGACATTATTAGGAAGCATATGCTTTGACTCACACACCTGACTGTGGCTCATTGGATAACATACTGTATGAGCAATCGTGTGGCCAGGTATTCATTCTTTCATGCGTGTGCACAGGGAGAGTTACTATATTTTAGATTCATATGATGTAGTATAAAATGACATATAGGCAAAGTCTGTTTGCTCCCCATCTGCACCTTTCAAGTGTTGATTATCTACAAAGTAATTAAAGGAGAACTCACAGTGTCTTCCTTCTGAACACAAATTTGTCTCTGTGGTAGTCTTTATGCTTCCCTCCATGTGTCTTCTAGACACCCAGTAAGTATTTCATCGGTACCCCATGTGCAGAACATACAGTATTTACACTGTAATTTGTAGGCTGTGTTTTGAAGTATCGCCATTTAGTCTTAAAAAATATATGCACCTATTTTTCTGTTTTCCCAATTGTTGTTTTTATTTGACTTTTATATGAAGTTCCGGGTGTTGATGGATGAATTGTTTCTCCACTTGTTCACTTGATGATACTAGCAATAAAAACTAATTTAGTAGTGTTAGGACTGCAGAAACACGCTGATTTGAAAGCATTTCCCTCTTTTCTGTTCTAAATCAAAATACTAACTCACATTTGTTAGCTCTGTGGCACACGCATAAAGTGCAGAAAACATTGCAGCTGGCCACCACTGGCAAGCCATTAGTATGCAACAGATGTTGTGTGGCTTTCAGCGTTTCTTTTTTCACAAAGACTTCAACAGAGAGTCAAAAACAAACTTGCACACAGATGTGCTTGACAGCAGAAAGAGGTTGGAGCAAGCCAGTGATACTGGGCTCTACGTGTCTGATAACTGTCTCTTTCCCATGCGTATGGTAAATTCAGCTGCCAGAGGTGATACACCTGTTGTGGAGAAGACAAAGCAGCTAAAATGGAGTAGATTTACATATAAGCCTTTCATAAATAATCATCAAATTCAGCAGGCGCACAACACAAAGTGCCTGAGCCTGGAGCTGTAGGGACTTTTATACAATGTGTTAACATTTCCAAGCAGTGTAGTTTTTTTTTTTTTTTTTTGCTTCCTCTTTTATCTCTGCACAATCACGTTCTTCCCCTGATGCATTTCTTTGGGTCACAGCAAATAAGGCACAAGTCATTTTGGACGGCATATGATGTTCGAAATATGCCACGGCCTTCCGGATAATCCGACTTGATCCAAATTTAATGTTCATTGAGCATCTTTGGGAGATGGAGGAGCAGTATTTGATGCATAATTCCCTGCCTCATCATGAAGATGGAAAGCCAAAACGACCACTCAAAGTCATTATGTTGGCTGTGATTAGTGTTGACCTTTTCTTTTTAGAGATGCCAAAATAGACGCTGGAGAAGGCGATACACACTCCCAAGACGTCTTTATTCTGGTGATGAGGTTATTTTGGTCGTGGCCTGTATTTTGATGGAATTTCAGCACCAAAGAATTCAAAAATCAAATGTGATTGGCTGCTGTTGTCACAAATAAGGCCCTAAATCAGCCTAACTTACACTTTACGCATCTGCCATAAACTTCAACTTATTGCCTGAACAGTTGTGATTCATGCTGTTATTGTTTCAACATTCTGGTTTACCAGCGTCCACATGGAAAAACAGGCCAAACATAAATTAAATATAACAAAAATAATGAGCTGGCAGTGGTTACAATGGCTGTATTTTTACAGTTTTTTTTTTTCACAAATAATGGGGGGATACAGCAGATAAACCAGCCTCTAGATTAAATTCACACCCCAATTTAAATGGATGTGCTTTATTTATATGGAAATAAACAGCATGATGGTGAATGTTATAACTTGGCAAATGAGTGAGTGATGAAAGCCCAGCAGGGCCTTGCTTTTCCAGTGTGTTGTGGCGCAGCAGACATAATAGCACCACCAAAAACTTTGACCTGAATAACAACACAGTGCATCTCTGCCATTGTAACATGAGCATAATGGATTTTCCCCTCATAACTGTCTTAATGGACTCATTTGCATGAGGAAATGAGTAAATACAGTATATGTGCTATCTAAAAATAGCAGTGAATGAGGAATTTCATTGGCTGTGTAAAATTGAATTCTGAAGAAGATGAGTGAAGCTGACACCTGTGTCAGTTTTATTTTCCCTCTCGCCAACATGGAGCTCAGCGTGTCTGACTCACAAGGATGACAGATTACTTTTTTTTTTAAATACATTTTTCCATGGAAATGTTAAACTTGCTGAGATGTTTATCGCCCCCCCCAGTTGCTCGCGAAGCTTTGGCCTGATGAAGTCTGTTATGAGACTCAGCAGAGAGTTTTACAAGAGTTGGGTAAGACTATTTCCTCTTGGTGTTATCTCTTTGGGTAAGAAAGTAGAATGTGTAATTTCAAACATATTTAATATTGGGGAAATAAAACCCATATTAATGTTGCAACATTTGGGTTGATGGATTACACTCGAAATCCTGCATCCATGTGGTCCAAATTAAGGTTCTGCAGACTCTTCGTAATGTATCTCAAGGTCAGGCTTCATAATTGACTACTTCCTGAACATACCCCCCCCCCCCCCCCGCATAGGTGCTGTGTCAACCTGACATGCGTAGCAACTGTTGGTAAGGGGGTGGAGCTTAGCGAGCAAAAAGCAAAGATTTTATAAATGAGGTCTTTATTCTGAGAAAAGTGATTGTCACTAAATAGAAAGGGCCATTTTTAATTAATAAAAACAGACAATTTGTAGATATGTGGTTTTATCTGACGGCAGCAGAAAAATTAACTGCTCAAGCTTGGTCAGAGGAAAGCTCTGTTTGCTTATCTTTGTGTAGGCGTTTGTTATAGCAAACAAAACATAAATTATAGAAACAAACACTTTGCATGTTTAACTTTCAGGGAAAGGGGGAAATTGATTTCCAGCTGTTCAAGTGAAGTCAGAAATACCGCTGCCAAATGAAAATACCGTCCAGACAAACACAAGCAGTCTCTGCATCAGCAGAATTGCTTGTCTTTTACTTGCGGAGTGTAATTTATTTCAAGAACGTGGAAGATAAAGAACAGATCTATCTCTTTGGTATGACAAAGGAGGGCAGACGTACGGATCCGCAGTTCATTACCAGCAGGCAGATATAAGTTCAGAGGGATGAGGAAGGGGCAGAAGCACAGTGAGTCCAGAACTTTACAAACGCATGTTCGACCACAGAACAGAGTGTTAGTATGAGTTGCATCAAACCTCAGACTGCCTCAAGAAGAAATTGTGGAAATATTTTAGTTTTAAGTGTCGACATAAATGGAGTATTGTTTAGAGATATTAAACTACATAATACACCTGTGGCAATGTGTGACATCCTGCTGTTTTTAAAGCATAATGGTTTTTTGAAAGTTTTATTATTTTTCCAATCTGTTTTTTTTTTTTTTTGTGCCAAACTGTGACCATGTTATTTAAAATGTGTATCTCCCTCATTTTCTTGTACTAACCATAAATCTGAGTTTGTCTGAACAAGTAGCGGCTGTGCTACTGAAACAGTACATTATGTTTACACACTGCTAATTTGTTACAGCAGATATGTTTTGAAGGAAACCTAATTCCAGTTTGCATTTTTCTCAACCAAATGAGGAAACATTAGTGAATGCTAGTAACATTAATGAACCTAACTGCAAAAGCTCACTGACAACATATTTCATTAGTTTGCTGCAGAATATACTGTATGGCATTTTTATGGCTGTGTTTAAGCGCTCACAGCATGGTCCTGGCTAAGTAATAAGAAAAGTCAACGCTGACCTGCAGCATAGATGTGCAGTATATTCAGCATACGTATAGTCAATATATAAGGAAAATCCATTGTCTTTTTCCTAACCACATACTGAAATCACTCTGCTCTCTTTCCACATCACTGATGATAAGACATGACTCATCTTATCCCTGACCCACTTTGGCCCATTAACTCCACAATAAAGTATATTGTCACTGGAATGTAATGCATACAGATGAATGTAGGATGCCAGCAGTCAAAGACGAGAGATGTTCCTTCCCGCCTTATATATTCTGAAGAAAGATTTATGCAATATACCCAATAAACATTAAACAAACCAATAAACAAACAAGAAACATATACGGTAAATCATGTGCAGATGTCTGGTGTATGTATCCAGAATGATTGGTAGTGCAATATCAATACAAGATCTTACTGTAATAGGCAACTGGTCCATGATAGCAAACATAACTAGTAGTTACTAATATAGGACGTAGGAGGTTGATATGTATGTTCGTTCATGCGTTAAAGATAATTCGTGCAACAGCATTGTAAAGTGTGACCCAAAATGCAATGCAGTGCAAGAAGAATATAATTCTCTTAAGTAAACATGGTGCATGTACATATACCATGTCATCACAGACATGGATAATGTTGTAACAGTGTGTTTTTGCACACATTCTGTGGTGAATACAGCTATAATCCTCCTCCTCAGTAATCCTTCAGAAATGAAGGAATTACACTTAATGGCGGTGGCGGTATCACGGGAAATGCTTTGAATTTGCAGAATAGCTACTTTTGTTAGCGCTTTTCTTCCTCTACAAATCCAAAAACACCACGGTTCAAGGAACAGGAGCATTTGTGCTTACCTCAGTTTGTAATGACACAGAAATGGTTTTGGTGCTGCAGTCAAAAATTGTGGAAAACATTGCCATGAAAATAAAACACACTATGTATTAAAATGAGGACAAATGTTGTGGAAGGCTAACAACATTGGAAAAATAAAAACAAAACTTTTCCACATCTTTAGTTTCTATTTATTGAAACTGTATGATGGTAGAAGACGAGATAAATTTTCCAATAAAACATATTTTTTATTACCATCAAACATACAGCAGGACTGAATATGCAACACGTAGAGCTCATCAGATCTCCTCTGGAGAATCAAACCGTTTCCAGTTCTGTGTTTGCCAATTAAAAGCCATGAGATGACAATGAAAAAGCAATTTTCAAGTATTTGTACCTAATTCAATTCTAAATAATGCTGCAAGTGCAGTTAATTTACACCAGTTTCCCCTCAAGGCTACCAGTAATTTGCACCCAGTTTTCTCTCTACGTATCGTGCCTTTTTGAAAAGTTTAGCACAATAAGCACAGGAAGGTGGAGATGAGAGGGCTTTTCGGGCTGAACTAATTGGTGCAAAGAGGAATGTGGTGGATTGCTTCAAACATACTGAAGGTGAAAATACTTGTTCAGTTTAGTTTATCCAAAGTCGTATCTTGGGGAAAAATATTGTTGAACAAGGCTGCATCTCCAACTGAAAGCAGGCTGTTTGTTTTAACCACTAGAAGAAGGTATGTTGTGTTTGCTTAGCTTTAATACATATGGCGCTGACACATTTGTGCTCAGATTCTGACAATGGGATTCCCCTTACTGTTTGTCGAGCTGTAAAATGTTTGCTGCCACATGACAAAATGTTTAAGTGTGTTTTTGATGTGCTCGTAGCAGAGAGGAGACTGGGTGGCAAAAATGTCACCATGCTCTAAGATGCACTTAGTTCATCTGAGGCTGATGGGGAAGTTTTTTATTTTTTATTTTTGTAGGTATTTGGTCATAAACTAACAAAGTATTAGACAAAGTAAACATTTGACTTGATGGGTACGGCTAAATAACCAAAGTGATTACGATTCATCCTGAGGCAGACCTGAATGTCCGTATCACGTTACATAGGAGTCCATCCAATAGTAGTTGAGACATTTCACTCAAGTGTACGTGGATCTCATGTGGCACTAGTGGAAATGTCATTAGGATTCATGGTGAAGGTGAAGAGATATTTCAGTGGATTCATCCTCTGGGGGCCATGAATGTGTGTAGGAAATATCATCTACTAGTTGTTGAGGTAAATTTACTTCAATCTGAAATGTCACAAGTAGCTAAGGTGTGAACTATCATGCATTTCTTGCTTTGTTTAAGAAGTGTCAAAGGCAATTCAACTTGAAACAGTTAGATATTTTACTTTCTACGAAATGTGGGAGCCATTCAACCGGTCCAGCATCTCTTACCTATCGATGATATACCATTCCTTTCTTGTCTTTTCCGATTGTCCTTCACCGCCTGAATGTGACCGTCCACTGCACCTTCAAGTAAATCTCAAACCTCTGCCTCTCTCTAACAGAGGTCACCCTTTTAGCAGCGCCACATAAAACTCTCAGAGGCTGGACGCTACCAGTGGTAGGTCAGATAGAAATGAATGATGACAGATATTATCACACCTTCATACAAGCACTCCATGGCTTCAGTATGTGCTAGTGTTAGAGGCAGGGTGACGATGGTGGCTGAAGTTGTACTAATGGCAGTCGAGCTCATTTTCTACATGGTCACAATTAATGTGGAGCAAAAAAAAAAAGACTGATGTTACAACAGTTTTGATAAAACCAAAATAAAATGCACATTAGTTCTCAGCAATAGTTTAGTCATTAGTGCAGTTCATTCACTGTCTACTAGAAGTCACAAATCACCTTCACAGATTTTACGTTTCTAAACCTTTTCCTTAAATCTATCACTTCTAATTTAGTATCATGTTTTTATAGAGAACGATGGCAGTAAAAACAATTATTTTTTGAAATGGTTAAATCCAATCCTATTACAGCACACGGTACATCAAAGACTTTGATGTCTTATTTAATGGAGGATTTTACTGAAAAGTATGATAACTGCAGATTAATTCATAAAACGCAGTTTTGAAGGATTATAAAGAAATGCATTTTGCCCGTGCATGATATAAGCAGAGTTTCATTTAAATGTAAATTGTAGACTAGCCTCAGACACTTGTGAATCCAGACTCAGCCAGAATGTCAGTATTTTTGCATGTAAACAGAGAAACGTACAATGGAGGAAGAGAGGAAATGCCACCTTTGGATATTCTAGATGGAGGATATATCCAGATGTAGCCATGTTGTGCAGGATTTGATGATCTTGCCTTGTTCAGTGTTTCTTCAGCCTTGCTGCAGCTGCAAGTCACTGAAGGGCACATCTATGATATTAATGGCACTGAAGGAAAGACTGCCTTTGTGCACGTATTTCTTCCCTTCCTCCTCATAAAAAAGCAATTTAATCTCATTCATAGGTGATGTGCCTTATGGCCACTTCAGATCACACATTAGTGATGAGACATACTGTAGCTCTGTGATCTATGTCATCTCAGACTGTCAGAGGCTGGCTGTCAGTGACTCATGTTAACAAATCGGCACCTGTTGGTTGTGACAGGCTCACATATGTTTCTTTAACCAATTAACACGCAGAACATTTACATGATATTAAAGAAATCAGCAAACAAAAATCCCTCTTCCATTTCACAGAAAAGACATTTGTGATAAGTTATGTCTGATTACATTTTATTGATGTAATTAATTTCAAGCAACATTAACATTATCTCCAGTTCAGTCTAGATGACAGAAAGCGGAGCAGATGCTGTTCCAGATCTGACAGTTGAGTTGTTGCGCTGTTTGTTTTATTTGTTGGCGCGAAGCAGAAGGTTACCATAGGACTGTAGATCGTGGCCACGGCAGTTGGTGAATGACACACGCTGCTTCATTTACATGCTGATATTGCTCTGCAGAGACGTTTTGTAAATTAGGCTCATGTTGACATTTCTGGATATTTTAGCCCATTTTCCACAAATAATTCTGCTGACCATTTCCCAATGCAGCTGATCAGTCTGTTCAGATTTTTATATCCATCTTCTAACCTGCACAGATAGAATACAATAACAAAAAGGATGGTGAAATTCACCTTTAAGTTACAGTTACGGTTAATATAGATGAATCAACTGCATAATGAAGCCTTTACCTACAGTTTCATACATTCATTTAGAACATGAAACAAACCTTTCAACCAATCAGAATCAAGAATTGCAGAATAAACGCTAAATAAATGATTTACCTGTTACTCTGTGCACATATTATGATTAAGAAAGTTTTTTTATAAAAAGGGCAATTTATTGTATTATAGATTGATTATAAAATCATTAGTAAATACAAAGACTATCTTTTTAATGTTGATTGGCCCCTTGATTTAAACCAGTAGTATTCACACATCTATTTCATTGTGGTGATAATTTACAGTCCAATACAGAAGAAAGCCAGGACACTCTGAGAGGTTTTTTTTTTTGATTTACTCACACTATTGTTGCAAGAATCTGCTCTCCTGTCGGGGATAAGACAATCAATCTCTCTCTGTCCCTCTCACACGTTCTGTCTGCCTCTTTTCTCTCTCTCTCTCTCTCTCTCTCTCTCTCTCGCGCTCGATGAAAAGATAAGCATGCTTGTTTTTCTCTCCATGCTCCTTGCTACCAGCGTCTCCCAGGACACCAAGATTTAAAAGCTAATGAAACCAATTTAACGGAACTAAAGAGTTAATCTTACGTTCCTTGTCAACGCGTCAGCCCCATGCTTATGAAATCTCACGTAAAGTTATTAAATTCACTGCCGCCGTTATTCTATACAGTCAAAGAAAAGGTTATAAGATTGAGGACAAGTGTAAACACAGAATAATGAGCTATATTGATTCAATTTTCAGATTGATGGAATGAGATAAATTGTACCAAAAATAGTCACTCTAAAGAAATTACATACATACCTACAAATTATGTGTCTGACACTCATTTGGCCTTTGCAGCAATCACAGTAATTATTGGCTGTGTGTACTGTAGTTGTGTATTACAGGGACAAATGTCACAGATTTCTCACTGAGATAAATAGTGCCAGCCTGCCTGCTAAAGAAAGCTAATTAACTCCATTACCTATGGCATTGTATCGCCATGGCGTTCTATATATCAGATAGTGACTGGAACAAATGAACGCCTGCGTCCTGGCACAGTGGCACCACAATTTCATTTCTTTTCATGAATGTATCAGGAAAAAAAAAAAAAGAAAAAAGAAGCAAAGCAGGTGGTGTGGTCAGATAGATAAGCTGCCGAACATGAAAAAGTTAACGTACACAGCGACGTAGCGGTGAAAGTGAGAGTAATTGCTTGTTAGACCAAAAACATAACGATCTCAAACAGCATTCATTACTCCAGCTCGAGGAGGACACTGTATCACTTTGTGCATCTTAGTTTGTCCGGCAAGATGTCTCCAAAGGATCGTTTAAAAAAAACGAATATATTTCCATAAATTTCACTGGACAGATCCATACCTTCAGGGCGATGAAGAATTCATTACATTTCACGAGAACAGCGTGGCGAGATTACATATTAAAGTGTTTACACCTGGACACTGCAGTGCTAATGCGTTATCTATCTGTAGCTGAATATACTGAATCTATTCTGACACCAACTGAAGGTTTACAAGCTCTCTGAGGCTAATACAACAGTAACTGTTTAGTACAGTTCGTCTCTGTGAATTTAACATGTATTACTGTTTTCTCTCTTGTTGGCTTTATGTGTATGTTTAGACTAATTAGTGTGTTGTACTTCCAACGGGGGCTAATGTTATTCTCTACTGGTGATACTGTCAGTTTCCTTCTTACTGTACTCATTTATTTTTACATCTCCTTTAGCTTAACTCTTTTTGGTTTCTCACCTTATCTGTTGTTTAATTAGATGTCCAGTGCTGTTACACCAGCTCCCAGTAAAACCTGCAGAGGCCAACTGCTGTCTTTATTGGAAGTGTTTTCAGCTCTGGATGTCTATTTATATTTGGCACAGCTATGTGGCCAATTAACCAAACCTGACAAATCAACATAGTCATGACATGTGGTGAGCTGGATTTCAAAGGAGTTCGGCCTGTTCAAAAGGGGGGAGTGTAATGAGTAGGTGGGCCTTTATAGCTTTTTACATCTTAACAGACATTATTGATGAAACGGACAAACTCATTCACTCAGCACAGCCTGTACATGGAAATCCAGATTGCAGATAGAAGAGAAGTCGGAAATGAATAATTCATGAATGTTCCACTGGAATGAACCTGATATCAAGACTAACCATTGCTCAGTAATTCAAAGCACAAACCAAAACACACCAACATGTTTCCATTCTTGCTCATCTTTTTCATGCGAGGCACTGAAACAGAAATCCTGATTTGTTTGGAGTTCATTAGTGAGAAAGTCTAATAAGTGCATAAATTGCTCAGCAGAACAAATGTAAGAAACTGTTTAATGTCTGCTGTCGTCATGAGTCGTGCACCCTGTGCTGGGAATCAACGGAAGGTGGGAACACTTATTGCTTTTTCCCAGGGGGCTTTTTCTCAGTTTGGCATCCCCAAGGTGAACATCCTATTAACCCTCTCTGTTTGTGCAGAGGATGATTGGCTCATTTGAGTGGCAATGGACCAGAAGACTTTTGGGAAGTTACAACAGCACATGCATTTCTCTCTCACACACACACACACACACACACACACACACACACACACACACACACACACACACACACACACACACACTCACAGACACTCTGAACATTATGTGTGTGAGTGTTGGCAGCCTGTGTAATGTAAACAGCCTTAAAACTGTTTGGTGTTGACAAAAAAAGGCCGATAATTGACCCTTGTCTAGAATATAAAATATGTGATGGAGAGGTGGCATAGTGCTGCAGTGGTGTTAGCTCTGCCACTTCACACAGTAAGTGGGTAGAGTCGATGTGTAGAGTGGATGGATGGAAATTCAAACAACAACTTGGATCCTTTGCGTAACAACTTCTGAAGAAAATCTGAAGATAAT
This sequence comes from Seriola dumerili, assembly GCF_002260705.1. Taxonomy (NCBI): domain Eukaryota; kingdom Metazoa; phylum Chordata; class Actinopteri; order Carangiformes; family Carangidae; genus Seriola; species Seriola dumerili. The sequence goes on along the minus strand of NW_019174971.1, from coordinate 1,130,331 downwards.
CTATATTTTCCTTATCGACAATTAATCCCGTGAAAATGATTTGTTTCTACATGAAAAATGTCTATTTTAAAACAACAAAAAAAAAAGATACGACATACACACAGAAACACACTAATCCCTAAATATACTCACATAAAAATCCATTGGAAATACAAAAAGCCTGTGCAGATTTCATGACATGATAAACAGGATTATCTTAATATTAATAATAAATAACGAGGGACTACTGTTGCTTTTTGTTTTTTCTCTGAATTTGTAGCCAATAAAAAAATACCAAGATACCACCAGTTACCTTAATTATCTTTTAAACTGGAGCCTTAACACAGCTGTCATTCATACTGAGATGAATAAGTGCATTTAAGTACCTTAAAAGTTAGAAAACTAATTTTACAGGAATGGATAGGGGAGAAATTTGCCACCCAAAAGTTGTTTATCTTGGTCTTCGCCCACACAGTAAAAATGTGTCCACAGTGTTGAGCAAAATATTTCAGTCAACTAAAAAAATGTGAGTTATTGGCAGAAATGGTGCAGAATATAAAGTATATAAATCAGCTGCTCATTACTTTCTCCACTAGCTGTGATCATGGCGTGTGTGATATACAGTTGCAGCACTAAATTCAGTAAAAACAACCACATTATATGTCTGTAGCATTTAATCCAAACAAAGTTCTGCTGTCACACCGACTTAATCCGAGCCTGTCATCAAATTGGCAAAACAAGCTCCTGGCATCTCCGGCTCATTGTTGAGGAGGTGTCACAGCTTGCACACCAGCATATTCTCCACATCGAGCAAATACGGTTAGCTTTGGAGTTGGTAGGTGAGAAACTGGTAATGAGAGGGGAGCTCTGAGTTTCCAGCTGCTTCCTACCTTCGCTGTCTGTCAGAGGCCTCGTTATCTCAGCTTTCTACTGCTGGTCAGCCTTGTTATCCTTAAGTCCTGTCTATTGCCTTATTACTTCTAAGGAGCAAGAAACGAGTGTCATATTAAAAGACTTGACAGTACCTATTCATAGAAGTCAGGACCAAATCTCAACACAATACTTCAGCTGTAGGGATTAGCTGGTTTTGTTGCGGGGCTAAAATCACCTGTTGTATTACAGTGAAGGAACATCAATAGGATCAGGGATAACTCTGTCAGAATCTGACAAAGCCCAGATGTCTGATCTTGCAATCCACTGATCATCAGCCCAGTGCAGTGATAAATTTCCCCTCTGACACTGGATTAAATGCGCTGCTATGTTGTCTGACAAGATCACAATCTTGAGGTCGTGTAACTCAGCATCTTGTGATTGTCCTGCCAGTGCTGAGACGGGCCACCCTGCAGGTTAAAGGAAGATTCAACCTTCTCGTGATCACGCTGTCGTATGGAAATCAGTGTCACCCCCACAGCCAAGAAGTCATTTTGTGGGGCAGGACTAGAGCATCCACCGTGAGGGGCCACCATGCTGCTTGAGGGAATTTAGTTACATTTCATCAGTTAGTGCTTGTAGTCAAAGCTTTTGAAACATGATGGTTGCAATTATGGAAAGTAATGCATCTATATTGCCTGCCCGTGCTTGTTTGTCTCTGGTAAGCATTCAGACAGGGCTATGTTATTAGAAAATAACATTTTAATTGCATTTTATTTATAATAGTATACCATAATACTCCGAACAAGCTTTAACCTGCTATCGAAGAACAATGCTGCCCTTATCTACAGGATTACCTCTTTCTCCTTTTTATCTTAAGCCTCAGTTTTTAGGATTAGTATGTAGCCAATAATTGCATATTTAAGATCACTCTGCAGGATTCCTGATGAAGAATGAATCACCTAGAAACATTAAAATGTCAGCTGGAAATGACATTGTAGTCCAACTCACAGAGTTTGAGTCAGAGCACAAAATTAGCTTGCTAGCCACAGCTGATGGAATGTACTAACATAGGTTGTCTTCTCATCCAACGGAATTAACCACTGCGGAGAAGAAATGAATCACTTGCTTTTGTTTACTTTTGTGTGAAATCAAAAACACTGTGATAGAATATCAAATTTTTCATGTTTTTTTTTTTTGATGGATGGATGGAAGACATTTGAACATTTTGCATTTCATCAGGTTGCATTTCATCTTTAAACAGCACGGTCTAAAATAACAGGAATGGAGCAGTAAGCCTGTTTTCCCAGGCAGAAAAAGGGATGAGAGCTCTTTCGCGTCCTCAAATTGCACCATGGCTTCTGGCTACATCTTCCTCTTAGAGTATATGACGGATTTCTCCCCTGCTTGATTGGAAAATAGAGGGATTCCAGCAAAACCTGACATTAACTTCTAGATGTTTTATGAATTCTCTGATGATAACTAATGTGCAGGCGAACTAGTAGCTTGAAGCTTTACTCGACATATAACAATATTGTCTGTTAAAGTGTGCCCCTCTTGACAATAATAGAAATTAGACAGTAGGATCGACGCAGCTTTTGGTTGCATTTCATCGTTTTTTTTCCTCAAATGTTGACTAAAAGATCCACAATCCTCCTCACTGAACGCTTTTTCTGTGGATGCTTGATTAGTTGGACTTTCTCTTTAAGACCCAAATGCCACTGCTCAAACAGTGTTTGCTCTGAGAAGCAGAGAACATGCCAGACAGTTTAAATTAGAATCACTTTCTCCTGACTAAACACCAAGCCAATCATTTGAATAGCACTCAGACGGACTACATATTTGATGAATGCCTTCCCGCAGTTTTCATAATAAAATGGATTTAGTTCTTAGAGAATTATTTTGAATTGATTTGGGGACCTTTTTTAAATAGTCACATTCAATGAGGACAAATGTGCTATTTAATATTTAAATGTGTCAAAGCCCTCTTGATGTGAAAAGGGGCTTTATTTAAACAAAAGGCAAAAACACTATAGAATTAAGTAGCAGTATCTCGTTAGTGCTCACAGTCCTCTCGGGTTATCACAAACAAGCCAGTTGCAGGAGCTCAGTGGACTGCCTTCGAGCATACAACACATCAGAGATCCTCAGGTGGGTCAGCCGATCACATCTGAAAATAAAATGAAAATTTGAAAACCAAAACGCAACATCTCATCCAATTCAAAATAAACAGGAGCTCCATGGAAAAATGTTCTTTTTATAAGAGACAGAAATCCTTCCATCCATTCAATCAAGGATGACTGTGTTGAATTTAAGTGATCACCACTGATCCACACATAACCCACCAGCTTCCAGTCCAATTAAGAAACACATTAATTACTCATCGCCATATCATTTACCCAGTCACCCTCCAAGTCCGTGTTTTGGCGAACGTCTTGTCACAAACAATTAAGCCAATAAAGATGGAAGTTAATTAAATCAAGGGCAGTGATGTGTCGTTTGTTGCAAAGTCACTGCAATCACGCAGCCTGGAGGGTGGAGGTTATTGATGGCTATCTTTTTTTGGGGGTAAGTCAACCCCAAAGACTCACATTAAACATCAAGTTACATGCTGGAGAGGCTGACTTGATTTAGCTTTGAGGGGATGAAGGCGGGCGGCAGATTTTTATGCTGCAGCTGGCTCCAGATCACACTGTGAACCATCTGTTTGTCCTGACCTCACGCCCTTGTGGTATATACGTTATTTCCATATTTTAGTGTCTAGATTTCATCAACATGACACTACCAACACTAGAGCTGGTCTGGTGGGCAGAGTTCCCCCAACGCTATGAAGGTGGATCTTGAGATACTCGGGGCCTCTTTTGTTATAACTACTCTGTGTGTCACCTGAGTTTTGAGTTGTGTGGCTCTGTCCTTCAAGGGTTTCTTTCTCAAACCTTGAAACCATCCTTACTTGTCTTCTTTATTTTTTTCTATATACTGCACGAGCTGTTCCTGCACCTTCTATCTCCATTGTTTAACACAACTCAATAGAAAAAGATACAGTTAAATAAAAAGGCAAAGGTCATGCCATTATTACATTTTCCTGCTTGCTTTAAGTCTAGCTATGCAAATACAAGGATAGGCCGTTTTCATAAAATCACCAATATACGCATATTTAACCTACATATCAGTCGTACACACAGATTCTTAATTGGAAGCGAGAAGGATTAATAAATGAATTACATGCTTTCGTGTTCCCTGCTGAGAAATTCTGTTTTTCGCTCACCCGCTCTCTGCAGGAAGGTCAGAGCACAGGATCAGCTACAGAAAAACACCCCAGGAGTTAATAGGGCTTCTTTCTAAAGGACAGTAAAGCAGACTGGATCCCTGCCAACATGTTGGGCTTGACCCTGGGTTCACGTGTTGAAGGATTGTCTCTCTAAGCATGAAAACATTCCACCATCTCCAGGCAGCGAAGAGATCAACAAACTGAAGCAAATGTTATCAAAACTAAGATTAATAATGGAGGGAATATGGTATTTCTTTGCTCTGAGGGTACTGACTTTAACATGAAGGTAGCAATTGGGCCTGAAACCATAATTCAGGCACATTAAAATGAGGCTTCCACCTCATTAAGGGAGAAAGTGAACTCCAGGAAGTCTCAGTGGGCTCTCCGGGGCTTTGGTTACCAGGGTTATCCACAGGTTCTTCAGCAGTTCTGCATCTCTGTCTATGTTACCAGGCAAGTGAGCCCCATCTGCTGCCACACAGGGGGATATAAGAAGAAGAAGAAGAAGACAAAGAAGAAGAAGAAGAAATGACACAGCTTTTCCCGGCTCCATCCCATTTGGCTCTGACTCAGAAAAGCTGGCTTTGACACTTGCGCCGTGCTGGTAAGAATGCATAAGCAGCATCACGTAACACAAATCTAAGTCACTGCCTTTGCTCCCTGTCTGTTCCAAAACTGACTTTTAACATCCTTCTCATTTTACTAATATATCAGCGCAGAACACCCAGTTTACCTTCCATTATTCTTCTTTAAATCTGTACTCTGTGAACACCTTCATTCACAGAATTTTCTGCTTACTTTCCCTTTTTCCTGTTTTGTTTTGTTGTGCCGTAATCACCGATCGAATCAATGACTCAACATGGTAGATTATTATTATTATTTCCAGTAATAGCAGGAGTAATGTTGCTGTTAATAACATTGGGTATTTTGAGGCTGTGAAACTGTGTTGTTGACTCGGGCAGATTGTGAGTGCATCGTCTCTTTCGCAGCTTCTACAGCAGGTGTTTTTGCTGGTATACAAAATTGTGTTCCCACGCTGAATAGTTTCTGCCAAAACCCCACCCCAGGCCACAAAAGACTCTCTTTTTTGTGGTGTAGCTTTACCTCTCTTCTCACAGAAAGGCAAAAGACCACAAAAGTTTTCAAAAAAAGACCACAAAATTACAACCAAGCCTGCAGGCCAATAGGAGGAACTCAAAGATTCAGCCGTACTTACAGAGTCCACTGTACACTGCTGCATGCACTCTCCAGTGAAAGAACTCTTCTAAGCACTTGCTGCTTTTTTAAGAGAAACGCTGCCACAGTGCAGCTTTTCTCTAACTGCAGGGAACAGATGTGCTGCTCTCATCTCCACAGAGAGCAGCGGTGCATCAGTTCAGTCTATCTTTGGGCCTGGCAAACTACAGAATAACAGTCCTGTATCCCAGGAATTACATACATATTGGATGATTCTGCAGGTAACGATTAATGTGCAAAGCCATTGCTTCCTGCCAGTAAAGAAAATAACATAGCCTTTGTGTCGCATCCTAGCCTTGAAACTAATGTTTTTCACGGTGACTAAGATATGATTTTTAAATAAACAATCGGTCTGATGAGTATGTGCATTTGAAAGGAGTCATCGACAGACATGACATTGTTTCGATTGTCAAACCTGCAACTTAACCGCTTTGGTTCGGTGTGTTGTTTGTGTCTGCAGTGCCATGCAGCCAAAAAGAAAAAGATAATCTGTTCAAGCAGGTTTTACCAAACCAATCAACAATAATCAAGTGTTTCAGTACGTTAAAAATACTCATTTGCCATAATAACCTCAACCATACCGTATTTGCTTAATGCAGAAAAAAAAGCAACCCTATTATATAGACCCTGGTGCAGTATGCAACACATTTTATGTTAGCTGCATAGGTTACTGTCAGCAGTTAGTTCTAATGCAGGATGTAGTAGTGGTGGTCGTAGAAGAAAAAGTGTTAAATTCATATTGTGCCATTAAAAGCACAATTGATGGTATTTGACCTCATACATTGAGATCTGGGTTCATACGGGAAGTCAGGCGTGACTTTTTCATTATAACCAGTTCTTTTCCTAAATGAGGTTGTTTTAGCTGCCTGACACATTCAGAGCTTTGACTGTAGCTTCCATGACCTTTCTGTCTCACCTTAACTAAGTGGTTTAAATTGCTTAGACATAACTGTTGATGCCGTAATCCTGCTTCAGTTGCCACAAGCTCAGTTCAGTAAGAAGATATTTGTTACTGTCTAAATGGGAAGGAAACATGTTCATTTTCTGTTATACTTTATATTGAATATATATATATATATTATATGAACTATAATCCAGTTTTGCAAAAGCAAAATATCTTGCTTTAAAAAAAAAAAAAGAAAAAAAAAAGAAACATTGAAGCATAGAACTTGGGACAAAGGCATCAGACAGTTTGCAGGTCTCTCTTGTGGCTCATATTTGGAGCAAATAAACTCGGTCTGTTCTGGAAAGAAGTGACATGGGGTGCAGGAGGTGTGTGTGTGTGTGTGTGTGTGTGGGGGGGGGGTGTTAAGGCTTCTAAAGCTGGTATTTCTTAGTGCTGCTATTTCCCATAAGGTTTTTTTGGGGGACATTTTGTGATTTTATTTGATGTAGAGAGGGAAGCCTGGAAGAGTAAGTGAGGGATATAACATGTAACAAATGTCCAAGGCCAAGTCAGACTAACCTCCACCTGGACACAGGAGTTGAAATATTGGCTTTTTTTTTTTTTTTCTTTTTTTTTAAGTGCAGTGGTGAGAACTGGCTTCACATTGACTTAGTTCATCCCTCACAGGGCTCAGTATGACTTCTCTAAGGTCGGTGTGGAGACGCATGTTTTTCCCCATCTGTTTTCAGCCTGCGGTGTATGCAGTGTATCCAGTGTATACCCAGATTTGGGCTGTTTGTGTGGTTAAACGTGACCATGAGTAATACTTTATCCAAACAGTGGGAGGGCAACACTTTACAGGCTAAACATGTTCTTTTATTCTATATAATTTATATATTGTTAGGAAATAGATTTCTTCTCTTCTTTTCTGTTTTCATAACTGCTGTTTTGACTGACATGAGATGCTACTCAGCCAATCATTGCAAGGGGAGCCAGTGAGTGAAAGGAGACGAGAGACAGTCAGAGAAATACGTGACAAAAGTGGGGGAGTGGGATATATTGATTGATTGTTTATTATAACAATAGCTGAGACTGTTTAGATGTGAGAGTTCATTTTAGTTTTCAAAAGCTCTTTGTAATGTACTTATTAGGTATTACAGCACTTGTTTTCCTTATTTTCCTAGAAACGAGAAAAGAACATTCAATTATTAAGAGTACCAGTACTGGTTTCAGGACAACTAGTGAAGGAGTTGTTATTTACTCCTAGATTTATTTATATTTTATGACTGAGGCTGTACACACACACACACACACACACACACACACACACACACACACACACACATGTGCACTGTTGTTACTAGTTGTTACACACTGTGGTGCTCCAAAAACCTCGAAGAGAACCTCAGCATATGACAGCATATGGTACTGTGACATTGAACAACAAAGAAACCAACAAAGGGACTTTGTGCAAGAGTTTCTGTCCTGTTTCTACAAAGCAGCAACGACTACAAGTATGCTACAGAATACAAAGAATCACAATGTTAATTCTCTAACATGGTATTTTATCCTCTCTGATATCATCTGCCATGTTTGAGATTTCTTACACAAGCTCTGGTAGGTATGAGCAGCAGAGCTATATAACTATAGCTTTTCCACCGCTCTCGTCAATAGTGAAATTATTGCCACAATTACTTCTGCCTCCCATCAGTTTGTTTCCAAGGTCAAACATGAGCCCATCTTAACTTTTAAGCCAACATGGACAAGAAGTCCTTAATTTCCTCAAAAGAGTGGAACCTTGAATATCTACAGCTCTGCGACATCTGGCCGAACTCCATCTCCTAAGGAGATGATCAGGAACCACACTAACTGCCACAAAATGGACCTTTTGGTGAGATTTCTTGGACAACTACTGTTTCCAAGGTCAGGAATAAACATTCAGTCCTGTCTTTTAAACCAACATGGATAACATGTCCTCAGAGTGCTCAGAAAAAACAGAAAATTCCAACATCTACAACCCCCATGACAAGTTTGCCACTTGATCGAAAGTTCCAGAACAGCTACTAATCATGGTGCCACTGTTTTGACACCTACTGTTTCTGAGGCCGAGAGTGAACTTTGAATCTCAACGTGATTGAGATGTTTTGCAAACAAAAGGAGCAAAGAAGAATTCCTCAAAATATAATGGACGTTTATACGTAATTTGTCCTCCAGACCAGATCATAATCTTCCCCTGTTTTGACACCTTTCTTTTGTTCTGGTGTCTGCCACATAATGAAGCACTTACGTAGAAAACTAATTTCAACTAATAACCTTCTATTTCATTATATTGACTGTGCTCCAAGCTTTTGTTAGTCTTTTGACAGGCAGCCTTTACCACAGCTGTTGTCCTTTTTTATTTATCTTTTCTATTATTAGTTGTGTGGTAATTGGCCTGTATTGTGTCTCGATGTTCGGTCCCATCTAATCGGTAACCCAGTGGGATCTGGACGTCCAGCTAGTTGATTTCAGGATAAAATGCCCCGTCCCCGCTGGTGAGGTCTCCTCCGTCCTCTGCTGCCGCCGATCAAAGGTGCAACAGTTCCCGGCAGATTCACAGCGTGATGGAGAGACACTGAAAAACAACTGCCATCCCATATCAAACACAGTCCCTTACCATTAACTCGTGATATCCTCTCCACGGAGGCCCCCGCCCCCCATCTCCCACACCTCCCGAGTCGCCATGCATGTAATAAAGATTGTGTCACTCTGTGGCTTGATACGGTTGTCTGAGTCTATCAAGGTCCAGGTTCCTGGGGGAGAAATGAAAAAGGATTGCAAGAAGGAGATCTATAGAAACTGGGTAAAATGAGATTGAGAGCTCTTTTCCTTTTTATGTCTAGATATTTTGAACTGATGTTCCACTTTATAGCAGCATAATGATATAAGCGTTACAAATTTTCAGGCATTAGGAGATAAGTGAAGGGAGTCATTGAGGAGATTTTAGGCATGATTATTATAAATTAGGATTCCAGAAAAAAACGTGTAGGCACATTTTTGTAAGGTTGGAACTCTTCATTTGAAATCCCATAAATATATTCAAATTAATAGCTGCTGTTGAATTTGAAAATGAGGGGAGGAATACTGATGACACTTAGAAAATCCACACTGCTGATAGATCTACATACAAGCAGATAGTTTTTATGTGCTTGACCTCCTCTCCTCGCCACACGCCCACAAAATCCACTCTGAGACAAAGTTGTTTGCCCCGAGGTTACTTGCCTCATTGGCTACAGGCTAATAGCACTGACCTCAGCCACAATGAAAGCCTTTAAGTGCCTTCTACTTTCCCAACTCAAATGCTTCACAGACGTCCTGCTTGACACCGGTTTGCCTCGCTCAAGCGTAATACAGTCGCCACTGACCTAAACTTTGCTGAACTCCATGCACTTTTCCCTCAACCTTCTCCAACCCCTGAAGGAGGCGTAATGTGTTGGAAAGGTGGAGAGAATGACAGTAATAACACAGATTTTTAAAGTCAACAAATAGATGAGGGAGTGATGTTGTGTTGTGCCGTGCCAGGTTGCTCAAATTACAAGAAAGGCTGTCAGAAAAGGCGTCTATTCTTCACACAACAGATGACAGATCAGTAAAAAATACACTGTAGCTGTGTTGCACTGTGGTCGACTGAGGCAGCCGTCGGTAGAGGAAGGGTCCTTCTATGGCGCGTTTCTCTCGACAGGAATACTGGTGCAAAGTGATAAGTCTGAAAAGACTGCTTTTCATTCTGATGGGCTGATGTCAAAGCTGGTATTTATCTTTTGTGTTTTTTGTGTTGCTGAGGTTTTTTCATTTTTATTTATTTTTTTCTGTGTTAAATTTCAGTTAAAAGCCTGAAACGGCTTGATGTGGCGTCAGGTTGTCCACAGCGAGACACTCACCGTCAATCAACAAATGACACCGTTATGCTATGTTTGATGTCGCCGTGAAGATGGCAGAGGTGTAAACATGAGTCACATGGCATGAATCTGATAGCTTTAGGTTTGATCTGACCAAATCAAAAAAAAAAAAAAAGACAGGTAGAGTTAGTTAAATTTCAATTTAAGTTTAAGACTTTGACTTAACTTGATTTGACTCTAGATTTTATAGCCATGTCTTGTGAAACACTGGACCTCATGTAAGAAAATATGCAAATTCTTATCATGAACCTGTATTCAGTTTGTTGTGAGGTTTGCTTGTGTCAGTGTTCCAAGTCGGATTCACCAAACTCTTAACTGCACCAACTCATCGTACAGTAAGTTGCCTGATTTAATGTCAGCCCGTTCACGGGGAGGTGCGTTTGATTTTGAACATATACAACGCCCCTAAATTGCTGTATCACAAAAATGTCACCCAACAGGAGAATGAGGAACTCTCTGTCAGGCATCGGCGGATGAAAACAGAACGTATTTGGCTCCAACGTGTCTTCAGAGCAGCGCTGCACTGTGACAGAACTAAAGAAGCGATGGTTTCATGTGAAGATTAGATGCTAAAACAAGGATCTTGCTGAAGCAGAATCATCAAGAAACGTAGTTCTGGCGGCGTCTCGTTGGCTCACCTGGTAAACCGCGTACCACATGGGCTTAGTTCCGACCGCAGTGGCCGTGTGTTCGAGTCCGACTCGTGGCCCTTTGCTGCGTGTCATCCCCTCTCTCTCTCTCCCTGACTTTCCTGTCTCTCTCTCACTTTACCATCTGTGTAAATGCAGAAATGCCCCAAAAAATAACTTCACTTGTACGTGCCACAAATTTGTTTTGTACGAGCTTCCTTCCATGAGGCCTGATGACTTTGTCACCTCTATTAAAAAAAAAAAAACACAAAAAAACAGTCAGCATGTCTTGTCACGTATGGGACTGTTCTTGCATCTGGGAGCCTGGTTGTTTGATATGTAGCTGTGACCACAGGCATTTCATAGAAGCATATGTCTCACGCAGGCCCGCATCATGAAAAACCTGATCTACTTGAGATTCTGTGCTGCTGTGTACTCGGTGAAAACTAAAGACAGCTTCCCCCAGCGCCACTCAAACTCCCATGTAACTCCTTCAGTGTCAAAATCCTGCTAAACACGCTGTTTCTTTGAAGGACGACAATAACAATAACATCAGGGATTTTTTTCAACGCTATAGAATAGATTGCACCTACATGGGCCGTCAACATTTTGCAGATTGTGACAGTGGAAATATTCTCCGTCACAACAGTATGCGTTTTTCATTTTTCATGAGAGGCTTGCTGTTGCTTTGTTAGCACAAGAGGCAGTGGAGGAGATACACAGTGCTCTCAAAACACAAAAAAAAGAAAAAAAAAGACTTTAGACAGCTGGAGACAGGCGTTTTGGAGAGAAATTGCAAATCTGTCTCTTCACTCTTTTCATTATCTAACATCATGACGAAGTGAGAGTACCCGAGGGAAGTGGCAACAGATATAGCAGCAAGTATCAATAATTCATGTACTCATATATTGGACAAATACGAGCTCACTATTGTCAGGCAGTTAGATATAATTTTACTGAAATGGAGAGGAAAGAGCCAGAAGCAATCTCAAATGGCCCAGTGATCGTTATTCAGCGGTGGTTAATTGTGCTAATTCTGGAAAGGCTAAGATATGCCTCTGTGGACCAATGAAATTAATGTGTAGAGGAAGAAGTCCTCTGTTGTTTAAGAAATTAATTACAAACGTTTAATGAAAAGGAAATATTCCCTTTAGCATTTTCATGACTCGAATATCCAATGAATCTCACGTTGATGCAGATTGACAGGCCCCCTTTTTTTTTGACCATGTGCAGTTTGCCTGTTAACTGATATATTTAGTCTCATCAAGTTAATGTCACCAAACATCTTTTTCATTGATTTTGGATGGCACTTTTGAAAAGCGCTCATCTATAATTTTTTATTGTTTTTACCTCCCATATCCTCAGCCACGAAACCACGAACATTGCCGCTGCGCTCGTGCCGTTGTTCAGACGTTGGGAAATATTCCTTCCTGCAGTGACTGGACATGTCCGCTTCTCTTTAAACCCAGAGGGGCTTCACGCCTGCAGATGGAAACCCATTTTCAAGCATCCAGGACATTCCAATGATGCCACAAATTTATGAAGATGTTGTTTTGAGAGCTGTTGTGACCCTAACATGATGGCAAAACACCCGGAGGATACCTGGTAATGGATTGCACAATGCGTTCATAGACCCACGCAACATCAGTCACTCCCAGAGAGGGAAACAAGATGGGGGCGCCAGGACTCTCATTTTGATTAGGAGTGCCTTATTCCCTCACTTCTTTTTTGTTCTAGGCCTGAGGTCTGAGTTTTGAAAGCGTGGGACCTTCAATGATCTTCAACAGTTTGTTTTTAACAAGCAATGACAAACAACACCACCCCCACCCCCCCACCGCCTCCTCCTCTGCTCTCCCACTCTGCGGACTTTTATCTTTGCTGAGCCTTTGAACCAGGCCTTAAGGCAGCTGCATTGAAATAGACATGGCCCCGAGGAAGCCTCACTCCAGATAGAATACCCTCTAATTCTCGTATCTCTTTCTTACAAAAGAGCTGAGTGGCCGTGGGGAGGGAAATACTGCTAATACATGTCTGCCTATTAATCACTTCGCAGTTTTGAAATCTAGACTTTGTAGCATAGTTTAGTTCAAGTTCAGCCAAAATGTGGGAAAATGTGCTCATCAGCAGTTGAAAGGCTATTAACTCAAGAACTGTACTTACAGTTTTTTTTTTTTTTTTTTAACAGTTCTGTGGTACTATATTTGAGCATTTTCATGGCGGTACGAGTCATCAGAGCTCCTTGTCAGATGGTTGGACAGCTTTGGAAACTTCCTCCCCTCACACCTCGTCACCACAAAGAGACATTTCCCTTTTAACTTCTCAAATGATTTCATTTAGATAACTCAGCAAGTCCCAAAGAGCTCAACTCAATATTCTCCCCACCCCCCCCAAAAAAAAAAAATGCAAAGATGAGAAATGAATTAATGTTTTTTTCTTCTTTCCCATTAACCATTGAACGACCTCTCAGATGTGTCTTATGAGCCTTCAGTTGGGAACCTCTGGACAAAACCACCTAATTGTGTATAAAGCACAGGTGCTACATTTTACTGATACTACCTCACTTCTTTTACTGAAGTGGAGTTTTGAATGCAGGATTTTTACATTCATGTATTTGTACTTTTACTAAAGTGACAAAAAACTGTAGTTTGAGTACACACTCAGTCCACTGTAGCTGCAGTCTCAGACTCTTCATCAACATGAAGACAAAATATTTGTATGTATGTAGTGCCCTTTAATCCATAGACCGTTTTTGTGGGGAGCTCAGCATGTGATTTTTTTCTTAAATAAGTTACTTTGAAGGATCAAATCAGCTGAGGTACACGATATGTGTCTTATCATTTTAACATTTTCCTGTAGTTATGATGAGTATGTTAGATCAAACTTCATCCTCTTTTACCTCTCTTTGTTGTTTCCTGTGAACCAGCAGAACTCGGTAAAAGATCAGTGTCGTGTGGTGAGGGAAGTGTTTCCATTGAAAACAAAATGAATATTAACTGGAAATGTTGTTCTATCGCTCTCTTGCTTTTTCACTGACATTTAGTGTCATTTGCCGAAAGAGACATGAATAAATTAGAATTAAAATCATTTTGCTCAAGTGCTTGGCATTTGTTAAGGTTTATGGAAAAACAAATTTGCAGAAAGTGAGAGAAATTAAATATTCAACACAATTTATAAGAAATAAAACAAAGTGCAAACATTAAAAATGTATTTTTGGACATAAAATGTTTTTAGAAGCACAGAATTGATGTAGTTTAGATATATTTGGCTTGTTTATGATGCAAATAACTAGGAAGCACGTTGCAGTCTCATCAAAAAAAAAACCAAATTCTTTCAGCATTTGTCTGGGACTTCCATTTAAATTTACATAAATCACTCTAAAAGCCTGTGTTGGCTTGTCACATTCACCTCCTGAGCTGAGTGGTTTGTCCGTTTAAGAGAAATCACCAGAGAGCTTATGCACCTTAATGGATGCTGAGCCAAACAAACCTTATTGTCTCTACTCGCTTTAATCAAACACACGGCACAAAGAAGTCGATTATTTCATTAGTTTAGAAGTTGCCGGTGACGAGGTAACGGCCAGCATCCTTCACCTTCACCTGCGTGGGTTTGCTCCTCACCGATGATGCCAGCAACATAACTTCTACCACATTGCATGGTCTTGACTAGACTATGCAGATGACAGCTAATAAGTGGGACCATGAGTTGAGAAAATGTTGACACTGAAATTTGAATGTGCAGTATATATAACAGTCCTTTTTCCTTTGTTGATAATCTGATGTATTTGCTTGAACACTGTAGGTACAAAAATTGCTGCTCTATTCATTTCAGTGGAATACATTTCGAACCAACTTTCTTGCCTGGTACATGTTGCTCTGACTGATGAATGAATGCGAGGCTCACGCTCATTATCATCTGAAGTAGTAAGACAAGAACAGCTTGACCAGTGAGATCTGCCCGCCTTCACAAAACTCCTTGAACCTTGTGTTCTCCCTCGCACTGATGCCTGATTTATTGATGGAAGATCATCGTCCTTCCTGCATGCAGCTACGAGGCTCCACTAATAAAAAGCCCCTTTTATTTGGATCATCTTTTTCCATGAGTGAGACTTCAAAACAAGAGCAGCTCTCTCTTGACTACGGGAAAGAAAGCATCACTGAGCTCTCCTGTGATACCTGGCCCACTTATTACAATGAAGCATGTCAGTTGCCAAAGCGCATTCATCCATCACATTCATGTTCTGATGTAGTTTGTCCATGTGTTTGTTGTTCTCCAGCGGTGAAAAGTACATTTACTTAAATTCAATTTCCTGCTACTTTACTAATGTATTTCTATTCCAGCCCTACTTTACACTCCTACTTAACTAAATAATAACCACTGTTGTTCATTTCACTCCACTCCATTAATTTGACATCCCTTCCATATGTAGATTTTAAATATCTCTATTTTTTCTGTTTCTGTTTATTTAACATATACAAGGGAGATGTGATTTGCATTGAGCATCTAGCTGAAACTAATTTGCAGCCTCTGTCCTTGTGGTTAATGACTAAGATGCTTTATTAGAGATTAAATTACCCGTTTTAATACAAACCAAAATTAGCTTAATTTGACCAGCGATGACATTAACACAGCGGCCATATTTATATCTCATGAATACTTTTACTTTTGACATGAAATAGATTTTATATAATAAATAGTTTGTGCTTTTTACAGCATTTTGAACGCGGGACTTTTACTTGTAGTTTAGCATTTGTACATTGCTACATTTTACTACTAGGATGGAAATACTTTGGCCTATCTAGCTTTTCACAGCAGAACATTTTGTAATCCTCTACAGAACTCCATTAGGTTTTAGTGTAAAATTCACCCTTCAGGACACTTTTCCCAAAATATGCAGGTAGACACCCAAAGTATCTGTGAATATGCTACGGCAGGGACCTGAAGTTCATTTTTTTTTATTTTTATAATTTAATCTAATTTAAGTCTGTTTGTTTATTTGACAAGCACTGTGATAATTGATCACCAGAGAAATATTGTAAATGAGCCAGAGTGGAACGAGAATATAGACTAAACTGTAGAATTAAATAGTACAAAATAGTATGGTGCACATCCACTAATAAGTAATGTATATATTCTTTTTACTTATTTCACCTAAACATTAATGCACAGCTGAGTTCATATTAGAGTAGAAGCGACAACTTGAAGGAAACATCTACCCCTGGATACTCTCACATCATTACATGCTTTTAATTTGTGTCAAAGCACAGTCAGAATCCATGTGAGTGTATTTCACACACCACTAACAACAGGCCTGCAAATGTGTGCAGTTGCTGCATTGCATCCTGGTCTATTGAGGCTACTGTCAGTGTGGAAATTGCTATCTGTGCCTCCTCTGTGATGGATTTCTCCCCGTGTGATCATTGAATGCTGGTGTGAAATGGTGGTTCTGGGAAGAAGCTCTTCTCTCTGTGATTCAGATGGAAAAAAAAAAAGAAAAGCTGATGCTTTCTTCGTAGATGTTTTACAATCACTCCCTGCCATCAGAAGCTGCTTTGGAAATATCTTGATGTAATGTCATGTTGTCTGTTTGGCAATTTATCTGCACCACCAACCACAAAATACAAATGCAGAAATGCAAGCATCACCAATTTAGTGTTTTAGGGTGCATTTTCGTCGTTACATATTTTCATGCTTTGTCTGTTATTCCACTGAACGTATTTGTCTTTTACCTCTAAAACACACACAACACTCAGTCACCTTTAGTTTGTCTTTGTGGGGCCGTTATAAAGAGCCTCCTGCGCTGTTTGTGTGTTCATACTGACGGATGAGACAGGCTGTGCTTGTTTAAAGCAGTTTACACTTCTTCTTTTAGAGGTGTACCATGCAACCTATTCTCTATCATCAATAGAGCTTGGTGAACTTAGATAGGGTCAGATGTCTGTATTTCCTCACAGAAAACCATAACCAGTTTCCCCCTTTGGCCTAATAAAGATGTATGTGTTGTTCTGTTATGTCTTCCAGCATGTGAGGAAAAAGCAGGACGGATTATTTTGTGCTGTATCTTCCATCCATATGGATGAGTGAGACTCCATTGCTGATGCAGAGTCTTACTTTCCTCTATCTGTGATATTTAAACACTGAACACACACTCTGAAATTAATTAGAAAACAACTTAATGGAGTGGCAGAGGGCTTCATAAGCAGACCTAACGATGCTCGCCTACACCAGGCTATTTGGAGATTCAAATCTAATTCACACACTACCTTAATCTAATTCAAACACCACTACAAAGATTCTCATCATTATAACTGGCAGCTAATTATAGATGGTGTACGCGGTGATCGACTTAGAGGGAAAACGCTCTTCAAATTAAAAAGTTGTGTTGCACGTAAATCACGCTCTATCTAAGCTTTTCTTCCGCCAGAAAAGGATTGTCTAAATAATTTCGGCTAAATAGCGATAAAAGGCCTAATGTCTAATTTTTCTTTAGTAAAGGGAAAATAGATCAAGGTTGATTATAGAGGCTGTCACATTATCAGCAAGCCTGTATGTTGCTGTTCACGGTTCCAGCTGAGTCAGAGAAAATGGGATAAAAGGTGAGAGGGGTGAGCAGGCTTTCTAACTAGTTGTCAGTGGTGAACAATGACGACTTTCCCCCAAGCGTCAGCTTGCCGCGACAACAGCCGACAGTATCATCCACTTCACTCTGTACTGTTTTTCTTATCTGCTTAAGATTCTGCATCATCCGAAGCCTTTTCCACTCTATGATTTTCAGTGATGCGACGGCTCTCCCAGAAAATATGTACAAGGCATATAACACGCAGGAGATGAACAATTTCTACAGTTTTATCCTGCATTTACATAAAAATAAAGTCAATAAAGTTTTACATTGAAACATCATTTCATGCTTTATTTTACTTGTTTCTCTGACTAAAAAACCTTGCTGCAAAGATATTATAGGCCTTATTTGTGTCCATAAGTATGATGGCACTTTCTCTTTTCAGCTCATTCACTCTGTTTTTTAGAGCCAGTACATATCAATACATGCCCTATTTGATATAGAAAACATTTCTAGTTTTCATCTTTCATCTTGACAAACAAACATAGGATAGAGGATACAGCATAAATGAGTGAAAATGTTTCTCAGTATTGGCTGGATGTGTAAAAAGGCAACGATTTGCTCGCATGTTTCCCATATTAAAAAAAGTCAGTTAATGCAGCTTTAAGTGAGAAAGAACAAACAGGATCTTCACTTTTATTCTTCAAAGTGTAGATTTTGTTATATACAACAATTTTAAATGTAAATCTTTATGTCTGTAGCAGCTCTAGAAGCCTTTTTTCACAGGAGATATTTTGTTGTGTTATTGCAGGAAAAGCACAGTAACAGTGACTCAGTTCCATTAAATGCCCCAGTAAAACACTGGATGAGGATAAACAGGATCCTTCAGTGCAGTGGTTATTAACGCTATGTACTTTTTCATCAATGACGCATTAAAATGTGTGATGTTAAAAAGGCTTATTAAAGGAGGGAAGTGCACACAAGTATTTAAAGGCAAATCAGCAATACTTGAAATCTTGAAAAGTAAGCTGATCAGGGGAATGGAGACTTATTGTCAGGGTGCATAGAGACATACTTCAGCTGTGAGTCATCACAAGTGTAAAAACCATTATAGCACTTGTCATAGCTTGATAATTTAGATTCCCTTGCAGACATGGATTTTTTATTTATTTATTTATTTTTTTTTTACCTCCAACTGCCAAATACACTCATACTCATGACAACAAAAGAAATCAGAAATGTGGCCATTAATTCACAGCTAAAGGCCTTGTGGTGACGCCCACAGACCAGCTGGGGCAAAATCAAGAAGTCTTTGTTCAAAGACACCACAAAACAGATCAGTTTTTTTTTTTGTTTGTTTTGTTTTGGGGGTTTTTTTGGTGCCTTTTTACAAGTGAAAAACCCATTGGAAATGCCTGACTTTTCCACCGTGACTCTGCCACTGTGATCACTTTACGAGGTAATTGCAAGCAAACATTTTTGAAAATTAGCTCGTAGACGGCACCTGGCCTAGAACGACACTGACCTGCTCGATTCCGCAGTGACCACAATGAAAAAGAGATGAATGGACAGACCTTCATCCAAGACAGTCTCTGGCCTTCTCTCCTGAGCGTGTTGTCATACATGATTTCTCTCCCCTCTTGTGTCTCCCGCCTTTCTCTCCTCTCTGTCTCATACTACCTCTTGTAAAAGCAGACCTTTTCATTTAATTACCGTTGGTATTTTGGCCTGACCTTGCTGCATATAGGTTACACTTGCGTAAAATGGAATTGATGAGAACATCCCCTCTTGACTCCAGCCTCTCCAACAGGTTCTCTTGGATCGGATCAAAGTGTTGCACTATATTATAGAAAGAGGGATGTTTGGACATTTCTCATTAAGCGTGAAAGTTAAATGGGTAAAAATGATTCGGAAATGACTCATCAAAGTTTCTGCTCAAACACCGTTTTAAAGGACAGGAGCAAGATGATCTTGCTTTTGGCTCATTACCAGGTTCACTAAGCTACACTTCCCATACCTCTCTGTCCCACTTCTCCGTGAAACAGATTCCACCGCTTGTTTGAGAGGCATAATCCACCATTGCAAATATGAAGAGGATATGAATGTACTATCAAATACAAAAGGTATAATGCTAATATTAACATTTTGAATTGGCACAGCCTTTTATGCAGGCAGTGAGAACTAAAAATGAAACTACAAGAGTGAAGTAGAAGGTTACTATCTATTTCTGTTCTGTCACAAGAATATCTTTATATTTTATTTGTTTAGATCTAGTTTTCTACTTCCATTTATTCTCCTTATGAATATATGTAAGTTTAGCCGCTCACAGGATATACAAATGAACATTTTCTTGTAACCTAAATACCTAAATTAATCAAAGTAGAATGCATGATTTTGTCCCTAACTTTCAAAATAAAGAAAAGCTGAATCTAAATAAAAGCTGTGTTAGTGTAAAAGGTGCAGGTAGAAATGAATAGTGGAAAAAAACTGGTTAAAACATGAAGTTACTCACTCAATAACTCATTGGGCCCTGTTTCATCATTTAAAAAAAAATCAGGTTGTACTGTGCAATTCCAAATCCCAAAAAATATGGCTTGAAGTTTGTATGAAAAAAAGAGACGTTATTCATTCATAGAAATCTGAAAAACGCTGTCATTATGCGCGCACTTTTGAGACGGTCCCTAACTCCGTCATTTTCCCCATCCACTATCCAGTCATGCAAGGTACCATGCTTCGATCATGAGCTAAAAACAAAACCTGCGGAACATCATCAAAACTTCTTCCTCTAGCACTGCTCAACGAATGTGTCGAAGGCTGGTGGAAAGTTATCCAGTCTCCACACCTCTGTGTTTTGAACATATAGCCTGCTTGTTTATACAGGACCAGTCAAAACTGTTACTTAAGCACTGTATTTTAGCAAATGGGAAATGTTGCTGCAAAAAATACTGAACTGTTGTTTGTGTCTGTTCATATCCAAAAATGTAAATGTAAGGGTTTACTCTCCTGTGAAGTAGAATCAGTAGTTCCAGCTCCGTCACCACTTGCAGAATATGTCAGGCTTTCTGCTCTGTAACCCCTGACTGAATGTTTACGCACCAGCCTCTCTGCTCTTCATTTTAAGGTGTTTTATCAGAGTGAAAAGCCTTTTTGCCTGTGTTGTTTGGTTCACACCGGCCTGCACACATGCCAGTAGGTGGGTGGATGCTTTCCCTGTTCTCAATCTTTGTGCTCCAAATAATGAAGCCCATTTCCTTATTCATATTCAGAAACTCTGCTGAATTATTAAACCAAAAAAAAAAGCACAGCAGTAACTTGCTACATTTTCCTTTTTATTTATTTTTAAATGAGTTGGACAAAATCTCATTCTCCAAAGCGTTTATCTGTGAGCACATTATAAATTAAAATGATCATCTTATGTTTTTCTGAGGTGTACTGTTAAATGAAATTTGGTTTCTGCTAAAGAAAAAAAAAAAAAAAAAAAAAACCTGTCCTCTTCATTAGTTGCCTAGCAACTGTAGAATTGTTCCCCAAAAAGATTGAAGATTTATTTATTTCTATTTTTATTTATTTATTTTCTTTACCTGGCATCAGCAGCTGGAACACCTTGCTCCACATAAACACACTGTTAGGCAATCGAGTTGATGTTTGATGTATTTTACCCAATAACTCTTGTGAATTACTGTTTGAACGACTTTGTGTTTGAACTTGTGGCACTGTGGAAACTAATTACAGTGTTATTGGTGAATTGGCTGAGCACTACAGTAGATCCAATCTCCAATTTACCGCTAGTGACGAGCATGTAGTGTTTGGACTGATTATACACTCTTCTTCAGCCATTTTTCTGCAAGGTATAGACCGTGTGATGTGAGCCGAGGAAACCCGGCCAAAATAATAAATCAAAAGTCATTGAAACATCACCACGATCTCAAATCAGCCCCAAACTTCGGAATGAGTAATTAAACCCTGTAGTAAGCAGTAGATACTTTGTATTCACAGCTGGCAACACACACAGTACTAAATTTAATGTTTAAAGATAGCTGCAGCGATAAGAAATAATGTTTCATGATGTGCAGGGATGAACACGAGAGTTTACAGTCATTGAAGCTCGTACAAAGACTGACTTATAATGAGCAATTACTATTTAATGACTAAATGAGGCATTCAAGGAAAGCCAGGAAAAAAGAAGAGAAGAAAATGGGATACATATCACACAGCATCTGATGTTTGACTTTTTACTTATACATCTTTGTATTTAACATTGAATTTTTACTACTTTCAAATTATGTGCACACGTTATTAGTTACCCAAATGTTAAACAAAATTAGTAAACTGACATTTTGGATATTGTGTGAAAGTTCACTTTCCCCATTTGAGTTCAGCGCTTTATTGCAACGTTCAGGGGCTCTTTGCTTGTAAATTAAAGTGTGGAAAAGGGCAGAAAATGTAGCTGCATAATCTAATTTGCTACATGTTATGGTTTCAGACAAACCTTGGTTTCAATACTGTTGTTGATTGCAGCCTGGTAATTAGAAAAAAACTTAAATTAGTTTCACTTAATTATTTAGTCCTGAGGCCCTGAAATCACTTAAAATGTTGTCAATCGTGTAGTCATGAATATTCATGACTATCATATTTTGAGTATTTAGATGAATAGTTTGATGTGCTGGGAAATACTCATACTCGCTTACCTGCCAAGGACACAGGGCACATTTGTTTTGTTTTGTTTTTTTTTTTTTACCGCCTAGCTACCTCATAGTAATGACAAGAACTCAGGAAGTTACTGCTCCTGGCCAGAAAAATAGCCAAGCACACATAACGCACCATAAAACCTCAACTGGATGTTCCGCTGAAGTGTTTTGTAAGGATAAAACAATAGTTGTTATGTGTTAGTCAGTGAGTTTTAGAGGTTCTTTAAATTTTGTTCCCTTTGGACAGAGACAGGTTAGCTGTCTCCACTCTGTTATTTGCAGCATTAGTGTCCAATGCGCATGGCAGCTGAATTGACTTGGTATGACACGAGTGGGCTTTCGTTGTGTAATAAGCTTTGTGAAAGACGAGAGCATATACGCATTTGAATCAATGTCTTATTGAAGTGTTGGAGGACTCAAGTCTTTGACGCCTGTGTTATGTATTTTACATGGTGTCTCTGAAGCTCACTGTATTTCTTTTAATTGGTATGTGTTGTTGTCCTGGGAGAGGACTGCAGAGAAAAAAAAGAAAAGAAAAAGAAAAAAAGATTGGAAGTATAGTCACCATCTGTTGTCAAGGTCATTTGCCACACTATAAACACATCCATCATGACCAGAAAATGTTCACAGTTAAGTGGAAATGGAGTCGTTAGTCTTGGTGACATTTCACATTCAATATTTTGGATCATTGTGCAGTATAACAGCGCAGTAAAGACCAGATATAATCACCAGACCAGCTATAATCACGTATTTGATCTTTAATTCATTATAGCTACAGCGCTGAAGTTTCTTTTCAACTAACAAAAATAGCATTTTGATAAGTCAGCAGCAGAAGTCTTTATTCTCAGTGTCAGGGCGCAGCTAGTACAGCTTCCTTATTGACATTCTGTATATAACCTCTTCAAGAATCATCTAGCCAATCAGGGGAGGTTCTCACAAAGGGCAAATCCCCCAACCCCAAAAAAACTCTCCCAACATCCTGTCAGTCATGCATACAGGATTTCAACTTTGTTTCATCTCAAATGCCAAGTCAGGGCTACATGTCTGTCTTGGCAGCTAAATGCAGGTTATTTGATGGTGAAATGTACCGTGAGACTTTGAACCTGGTGTAGCGTGATCGCACTTTTGTTTCCTGTGCTGGAAGAAACATTCTTTTGAATTTGATTCATTTTACTCTCACACCACCTTATTAAAGGCAAAACTGTGTTTATGAACCAAAGGCACATGGACTCAAACTTAAGCTATTAAACAGAGTTTAGTAACCTGCCATAAATTAGAGATTTCCCTGGCAGGGGGAGTCAAAACAAATTCAATTCCAGCCTGTGTAACTTTAATTAAGCATGATGGACCTGCCCACGCTCTTTATCATAATTTTCCTTCTTTGGCGTTCATGTCATGTGCGCTCCTCTGCCCATGCAGTAAGGACTCATTTCACCTCACCACAGTTGGACTCTGAGGTTGTGCTCAGTTCATTTTATTGTACAAGTTTTTAGAAGGAGCAACTTCTGGCTATTAATGAAGATGGGTTTCTTTCTAAATGCGATACATTCAAGTGTCTGCCCCTGTGTATGAAAGACACTGACCTGTTCAAACTCAGTGAATTATGAGAGAAAAATTTGCTTATTGTTAACGAGAGGTACTGTATCTCACTTTGTGATTCTCTGATAATATTTCTTGTCTGTAATGTTTGAGGGTGCTACAGCAAATTATTCAAGGCTCTACATTATAAAACATCTCATTTATTGAAAACTGTCCTTCTAAATACTAATTGCAGACATAATCTTGGTTCAGAAAAGGGGGAAAATGCTTCAGTGCAACTCAAATATACCAATGTGCGGTTAATATCAATTATAAACTAGGAGTTTCTTAATGATACAGTATTTGAGATTAAAGTAGCATTTACGCACCGTGGGGAGCACTGCACAGCCTGCTACAAACTGGAGACGTGGGGATCTAAATCATCAGATGACTCAAGAAGCTACTGTGTCCATTAAAATTTGAGTTTGTAAATGCATTGAACAAAGAACTTTGGGAGTACAACTTCCCCAGATGTAATTATTTACAAGTTGGAAGGAACATGCCACAATAAGACACACTGCTGGACGTGCAACATCAAACTACCAGAACTGTGTGATACTCGCCTATTAGTGAACACACAACTTCTACCGATACAAAACACAAACAGCAATATTGATATTATCTGAAGAAAGGTATACATTGGAAATACCCCATAGGAATATTATTGAATAACCAAATCCATACATACTCCTAATAATCATTTGTACACATTTCACATTGCATACTATAGGACTTAAAACTACATTATTCCCTCTTTCAAGATAAATTCGCTTGACTTGACTTTAACTGACTCCCTGCAGATTCACCATTTACAATTTTTTCTTTCTGGTATGAACACGTTCCTAATTGAAGAGCAGAAAAAAAGTCCAAACTGTAGAGGCCAAGATGTACCTTCTTTTCCTTTTTATTGTGTTCATTTACTCAATTTATTCCTCAGTTAAGCATTCGCTCACTCCATCCAATATTCAGTGTCATTAAAAAACCCATCGGTAAAATCCTCAGACAGCAGAGAGAATTCATTTGATTGCTTTCATATAATCTCTGCTTCTTTTTTATTTTAAATGAGACTTGCATGAATCAAAAGTAATAATTAAATCCAGTAAACCTCTGACCTCAAGTTGATGCGTGTTGAAGATCAACATCCTCAAATGTCACCTGACCGTTCACACTTCCACATTCAGTCACAGAAAGTGGGTTGTCCCTCTCTCTGTCTCTCTGTCTCTCTCTCTCTCTCTCTCTCTCTCTCTCTCACACACACACACACCCATAACCTGCCCATAACCTGCCTTTAAATTTGTAAACATCACCACAGCGCCCTGCTTACATTTAGCAACAATGATAAATTGTCCGGAAACTCGCCAGTGGCTGTCTCTTATTGGTTTTTAAAGCAACATGAAGTCCCATCGGAGAGTAAGTCTGACCCAGTAACAACAGAAATGGATTTATGATAACAAGGCACAAGAAAACGCTGCAGTGGGAGAGCGAACAACTGAGGGAGAAGCTCTTAGGGGTCGAGGGAACAAGTTAAAAACATGGATTTTTGTCGCTCTTTTTTTTTTGTAGGTATCTGAAAGGTCAGACAGATGGAAATTGAACAGGCAGTTTAAAAAAACAAAACATTGCTGACCATCATTGTTAGCTGCCATGATAACTTTAATGGTACCCAGAGAGCTAGTTACCATTTGTTGTTTCCTCCTGCTTTTTGTTGATGTGTAACAGCGTGCTGCCTGGAAAGAAAACTGTCCATTCAGCACACATGTGCTGATGGCTGTAAAAACTACAATACCCAGGAGGATGTTTTTTTTTTGGCTTTGAAAGCAGACACGATGTCTCACTGGAATGAGGCAAACACTACCTGTTGGGTATTCTTGCCTAACTACAAAGTGAAAGTATGTTAAGTAAATTTAATTGGATTCTTTGCGACTGTCAAACTGTTTGGAATGCTCAGGAGGTACTGATTGTTTTGGCCACTTGGGGGCGGTGCATTAAGATTCTACCACAACATGGAGGAATTATCTACTTTATAAAGTTGATAAAGTTGAAACTGTTGCCTCTTTTCACACCCAGCAGACAAAGAGCAACATCAGCATTAACTTGGATTTGCTGTAGCTCTGTTTTTGGGTTTCATCATCTCCCCAGAAAACTACGCACCTTGGAAGAAAAGACCACATGGTTCTGTGTATTATGTTTGCACAGGTTTCCTCAATGGATGCACAGCAGATTGTGTTCTCTTGATTGTGTAACCTTTTACCCTCCACATTGGTTTGCAACTTTTCCAGCCTACTTTTCGTTTGCTTTAATCTTTCATAACACTGAGTTAAAAACATTGAGTTCTTTTCGACAAAGTAAATGCCGTCTTATACCTAATCTCATATCACGTAACACTTTACTTGTTCGGTTTGGACGGCGCTACCACAAGAAGATGTTTAGAGGCGATGATCAGAAAAAATAAGAGGCTTTCACAGTCAGTAATAGGAAGTCGTTGAGTATATGCATGTCATTAAGACAATCCGCCCTTAGCGCTCCGAGTAAATCCAAAGGAGCACAGCTTGGTGTTTGAATCAGGGCAGCATTATCAAGCTGTCACCACGTACTGAGGCTTAAATCCCAGAATGACAAACCCCTAGCTGGCCCTTGATATGAGACTGTGGTCAGTCAGGAAATAGAACTGCCATCCACCACTGTCCTCTCACTCACCCCGTGCGTCTGCATTGTTAATATTAAGTTGATGAGTGCACATTAAAGAACGCCCCACTCTGCCGCCTTCGCAGCAGCTGCGCGGCGCTGTGAGCTGGTCGAGAAGCTCCGATTTCTCGCAGAAGACGGGTGAAACTACGCCATGACGAGTTATTACTGCAGCTGCCAAACCATGTGGCTTTTACACGCCAACTCGCTCGCTTACTTTCTGACGGGTTTGACTGAAGCCCTCAGAAACATGGAGACACGAGAGACTTCTTTACCACACTCACATTCATGGCCATACATGGACACCCGCATATGGTGCTGTTTCACAAAGAGTAAGATACTTTAATGCAGGCTTACTCACTCTCAGACACACACACACACACACACACACACACACACACACACACACACGGATGCTCACACATGCTCCCGCAATTCCAAGTTATCCCATTCCTCAACACACAGTCATGCTTCATCCCCTACTGTG
The DNA here is from genome assembly GCF_002260705.1 of Seriola dumerili. Classification (NCBI taxonomy): domain Eukaryota; kingdom Metazoa; phylum Chordata; class Actinopteri; order Carangiformes; family Carangidae; genus Seriola; species Seriola dumerili. The sequence continues at coordinate 1,103,528 of NW_019174971.1, read as the reverse complement.
GATGAGTGTTTTGGCATGAAAGTTTGATTTATCCTCGTAATATCCATCAGGTCAGAGGGACCTTGGGAAGGCTCGGCCATAAAATCAGGACTCAGGCTGGGCCTTTTTAATACAGTCTCAGTAAAATGGCTGAAGGTCAATGGCACTCTCACTCAATCAGATAGAAACAACTCCTGCAGCTGGAGTGAGTGTTGTTGCATTGAAGTCGGGCTGATACACTGCAGTAACACTGCTCTGAATAAAAGATGTTTGTTCACCCGGTAGAAACAATGACTGTATACCCTGGTTCACAGTAGAAACACGGCTCTTAGAGAAAGATGTGTCCCCCACGGTGAAGCCATTACTTTGAGGTAAAAGATATCAGTTCTATAGTGAGGACATAGTAAAAGATGTGTGTTCTGCTGGAGAAACACAACTCTGAGTAAAATGTCTGTTCCTCAGTAAAAACACTGAATAAGAGATCTGTTTCCCAGTAGAAATACTGCAAGTACAGTTCAAGGAAAACTTACCTCACTTACCTCATCATGAGCTGCAAATAGCAAATCAATAAGGCCATCGAGACTAGAGAATTATTGTCAGGTGTTATGTGAGCTAAATTTTCCTAAAAATCAGTTCTATCTGTTGAGGATGTATAACAGCACTTTGGGCGATCAGACGTTGCGCAAAGTTAATGAATTAGGCACAGTCTTAATGTGCATAGTCGTCTCATAGATGCATATTATGCGGGGAGGCATTTTTAAAGAGCATAATGAGATTTACACATGATTTCCATGCGTGAGGATCGCAGGCTGTAAGTACAGCAGCTACGTGATGTGATTTTTGGGCTTTTTTCTCTGTAAAACTTGAGTAGCGAATATTTGGGTTCCACTCGCGAATGTTACTTCTTTGCTTTATAAATCAGTTGTAAGTCGATAATAGGAGCAAATTTTGTCAAACGTTTGTCGCTTTCTAAAAAAGCCATCAGCAAAAGTTAGTGAAAGTATTATTCTAAATGTAAAACACATCATTAAAATTGGGTCATACAATCATCTAAGTCTGCAGTGATAAATGTTGATGAATTATTAATGTATGGTTTTCAATCGATGAGATGTACATGATGTATTATCAGAAATCTCTATAGAAACACCAGCTGTAACAAGGCTTCGCATCAGTACAGGCTATGAGTGAAAGAAATGTTTTCCCACAGCAGAACACTGGAATAAAACACACTTGTAGAAAAAGACATGATGAGATTCATGAAACCATGTTTGTTTCCCAGTACATTTAGTTCAATCAGTAACATTTGTGGGGATAAACAACACATTTTTGTTTGTTTCAACAATATTTTAATTACTGTGATCAAGTGTTTCTTATGGACACCATTCTGATTACCAATAATATTTCTGAAATGTATCACATTTGAAATAGCGCAGCAGCTGTGCTGCTTTTATGATGACACTGAATCACTGTCTGATGATTTACTGTGGATTTGCTGTTGGTGACATTGTGTTTTGTTTCAGTGAAGAAATTAAAACTTCATTCAGAAAGCAGCGATTTCAGCTGAAAGCTCTGCAGAAAAACAAATAGAAGGAGCTGCAGAGAAAGGAGATAGTTGTGACTAATTGTGCGTAAATTTCCTTCCGTCAGTTCTGGGGAGCGTCTCTGACAGATGAATAATGCCTGATGTTCACAGCTTAATTATATATAGAGCATTAAGATCTGGCTGCCGGTGTGATCCAGAGGGAATGAAGTATATTCTTAACCACAGCTGTCCTGCTCTCATTCAATCTGATATCTGTCACAGCAAATTCTATATATAACATGTTACATAAATTTTTTTTTAAAAGAACACACTTCTAACAGGACTTCAGATGGCCTCTAATGATGCATGGTTTCAGTGAATAGAAAATGCTACAACTACAGGCTTTAATATGGAAACACTTAACATTTAAACATTTAACAAATGGTTTATAACATGTTATAGTGTTATTGTAGGCAGACATGAGAATTTATATGATCCAACTAGTTTCGTGTCGTGATTGTCATGAATTATGAATTTACAGTGAGTCCATCAACAGAACTCTTCCCTTTTGACCTTAAACACCTGCTGCTCCTGAAAGACAGCTGAAACTCTCAAACCTTACAGATATCAAATATGGATGGCACAGCTAATGTACTCAGACGAACCGTATGTTAATGAGAACGTGGCTGCTTGCTGCTGGTTAATAACAGCGCGTCAGTCTGTGCGTCCGTGTGGGCATCATGCTACTCTGAGTGATCTAAAAAGAAAAGTGCACATTTCTCCTTGTGAGGGACTGTCAGGCCTGCTTACCGTCATTTGGAATGACCTTGTCACTCGCACGCGGCAGATCTTTGAATTACATCCCACAGTGCCCCCCTAATGCTATCATTACCATTATTAATGGGACATGACACAAGTCATTGCCACACATAACAGTCTCCCACAACTGAGGAGTAATGGCATTCCTCTGATGTAATGCCGGTGGTTTTCTTAGTTAGTGTGTCAGGAAGTCAAATATGGAGAGTGAAATACTCGGTGCTGTAGACTTAACAATGCAAGTGTGGTGCAGGGGACCTCTCACACAAGCAATAAAATCCAATTTCATGTGTGGGTGTGTGGCTATGAATTAAATGCCCCCCCCCCCCATATCCCCATCTGCACATTGTTTCAAACACTTTGGCTTTAGCAATATTTTCTGGACACTGATTGAAAAGGGGCTGCTGTCTGTGGTGCTGAAAGTCATTTGTGGGTGTTCGTTTGGCAGCGCCGGGGTGAATGTCTCTGTGGGGCGTGTTTTGTCTGACTGTAAATCATTCCTGATTTCATGTAAATTATGCAACAGATCCAATATTAAATCTCTTTTTGTACACGAGATGGAATTTGTCATAAAAACAATAGCTTAAGCTGTGTTTTGAACACTTTGCTGTGCCGCTTTGTTCTGTTGCTCACTCACTTTTATGACATTAGTGTTTTTCCCAACGTATTATGTAATAGGCTTAATAGCAAAAAGGGTCCATAGTTAACAGTTTTAACAGTAAGACTTTGTTGGACTGTGGTGATGAAGTAGAACATGTATACCTTGAGAGCATTAAAAAAAAAAAACATTAAAAAAAGTTTTTTTTATATAACCTACAGTTTGGATACTTCACCTCACTCACTCACCTGGCTAAAACACACTATAAATGTGCACTATAACTTTCAACTTTAAGAGCAAAGTGCAGTTTCTTGGCTATTTATTTGATAAATGTATATTTTATGCAAATTAATTTCAGGTTTATTATTGCACTTTTTTAATGTTATCTTACACACAGAAATAGAAATCTTATATAACCTCAAATTATATGTGTATATAATTTTTCTTTAATTTAGAGAGCAACTTAAAGGTACCTTTTGCAGCTTTTGACCACTTAAAGCACTGACAATTAGCAAACAGGGATGTGAACAATGTGCAATTTAAATTCTTAAACAATGGCTTTGCAAATCTTTTATCACATTAAATCAGGGGTACACACAATGTAATATGAATGTGAATGTAAAAATTGTTTACTAGAAATCTGTGCAGGTCGCCTTCTAACAGCAGCTGAAACTTTCAAACCCACGATGTTAGTACAGATGCTGCAACTGAATGCTTTGCAGACTTCTGAGGACTGTGTTCCTAATAACAAAGACATCATTTGCTTACCTAGATACCCATGTTAACCAAGTCATTGTTTCCATGTGGGTGTAAATATATAAATGTATGTGTGTGCCTTGTGTCAAGACAACATTTTCAGAAAGTGCCATGTGATATTTTCACCCCGTGTTTTTTATCCAGCTGGGTGTGAAAATGTTAAAGATTTAAAGGACAATATGTCTGAATTTCAGGATGTGAAGATTGTGCCTTAGGCAGTCATTATGTAGCAGTGAGCTCTGTTTGTGTGTGTGTGTGTGTGTGTGTGTGTGTGTGTGTGTGTGTGTTTGTGTGTGTGTGTGTGTGTGTAGGTGGATGAAGGATGAGGGTTAGGGATCTTTTGTTCCTTGTGAAGACAACTGCGTTAGTAGCCTCATTATAGGCTACATCTTAATGACTCTACAGCTGCTATCTATTCTACAGGAAGCTAAAGGTCAGATCAGCATCTTAATGTGCTGTCCTCCTGCCTTCTGACCCACATGCAAACTTTGGTCACTCGATCCAGACCCATAGCATGTTCAGTAGCCTGAAGGATATATAAATCAATTTTCATTTAATTAAATCGTGACATTTGCTCAAGCACCCCCTGCAAGGATCACTGACAGCAGATGAGTCTACGGCTACAGCTTTATCAGGACTTTCTTTAGAAAAGGAACTGAGCGGTTTGTGAGAGTTTGTGAATATAAGTGACTTTGGCAGTGTATGAAAACAGAAGTGATAGAAGAGATTAGAGCGGGAAGAAAATAACAGAAATTCACCCACAAAGGAATAAAGACAAAATGTCAGAGAAAGGGTTTTTACTTATTTCTCTTTTGCACAAGAAGCAGAAAGCTTTAGAACAGCACTCAAGCCAAAAAAAAGAGCAAATTTCACTTTTGTTCATGAATCCCAGGAGAGCATACATCTGTCTCCTTTGAACACCAGACAAGATTCTTAAATAAAAATTCATCAGTCTGAATCATGAAATTTCTGCATAAGAAGACTGAAGATTTTTCTGCCGTTTTCTGTTTCAGTCTTGATTTTATTTGTCTCTTTCTGTGGGCAAAGGAATGTCCGTTTTACTGACCGCAGAATGGCGTCAACATAATTTTAAATCAAAATGTTGAAAACTGAAGCTTTGAAATTAGAAATATATTCAAGGGCTGACCATGAGTACCCGAGACACCCCCCCTTTACATTTTTAAAGAAGGTTTGGGCTTGAGCCTATTGACATTGGTTGAAGTGAATAGCAATTATCGGACTGTGTTCTGCAGGTTTTCAGCACATTTCTAAGCAACAGGTGAGAGGGATTCATAAGGTATAACTGGTGTGTGCACTAGCAGCAGCAAGCAGAACGGTTTGACTTGATCACTGCTTGCCTGCTTTTGTCTTTAATACATGGGGTTCATTTTTGCAGTCACTCCCCCTCAGGCTTCCACATCTATTTCTTTGTGTCTCTGTATAAATAATTGGTTGTGTTGAACTTCTGGGGTAGGTTTACATAAAACAGGTTCTTGTATTATTTATAATCTTAGGCTAAATCACACGTGCATGCACACAAGCACAGTGTGCAGTTTAGCCAGTTAGATCACTCTCTGTCGGCTTGTCACCCAGGCTGCGGTTCCACTCTCGGTAAAACACACAGCTCATCATTTGGAGCTTCCTTTCTTTACCTCAGAGCCGATCTGCCACTCCAACTCAGTAATTACCTCGTCCTCCTTTACTGCTAATGAGAAGGTAAAATATGAGCGTCTGGCAACCGCAGTCATTTGCGACCGTAGCTCGCCTCCCGGCAGGAGAAGGGAGGTGAAGGGAGAGACTAATTTCTACCCACAAGCCACCACTGAATGATGCCATCGATCCTCAGCCCACCTGTACAAGTGATCCGACGCAACCCTGGGTCTGCTCGACATGAATGGTCCACTTTGTTTCTCATGGAGTCGTCCATGTTTGAATGGGACCTCGCCGGCTTCCTCTTCTTCAGCTGGTGTCTCTTTAATTTTTCTAAACGAGGAGATAAGACTTACTGTTTGCTAAGCAGACATTTAGGATTAGCAACTTACAATTCCTCACATGCTTTTGTGCCTTGTGTTAATTACAGAATATCCTACTACAGCCCCCATTCACGTTGTTTCAGCAAGCGGTTTGCCATGCTTAGTTACCGTTTCTAAGCGTGATTGGACGATCACTAGTCAGGGGAGGGGTTTAGCCAATGGCTAAATGATGTCATTGCCATTAGAGGGTTATTAAGGTGTGGTCTCATTTTCACAGCCCCTTCTCTCTGTGCATGTGAAAACACACTGTTTCGGTAAAAGCAATAAACACTACTTTAATGCTCTACATGATTTAAGAGTTACAATCGATGACCTTAATCTGTGAATGTGACTCATTTTTTATGTCTCAAAGGCACCTTTCACCTCCTATCAGCAACAAAACAGGAACATTCAAATACAATCAAAATGAAAAACATGCTTTATGATCCCATAAGACCCTTCATTCACAAGCCAATACATATTTCCATGTAATCACTGCACTCTTCTGTTCCATTATCATGTTTTATCTGAGAGGAAACAAATCACGTTTTTTCCAGTGTCAGGAACAAAAGCCATTTTCATGTTGAAGGTTATAGAAAAGCACAGTAATGTAAAGGAAAAGATTATACTGGTGCCCTTCAATAGACTTCAATGTCACACATGAGGAGGCAAAAAATGTCATCACAGCGATGGTGGTTTTTGAGGGCAATCAGAAACATTTTATGCTCTTAACAGAGCTTCATATTTGCCATAAAATTGTAGAGATTGACTCCCAACCCTTACCACAGGGGTGAAGGAATCCTATTAGATTGAAAAACAGCAAGAGACATTGAAAACGTATTAGCAATAATAACAGAGAGATTGCTGGGATGCAATGCATTCCACTATTTTGGTGGAAATGATAAAGCCGGGGCATGAGAAAATTAAATTCATTTCAGAGGATCATGTAAATGCTAATGTTTACTGGTTATACAGCCACTTTCATTAGAAAACCATTAGCAGGGCGATTACAATGATTAACTTGAAATTGACTTACTGCATCAATTCACTGATTCAATGATACTACTGACCATGTTGAAATGTAGTTAACCAGAATATGAGGCTTGTTGCCGTGTCTATTCAATAAACTTAAGTCTCAAGTTGTAGTAGAGTTGTCTGGGGTGGACTAACTGGATTTAGAAACCACAGATTGGTAGATGCAACATGTCATTAAGATGTACAGTTAACGTAATGGCCTGACCCCTAGTTACAGCAAAAAGGAATTCAGCTCAGCCAATGCAATTACAGCCTGATAACAGTGATTGCATTGGAAAGGTGAAGATGCTGCAGCAGCTTGTTCTGCAGCCATTGCACTTAGTTCATATGCTCATGAACACATTTCTCAGATGAAATCATGCTTCAATTCCCAGAGGTCATATGACGGTTAATTCCAAATTGTTCATGGCACATCCAAGTGGGTGTTGCAGCCTTTTGTACAAACAACAACACATGGAAAACATGGCTTCAGGCACTTCTCATGCAAGCAATGCAACGGAAAAGACCCGCACAAAATTGCAAATTTTCTTAAATCCGTATGCTCGAGTGTTTCGTGTTTGTAAAGAAAAAGAGCCAAACATCCGTGTCACCAGCCGAGTTGGGGGCATTTGTGGGGTAAGTGTTGGCACATTTGGCTGTGTTATGGCACAGGACAATCAGGTTAGTAGCACCCTGCCAGCCTCGGGTCCTCAGAACCAGACTACACTTGGCCTGATTTTGGCATGTCATTCACCAGGGTCTATAAAGAAACAGTGGAAAATTAGACTTAGTAAAAACATGGAGGGAAGCTGTGCGGTGACAAAATCTAATCTGCTCAATTCATGCACAAACGCCAGCACTAAAGGGTAAGATGAACACACAAAAAAAACAAACCTGAACTGGCAGCTGCTCTGGTTGTGTTTCAAACTCTCTGCTCTCCCCGAGGAAGAACACCATATTTATGGCTGTTTGGCTGTAATTATCATGTCACTTCTTCAGTTTTTATTTGTCTTTGAGACATGCCAGCGAGAAGAAGTCAGTATACTCCAACAAAAACCCTTTTCTTGTGTCCTTTTAGCTTTTTACCGGAGCCTGTGAGCAGGCGTAGTGGAATTTAGTTGTTAGGCCATGCCATCCAAAGTGCTGAAAAATATAATTTGCCTTGACATACTTGAGATTTGTTCTTGACAGTCTGCCCACTTAGAGTTCACCACCTACCTAAACATATGGTTTTTTCCAGTACACTCTTATAGAATCAGCCTTCAAACAAACAAAAAACAAAAAAAATGGTCAGCTGCGGTAATGATTTCTGATTGCCTTGGCTCAGAGTGGGAGAGTGTGAAGGGGGCTGATAAAGGTTGGTAGCACACTAAATAGAAAAATTGACAAATGACCAGCTGTCACATGTGTTGATAACTAAATCTGAATTCCTAGTAAGAATGCAGCTCGTCGTACTGGCTGCGGATACTCCACGGCACACAGGAATGTACAAATATCTGAGCGAAATGTAAACGTGATGTTTACAATCAGCTGCCACTGACACTCTCATTCTGGTCCCTTAAATTATTCATCTGCGGGTTCGTGCAGATTTGAACTTCTCTTGAGGCAAATTGAAAGTTAACAAGCGTTTTAGGATAAGAAAAGTCATTTTCCCAGACCTCTAAGGTGGTGCGTACTCAAAAAATAAAATGTTTTTCACTCTGAACCTCCCCCAACCTCACAATGCTTGTAATTACACTAAATGGAAGCTTGTGCATCGTTGCACATTAGCATTGTTCAGCTCCCAATCAATTAACTGCAAGTACCTCTGTCTGTCTCTGCCTTTTATCATGTAGTATTTCTAATTGACTGAAAGTCCTAACTCTGCTCTTAAAGCTGCGAATATAAACTGTTCTGAGGGGAAACTCCTCAGAATTAAATGGACGGATTCAGTGGAAGTAAACATAGTGGCTGCTTGCTCCTGCCAAAACTGTAAAACACTGCAAATGGAAATGTTTGGTTTGCTACCATCAATGAAATCTGCTGAGTCAGATTAGCCTTTACCTTTCCAAATCAGTTGAACAATATTATTCTATCAATTTTATTTATTTATTTATGCTCCTCATTATGCTCTATCCTATAACCCCACTTCCCCATGCCATGTAAATGTTACTCCATGTGCTTTTGCCTCTTGCTGGTTTATTTAGATGTATTTATTACACTGTGTTGGTTGGTTTGAAGTTGGATACCTAAATGATTACTGTAAGTGAGTTGTGTAGTGGGTGGAGCAGCTCGTTCTGAATTCCTCTTTTCAGCTCCTGTTTTTTCCCATCACTTTGGCATGATGCATATCTCTAAATACGACAAGGTTTTATGTGCTTAGAAGCCTTTGAAGTACCCCAACTAACACTGTTAATGGAGGACGGGATTGAACTACAGTCAGGGACACCTGGTAGAAACATCTAAGATGAAAAACTATGAATATTGACAGGTTGGGAATTTAGGCGATGATTGGTTGTCATAGAAACGGTCTGAATCTTTTTTTTTTTCTATTCTTGTATTATTTTCATTTTCATATTGTTTTGATTGATTTTTTATGTCAGAGTTGAAGAGTCTTACTGATTTTTAATGGAATCAATAGTGCGAAACACTCACTTTTAGTTGATGTTGTTTAAACATTTTGTAAGTTTAAAAGGACAACTAGTGGTGAAAGATTGTGCTTTCCTTTTGAATTAAAATAGCCATCATTACAGTTTGAATTGAAACTGAAAAAAAGAAAGAAAGAAATGGAAATTGTTTAGGCCAGTGCAGGGCCTCAAACAACCGGAGCCTGATGAAACTGCAATGCTATAAAGCAAACCAGATCAGAAAATGACATCTCCCTATTCAGATTGACTGATTCCTGTCAAGGCCTGAGCGCGGAAAGCGCATTCTCCGAGCGGCTGGTACAGAAAGCTAACCACACGTAGATAAGGCCGAGCTTGGCTGGTGACACGCCTGGCTTGGAAGGAAAAGCAAATCATTCAGGACAATCTATTCCCACTGCTGCCACTCACTTCACTGCTGTCAATTCAATGCCGACTGCTCCGGAGCAACACAGTGGCCTGTGAATACCATTTCCATATAATTATTCCTACACAAATGGCAGACTGCTCGCTGTTTCATCAACCTTTTGGACCACACGCTGGCAAATAGATAGATAAATAAATAAAATTCTCAAGTCAATACTGTGAAGGGGTGAGGAAAAGCTAATGGAATCGAGTGTCCTGGCAATGGGCAACAGGAAGTGTTTTGTAGCCGCGCTGGAGTTCATTGTTGGATGGGATGACCTCTGCTTGGAGAAACATTTGTCGCAAATATTTTGTCTTTTGTGGAGACAGAGGTGAGGGTCTGCGCAATCAGCAATTGACACAAGTAAGAAAATGCAGGTATGAGAAGATATACAGTACTTAATAAAATACATATTGTAAAGGCCTGAAAGGCTATCAGGGTGATGCAGCTTGTTGTTTTTTTCCTCCAGCGCCGGAACAATGTTCATTCTGTATTTCCAACATGAGTGTATGAGATCAAACAGTTTCTGAGCTTTAAACAAAAAGTTTGCTTTTCAAACTTTTGCCCCCTCATCAAGACCAGTGACTTTTTCCTGCAGACGCTCCCCTGCTGTGAAGTTAAAAGCATTTGCATTTCACAGCCACAGTGGTGTGACTGAAGCTTTTATCGACCTAAATGCCCTTTTGAATTTCTTAACATATAATTTGAGTATAAAGTGTCCTTCTCATCTGTCATTCAAGGCCAACATGTGTAGCAACATGGTCTTAAAACTCAGTACCTTTAATTAAACTTAGAAGTATGGCAGCAGGGATTATTTTTTTCAGAACAACTTCACATAGAGGAAATAATTTCTTTTTTTTTTCTCCCGGTGAATCAGCTGAGGTGATCTGCAGCTCACTTCACTGACTTCACTGTTTCCAAGGGACAAAGTGGGGAAAAAAAAAACAAAGCAACAACGTACATTTCCAGAGGAGCTGACAAATGAATCATTCCATTATGATTCAGGTATACAAGAGACATCTGAGTTAATTGATTTAATACTTGTGCATTAATGCAGCACTTAAGTAAATGTCAGACTGATGTAGGTACAGCACATTTGTACTGAGGAAGGGATAAAACGGGAGGAGCAGCTTTTCACTTTGTGAGAAAATTTGATCGATTCACAGATTTTACTGAATACATTCAGTTGGTTGAGAAACCTATTTCATGGGGGTGATCTGATGGCTATTAAAAAATTCAAATTTTGAATGCATCACACTCTTATTTTCACAAATTGATCCTGAATTGACAATTGAGGTTGAGCATTTATTCTTACACTTATTCAAACTGTAGGTTGGATGGCTCAATTCCTCTGCAGCGTCTTAATTGGTTTTACCTTTCATGCTGTTACGTCATTTTTCATCAGATAACATAAGACGGTAGTTAGGAGCACTAATTAGTCAGTATTAACCAAAATACATTGAGAAGAATCAATATTGTGACTTGAGAGATAATCATTGATTCTGACAGAGATCCAGATCCAGCAGCTCTTTAAGCATAATTAGTACATGTTCGTTAGTAGTTTGTCAAATAGGAATGATACAGACCAGTGGTGGAAAATGCATTTACACACACATACATTTTAGAGATAAATATTTCAAATCTATACTCACTACTTTAAATACAAAGTTATTATACACACAAATTATGAGATGCACAAACCTCCCTTTTCTTTGCTGTCTTTGCATTTCTCGTGTGAAACTCTGACCTGACTCTCTAGAAATGAATCGAACAAAAACAATCAGAGCACACTGACATATCCAACATGGGACAAGTGTGTTGCCGTTATTTCTATGCATAGTAGTTTTCATTGTGAGTGATAGAGCCTGCAATCCCGATTCAAGTCAAGAGGGGAGACAGGGTATGCAAGAAATTTTATCTCATTATCACCCTCTCACCTTTCTGTTAATTATGTTTTTTACACCTCAGCATGGGTGTGTTATGTTGTGTTACTACAAATGTAAAGGTGAATCACAGGAAAAGCAATGTATGTCACAACCGTTTATGTCAACAGTGATGGTTCATCAAAAAACGTGTCTACAAAACAAGACCTCACTTGGCTGTGCTGTAAGCAAAACACGCCGGTCGGTTCTCTGTTGTGTTCCTAACAAAGTAGCGGCTCAGTGAGCGTTTACTGTTCCTGCCTGCCACAATGTACAAACGCTGCAGAAACGTTACTGAAAAAGCTGCAGACCATGAAAAGTTCAGTTCAGTTTTTTTTTTTTTTGTAGCTGACAAGTTCGCTGATCGTCCAAACATTGGTGTTTTCCAGCTGCCCTAACCCCCATTGTAAACAGCTTTTTCACTTGATGTGATGCATGTGAACACTTGAAGCCCATTTAAGGAGAACACCCTCATTTACTATAACACACATGAGCTGATGGAAATTAATCAAAGCCAGTGAAGCAGATAAGTAATCCACTGGACCACAGGTCTCTGTTGAGGTCAGATCCATCATGCGACAACACTGCAACACTGCAATGTGCTTAGTCAGTGCAACCCGCAGACGATAGATTGTGTTTGGATTGCATATCGGAGTGATATCCCTCTCCGTAACCCTCTTCACGTCCCCTGTAAACACATACGCACACACAATTATGTACTCAGCTCAAAAACATCATTCACAAATACTCTTTGCTGGCAGTCATTAGAGTCCCATGGGTTCTTTTGCTTGTACCTCCTCAGTCCCGTCGATCTGCATTGCCAATAATCGTTATAATTGATGTTTCCCTTCTAAGCCTCTAATGATGTTTTTAGTATTTATGGTTACAGACAGCCAGGCAAGCTGATTCATAATAGTTTCTCCCTGCCATTTCATTGGCATGGCGTTTCTCACATTCACATCAGTAAATTAATTTTGACCCCACGATGCCATATATCACGGCAAACCACTGCGCGCTGTCTCTCCGTGACCAGGTTTTCTTAAGCTGTTGTCGTAAAGAATGGTTTATCGATCCTCCCCGCTGACGCTTTAATAAGTGCTTTGCATAACAAGTGTTTTACTGCAGGATAAATCACGTGGGCTGGCGGCAGCTGTCAAACGCACAAGTACACACACATGTGGCTAGACGAGGCAGTGGGAGTAGGCAGAGGTGGGTGACCACGTCGAATGAGGTGGCGTTAAAGTGTTTGCTTCTTTGAAAAGTATTAGATAAATGCGAGAGTAAACAAAAAAAAGTTGAAGCTTGTTTTAGCTCTTCCACAGCGAGTTACATATTTGTGCAAAGAGAAAAATGATACTCAGGAAAACATATCAGGTTTCACCCGCTTAAAAAAAAAAAAACGTCTGGCCTGATGCTAGCAAGTTAGCCACTGCCAAGCAGGTCTGTTAGGAACAGGAGGGATTCAATCAGGGAGATCCATGGGCCAGAGCAGAGGCCCCCTGAGTGAGATCGATGGCTTGAGAAGCAGGTCGCGAAGGGGGCAGGTCCCTCGGTACAGTGTTTCATCCCCGTCCCGTTGCCACTCCTGTTTAGGCAGTGTGACTCTGGGTTGAAGGGAAAGGAGGGGAGGTCAAAAGCACCGTTGCATCCAGGTCCCGGAGGCTCGATCCGGCCCAGGCCTACCACAATAATATCACTTTATGTCAGCAATGAGTGAAAGTTTCTCCCAACTTGTGGTGGGCTGATTGATGGCTGTTGTAAATCAATGTTGAGGATGCTGCATGGGATTTTATAGCAGAGCAAAATAGTGCGGGTTGTATACAACTCACACATCTGTCCTTAGCCTGATGCTTTTACCTTCATTTTAACTATTCAAGGACTTTGAGCTTCTCAAAATGAAATTGTGAAAGAAACAAAACTAACAGTAAGTGCAACATACAGAAAATCCCTATGGAAATATCTCATATATTTGTGATGACAAGATGTTGTCTAGAGAGGAACTTGCAAGTGTTCTAAGGTCCAAATAAAGTCATCTCAATCATGCCTCGAGGAACATTGTTAGGCAATTTGGTCACATGAACTTTTCCAATACAAATATAGAACAAACGGCCATGGAGATGAAATAGAGTAGGAATGAATACCCATATTGACAGAAAGTGATTCATTCCCCATTTGGCCAGCATTGCCAGTAAATAAACAAGAGGCTGCAACCAAGTGCTCAGAAATAAAAACATTATGGTGAAAAAAGAGAGCTTGATTGAGTGATCAATACCAATGCCTTGTAAAGATGCACAGCCTTCCCTTGAAGTGATCACTAAACCCTGGAGAAAAGCATAAAAAATCAAACATTTTGATTAGTCTGTTGATACAACCATCTGTGAAGTTGTGACTAAAAAAAGGAGGGCTTATAAAAATCTATCAAGCTCAAAGAGAGCGAGAGAAAAATAACTGACAAGATGAAAAGCAGAGAGAAACAACAAACTGCAAAAATAACACCAGAAATAAGATACGAAGAAAACTGAAAGCATGTCTATGAGCATGTGTGTGTTTGTGTGTGTTTTCAAAGAGACGGTAAAGGCAAATGTCATGTCAGTCAAGGGTTTGTGTGTGTTCAAAGAGATAATGAAAACAGAGGAACTGTGGGGAGAAAAACTACTTTTGATCTCTGGTTTTTGAGCTAGAGCGCGTCATCAGATTAGAAGAGTCGTATATGATTATTACTATTATTATTAAATATGTATTTTTACGCACAGCACACACCCAGCACAAAACAAAGAAATAATACAGTCATTTCTTGTGAGATAGCAGAGGGAAATTGATGTTGCCGCTAATTTGCCTGATGTAAGCAAGGCACCAGGTAATTCAGGGGTGTTCTCTCTTATTGAAAACGTTGAGAGGTGCAGATTTTTGAGGATCTTGTGAAGACTATTTGATACAGCGATAGATAGGATGCACATACATTTTGCTAGTACAATAACAGGGATCAAAGTTCAGACCCATTTCATTGCTTTCTTTTGGTCACATTACCATGTTACCAACCTAATATTGCAGATCCAGCACTCTGGATTTAGACAATATTCACACAACAAGCAACAAACTAAATGTGTTTTTTCAGATTTCTTATCCATTTAAAAAAAAAAAAACTTTATTATTTTCATTCTAGCTTACAGTAAATGCATCTCTGTCCAACTTCATTTATATTTTATTCAGTATAATTTCATACATGTAAGTGTAAGCGCTTATCCTCACCATCTCGCATAAACTGCAATAGAATCGCTCAGGTCTGCTAACCCAGCTAGCTTTAGCAGGATTTTAACTGTGCCTGTCTGTTTTCTCCATCATGATTTTGGCTGCTGCCTCATTTACAGTTGTTTTGTAGAATAACAAACTTGTTAACCAAGGTGTCAGTTCATTGTTCTCGTTCATTCGTGTTTCAAGTACAGATAACAGCTAGGAAAAACCAAACTTTAATTACATTTTATTTTGTTTATAGCTCTCCTCTGAAGAAATGACACATTTATATGGTATGATATTTTATAGTAAAACATCATGAACTCAGACTGACATCTTGACTGAATTTTGACCAAAGCACTGCGTTCTGCCTTTGCAGTGGTGGTGCTGCTGTATGTGAGATATTGGAAAATCAATCTGTAGTATAATCTATAATACTGTGTCACAGACTGATGCTGCAGCAGTACTGGTAGCCAACAGTGTTTTTCCATCTCATGATGCTCCCCATCATGACACTGTGGAATGTTTATTGAACTAATTTCTCATTCAACCAGCGTGTGTGTTGCAGGAATGCTTGATTTTTGCTTTGAGGTTGATTGGTATTTAGACTTTCTCTAAACCTTTGATTCAGGTCCAGATGAGGTGCGGCAGGAGCGCTCTGTTGTTCCCTTTGTCAAATTATTGTTATCATAGCCTATGTGTTGTTGTTGTGTGTGAAAGACGCAAGACGAATACTGTAAATTTACCTCCTCGTAGCACCGGTATTCATCTTACAGCAATGTTGACTGAGTGACTCAGTGTGTGGCACATATAGGGAAGATGCTGAGGTGGTTATTGTCAGCAAATGAAAGGCTATATACACAAGTGTGATGGCACTGCAGCTGCGTGTTCATGGGTCTCACTCCTCAGCCAATGTACTGTAAAGAAAAGCCTGCAGAGTGGAGCGAATTTAGAACACAGTGTATATTATATTGTCATGAAAAACAGTGGCGGTGTTACATGGTAGTGCAGGTGGCTTTAAAGATGGAGTCAGGGTGCCTCTAACCTGCCAACTTCATAGACTGTGTTAAATCAATCATTATAATGCAGGCAGTGTTATAATGTTGGTATTTAAGTTAATTAAAGTTATCAGACTGTAATTGTACTTCATCACATGCTGACAAATAGTTATCAAAGGGGGGGATTATGTTGTAATTTAACTTATAGTCTGGGGATGATTTATGCTTCACCACATCCATAATGATTATTGTCCTGAAAGCATATAAACTACTTTGTGGTGGCAAAGCTTCAACGTGCGTGTCGTCTGGCGCTGTAGTTGCTTCCCACTCTTTTCGTCTTGTGACCCCTTCAAGCTGCATTTCCATCATTTGTGAGCAATTCAGTCGCGTTTTTCCTTTTGTCAGTTGTTTAATTTGAAACAACGAGTATTTAGTATTTCACAAGAAAAAAGCAACAATTAGAGAAAATGAATTCACTGGTTTAATAAAACATCCCTAGAAAAGATAAACCATATATATATATGTTGATATATATATATATATATCTCAACAGTATATGTTTAACTCATTTGTATTGGTTGTAAAAGATGCCTGTGCTGCATTTAAGTGCTGACAGTGAGTGGGAATTCAACCCTTTCTTTGAAAGTTTGATAATTGTACCATTGACAGCCTGTTCATGTGAAGTGGCTGCATTAAAGTTACAGCAAGTAAAGCTGTTTTAAATTTAGACCAGCATGAGTGGCCATTATTCCACTCTTGCAATTTAACACATTTCATCTTCTTTTCCTCTCCGTCTTTCACAGTCACAAAGGTCACTGTTCTACACACAGGTTACTGCTCTCCACACACCCACAGACACACACCCACACACACACACACACACACACACACACATAATCTTTCTTACAGCATCTAGCGATAATGAGGAAAAGCATGAACTTCCACATCAAGATGAGTGGGGAGGCAGGGAGGGAGAGGGTGGAGATAAGAGTTACGTCGGTGGGCAAGGAGTCCTGTGTGAAAATCCAAAGGTCAGCTGAGCTTGACTTCACACCAGCAGACATGGAGACACTGAAGGTCAGAGAGATTGAAGAGGTAATCCATTCACAAGGATGACAACCACACCTTCAATTTCACCCAGGTTCATGTTTTTTTTTCCTCTGCCGCTACAGTTTTACAGTTTTTTTATTTTCATTTTTTTTTTATCCTTTCCTGTTTTCTTTAATGCCAGACAATACGTAGCAATTCTTTGTCTCAGTAGAGAGGACCCAATTACAACTACTACCCATCCAGAAAGGTGACCCAAAGAATGAGACGGGCAGCGACACTGAGTAAAAGTACACCTGAAGCAGAGCACTGAACCCTGGTAGTATCAAGTAGCATATTAATTCTAGAGGAGCACCCTGGATAAGTGGGGCCTCTGGGCACTGAACACTCCGGATATAATCATGAAGTCACTGCAGTCCATAACATAATAAAAATATACAGTATAACACTAACACTGTGAAATGGATGTAAACAATCCAGCGGCAAAGACGACCATGGAAATGGAAATTGCAAAGGTTTTACAAGGATTTTTTTTTCCCAGCTTGTAGATGAGACATCAGTAATATACAGGGTGCCTGTTTCGGTGCAGTGTGACCGAATTGAACCGTGCAGACTCTGGCAAAATCAAATTCTTGCAAAAAAAAAAAAAGTGAAAATAGCATTCTGTTCAGGAACAGCTCACAGATTTGACTTAAGAGGCTGTGCATTTAAATCAGTATATATAACAGTATAGCAGTCACTCGTGTTTCCTGGCTGTTTTTCTGTGTCATCTGCTTATTGTGGGGTCTTCCTCATGATGAAGGTAAAATACAGCAGCAACTATAAAACAACTTTTAAAACTTCAATAATGGTTCATAATAGTGAAACATCTTGTGCTCACACTGGGAAAACCCTTTGTGTACCTTCACATCGAGCATGTTTGCACTCGTTTTTTTTTTTTGGGCCCACACTGTGGACCGTTTACTCCTTTAGCGCAGTTTGTTTGTGCAGCATAGGTCATTCAAAACAAATAAATAATCATGCTGAAAGGTCTGACAGTCATCATCTAAGCGTGCTGTGCCGCGGTGCAGTTTGTGAGGAGCGGGAAAGCAATACAGACTCCTACAGTTTGTACTGGACAAACTGTGCATCCGCAGTCTCAGAAAAAGCTCACAAAACAGCAGGTTTTCAGGGGCAGAAGATGGATGTTGACATATGATAGCGAGCAGTTCCTCATATTTGAAAAGCCTGGCACAAGAAAATTAATTGAGGGCAAAGTGAAGTCTGGATCGATGATCATATTCAGCTTTTTCTTCCCTGTGCTCTTAACTGCTCTGAACAGCAAAGCAAGTGAAATATGGGCAAGTCTATAATGCTTGCCAAAAACCAGTTCTCAGTGGGTGCAGGAGTCTGCCAAGGCTATTCCCCTGGTCACCAAATCTGTTTGTGATTTTCATGGACAGGCTCTCAATGTGCAGCCAAGGAGTGGTGAGCTTCCAGTTTGGTGACCTTTGTGTTGTTTAAACCCCGGCTTCACTGACCTGTGACCTTAAACAAGGTAAATTTGTAGTTAAATGTAGAGTGGTTCGGGTGTCAGTCTGCACTCTGACACCTGAGGCCTTGATATTGAAAATGGTGCATTACCCCCTTTAGTCTGGACTTGTGCGAAACACTACGTTATGTTAGATCAGCCCTGACCCCCCCCCCCCATTGTTCCCCTCCACAAATAGAATGTAATTCCGTGGATGAGATGAGAGGTAGTCAATGATAACTAAACAATGATTATTGTGTTTATATTTCATATGGATTTCATATTGGAGTGTTAAGTATCAAGGTGGAATTCTTGATTTACCAGTCAATTGAATTTCCAAGCCTCATCTATGTTCATGAGCTTTGTGTTCTGACTTAAAGAAAGAGATAAAAGTCAAATGAAACAGGCTTTGTTTGCTGGGTTCACCATGAAGTACAAGAAAATCTGGAAGGAACTCATTTGCATTGAGAGAAGCCAGTTGAGGTACAAGGGGGAGGAGACCCCAATGCATGCTGAAGGGATAACATTTCCCATTTGGCTTGGAATCACCTTGGGATTTTCCAGGAGTAGCTGGAGGAAGTAGCAAGGGAGAAGGGCATTGGGGCTGCTTTACTTAGCCTGCTAATGGATGGATGAATCCATAAAGCTTAGTTACAGGGACCAAAAGTCAGTCCAATTAGCCATGTACTGTTGAATTCTCTTTAAAAGCACTGGTTTGTCTGTAATCAGACACTGTGCACTCAGACAAAGCAAATACAAAACACTACAGATTGCATTTTCCTTAGGTTTGAACCAAGCAAAAAACGAACTGCAGGTACAATCAAACCTTTTAGTGCTTTTTCAGTCTGGTACACCACATTCTTTTGATGTCTTTGGTTCTTGCTCATTACCTATAACATCACTCCCAGCTTGAAGTTGCCGAACAGCGTGGAGCCATTTGGGATGAGAAGTTCTCCAGGGGCTGAAACCCCTGTTGGATTTTCTCAGCCTCTTGCCCTATGACCGCACTTCGTGTCGGCTGAGCCTAATCTGACAGGATGCTAATAGATCGTCTAATTAACATAATGTCCACCCATTAGGAGTGGTTAACCTTTGACTCATCACACTGACAGGGATAATAGGAGAAAGGGAAAGAAGCACGCAGATGCTCAAGCACTATGAACTCATGTTATTTACATATTATTTGCACATTTCGAACATGTGCATACATGGATGGGAACAGTCATATCTTTTTAATTTAAATCTGTACACACACTGCTATTACTTTTCATATCACCGGGCCCAGTGGTTCAGTCCTTGAGCTATGCTATCAGCTTGAGCCGCTACAGACGACAGGATCACAGAGCGGTCAGGCCGTCGCCATTTCACCTCACTGAACTACTGTCGCCGTTTCACCCGTAGCGAAAAAAAAAACTAAACGCGACCCCTCTCTCACACACACACACACACACACACACACACACGTGCGACCCACAAATATATGTGCGTCCTCGCCACTGATCCATCATGACGTCTCATTCCACCTCATTTCCTCAGACCCCTGCTTCTTTCTAATTGAGGCGGCAGCGAATACAATTATGGTGAGAATCATCCCGGACTGATGTGAGGACGGATTAACGGGATTAAGAAGATAATCTGTTGACCCTCTGGCCCCGGCGCAGTATGAGGCTGGGAAGGCAATTTGAAGCAGAGAGAAGAAAAGATAGGGGGGCTTTAATGAGCGAGCTGACGAAAGCCTCTGACCACCGAGGGCTTCGCTTGGCGTGCCGCTAGGGGATTACTTTCTGCAAAAACTCCCCCTCCACAGTCTCACCTCACCCCTCACATCTGCCCTGTTGCCCACACGCTCACTCCTGTTTCAAGGATGTTCAGGAACAGCCCCATGCATGTGCCAGTGAAGGCTTTAGCTTTATAAGACAGTGACAGTCAGACAATAAGAGTAGCAGAGCCCCAACTGTTAGTTTTGAATATCTGCCTGTTTTTAATGCTCGAGTCATGGAGGTTCATAGATTATTTTTTTTTAGGCTGAAATGGAAACTTTTGAGGAAAACTGTCAGTTCGTGGAAAATAATTCATGGTGACTAAACAAATATTACGGTTTCCCCTCCATCTGCCTGACATTTCAAGCCGTAGATCTTTCCTCAACTTAAAGTGATTTTCTAGCCACTTCATGGCAGCAGAACAAGCTGTTAACACAACAGTGACATTTTCACCTTATAAAGTTGATACAGTTAACGCGTCCGCAAAACATCCAGCCGACAGATAGCATCATTAGCTTTCATTTAGAGTCATATTTGTGTTGACTCAGTGAATGTCAATCGAGTATTTACTCTCCTTTTAACTCTATTTTGGTCTTTACCGGCTTCTGTAGGAAATATCCAGCTTGTTAGCGTGTTTAAATGCTACACTATGTTCACCACCAAGCTAAATGTGTCTGTGTGGCTTTTTGGTGCTGCAGGTAGCATATAGTGGGTTAATCTGAGATTTTTTTTTTTTTTTTGCTGAAAGTTAGTGCGGCTGCAGGTTATAAAAGTAAAAAGGTGTAGAGAAAAGTTTTAAAGTGTTGCCTGATTGATGAGGGGATCCAGGCCTCTTAAAGTCCTAATTGTGGTGTTAAATTAATGACAAAATTACCCCATAAACTGTGTAAACGAATGAGTTTTACAGCTCCTGTATGACCAAGGCAACTGACAGACTGTAAAAGTTACTTATGGATGCAGTCAGAGCAAAGTTTGTGGTACCCTCATACCTAAACATGAAAAAAAATATATATGCTGAAAGTAGACTCTGGCATTGTGTCATGTCCCTGTGGATTTCCTGCCAGTAGAAGAATAAAAAAATAAAAAATTCTGCACTCTTGTGTGAAAGTCAGGTTCATCGAATGACCACCATCAGAAAAGATGAGACAAAAACATGTGAGAAACTGGCTATTAGAACATTTTTATTAACAAACAGACAATATTTCAGTCTGACAAGGATCTCCCCTCAGTCGCTTCTAGTTTCACTCCTCCGACAGTAAGAAGGATTACCTTTTATCTTCTGTGCTACAAGTAAAGTATATTTCAAATTTCTCTTCATCATGTGACCTGTCAGGTATCATCCAGGAGAAACCCTTTTAATTTAATAGCTGTGAAACAGTTGTTGATCTGCGGCACACTCGATCAATGGACTGAGATTAAAAACAATGTCTAATGGACGTTTGATGGGCTTAAGCAATGCTTTTGACTTAAACCACAAGTCATCTTCCCTTTGCTGTCAAAAAGAACCGTCTCATAATGAGATTTTCATCCTTTTACACCAAACAAAGAGTATACTGACAGTCATCGCTGGACAAAATTTAATACAGTTTGGATTCTTTAAATTTAAGAAGCATCTCATCCCACCTTTCAGCAATACACTGACAATAATGGATGGTAGACGTGATTATATAATATACTCTATATATACTTTATAGTCTTCATAATGTATTGTGTAAATATTACCTTTAGTATTTCAACAGATGTGAATATTCAACAAAAGCAGTAAACCCACTCTGTAAACAAGAAAAACAAATACTTGGAGACCAAAAATATGGAAACACATATCACGATATTGATATTTTTCATGCTGAGTCACAGCCTCATAATCGTGGTCATTTTGACAACGGGTCATGCTAATGTAGCTCTCGCTAGCTCTCTGTGTTGTGGTGATTCAGAAAGACAGGAACTCCAGCGAAAACAAAGCTTAAAATTCAGTTTTACATGAATCATTTACAGCGCTTGTCTCAGAGTTCAACTGAGAGTAAACACAGAAATTAGTCTGCTGATATTTTAGCTAACTGCATGGGAATATAATTCTGGCGCAACCTGCCAGCTCATGAGCTATTGATCTGCCGGTTTGTTTACTTGTGTGAGGCTGTCGGGTCGCTGTTGATAGAATGTGCATGCATGCTAGAAAAGTGAGAGAAGCTTGTTTATGGTGTCTTCTTAGTCCTTAATCCAGTGGACTATGGTGAGGAGGGCTCATTTCACTCTGTTGGTCGACCAAACTACAGAGTACGCAGACGAGGAGCTGCATCTAAGAGGAAACACAAAGGCAGACAGGCAGCGAGAGCACTGTCCCACAATATAACATAACTAAAGAAACTGGTGGTGTTGCTGCAGTGACTGCTCTCCAAAGCTAACCTAGAAAAAAAAACCCGGGACCTGGTGATAGATTTTCCCATGGATGAGAGTTATCCCAGCTGCATAACTGCAACAAATGGATTCACAGTCTTGAAGACTGTGTTTCACCCCCACAAAATCAAATCAAAGCTCTTTATATGATTAGCACCAGTGATTGCAACTTCTAGAAAACAATCAAAATGTTTCCATTCTTTACATGACACAAAAAATAGTACAAGTGCAGAAATAGACCTCTTATGAGCTTAAATAATGTTATAATAGCTAATCCATGAGGCTAATGACTGTGTTAGCTTTCGATTGGACTCAGAGACAGGTATATAAAATGCTACTTTTGTGTTAGCTGAGTGGACTGTAAAAAAAAAAAACTTTACCCTGAGTGTGTTTTCATTCTACACTGCCATGTTTGATGTGTGTGTTATTAGTTGATTTCCAACATGTTATAACACAGGGAAGAGAGATGAAGAAACAGAAGTGTAAAGCTTGGCAGACTGAAATGTAACTGATGGGAATCTGTCCGTCACACTGGCTCATAAAAAAAAAAATCAGTTGCTACCACTGCTCTTTTGAATTTAACATGATTTTAAAGAGAACTATTTCAACTTTAATCAAAAAGCACTTTGCTTCAAGCAAATTTGCAGTAATCACATAGCAACACTAGAAAGCCACAACCAGCAATTCCCAGTAGCATCTGTAGCATTCAGCACTTACAGACTGTCCAAATATAATTAGGGGGCTTTCACATCAGGGAGCACACTCGACCCCAAAGTCCAGTTCGTTTGATCTGTGTGAACACTGTGTACCATACCCAAGCACAGATCAATGATCCCCGCTTGGGTCTATGCTGGAGTGGCAGCATAAACAAATGTCGCAGAGTTGATGACGCAAGTGTTCTTCTTCTTTGTGCTCACGGCCACCTGCTGTATCAGTGTGTGGAAATGTGCAAGTGCAGTCTGTGGAGGAACATTACTAACGTGAAAGATGAGCGGAGGGGGAGCAGAGAGGGGTGGCAGTCGCACTCAGGCGCAGTACGGAGCGATATATATATATACCTAATATGAAAACACCCCTAGACAAGGGATTTGTAATTGATTTCTGTGTGCAGGATTCCACTGAGGATTGAAATACTGTGCAAACCGAGTCGACTCCAAGATATCCAAGAGGCGCTTTGCAGATTTGTAGTATAACCCAGCAGACAGATGCAGCAGGTGTGAATATGTGTTTCACAAAGACAGAGTGATTTTTATTACCAGGGGGTTCAGTGATTCCTCTATCTGCTGTCCACATTGTGTGCTGAGTCAGGAGGCCGTTGAGGAGTTATTTTCAGCGTCCCTCGTACTATTGTCATTTTCTGAGGCCAAATTACATTTGAATCAATAAAGTGTTAAACAAGTGGGCCTTTTAGCCGTTAGCCTCCTCGATACTTAACACAAACGCACCTTTACTCTCTCTGTCTTATGCTTTCTGCCTCTTTCATAAATATACAAACAATCATAGGTTGTTCTTTTGCTTTTACTTGTGCTGCAATACATGAAATTGGTGTGACATTGCTGCAGTGAGTTTACTTCAATGATTGAATGTGCTTGTGTTTGTAGTCAGTCTGATTTCTTTATCTCCCGAGATCTCATGAACAGTCACATAACATGCATATTTGCTGTATGCTGCTTATTTGTCAGTTACTGTAAATCTAGCGAGGCGATATCCCCGTTACCTTTTTCCTGCCTCCGAGTGGAATTCAGTGCAGTGTTTAAACCCTGTCTCCTAAAGATTCATTTCACATGCGATATAGTATGGGAAATATGTTTTGTAGGAAATTCAGTGGGGTCAACAAACGAGTTCCTAAACAAGTACTTAAAAGCATTGCATTCATATCCTTCAAAAAAAATGTCCTTAGAAAGTTTTCAAGTCTTAAATTGTAAGAGTCCTTGCACCTGTGTAATAGTAATATAATATAATAAGTTATTGTTATATACAGTTAATTAAAAATATGATATATATGTCAGTACTACTTACAGTATGACCGTGATGCATTAAACTGCATTTTAGGTGGTATAAAAAATTAAAAAAAAAGTTTAGTGAACAATGCAAAAACCCTGCTGCCGCTGCAAAATATTTGTACTGGATGTATCAGCTAAATATTTCCTGTTGACATATTTTATTTGTTTTCCCTTTGGCAGTTAAAGCATGATTAACAAATCAAAGAACTTAGTTACTATCAGAGACAGACAAACAAGATGTGTGGACTTTTACAACATTTAACGAAAACCACGGGCTTTGGGAGATGCTGCACGTTTGCATGTTTTCATTTGTGCCGTCTCGGTCGATTTCCACTCATTTTATTTTGCTGATGAATCCAAACCCTGGTTTTGTTTTGCAAGAAGGTGAAATAGCAACAAAAGGTTCCAGAACAAATTTCCGAAGGGCAGCTCTGCAGCACATCTTGTTAACATAGCACCCACGTGCAAATTCAGACACTTTACTTTGTTTTCAGCTCGGGCTCCACACAGCATGCTGAGTTAGGCGTGTGTTCTGAAGGGGATAGCCATCTGGAAGTTGCTTCCAGGCTGACAGACATTCAAGCCGTCAAAGTCTACATCACTTCAGTACCTTTACTGTATACAAACAACTGTAAGCGTGTGTAATTTTTCTGAATCAATGTTTCAGTAGCTCTGCTCTGTGTCATTTGCTTAGAAACATTCATGCACCACATTAATCATAATAATCCCGCTTTTGTTGTGTTGAATATAAAGTGTGTTTTGTGCTAGAGGAGTCGCTGAGGCAAGCATCTTTTTTTCTTCACCACCTCAATTTCACCAAATACTGGTTTTTCTTCACTTGAGAGAAAGAAAAAAAAAAGATGTGCATGTGTTTCATGAAAGCGTGTGACTCACTTCCACACGTCATAATGCACAGTGTGACATATTATCGGGGGAGCTGATGTTTTGACACGCAGCATTCACCCACTCACTCGCTCCTCACTTTGAGACTTTGAGAGGAAGATATAAAAATGTACCGTGTTCTTTGGGGAGATCTGCACAGATGAGAAACATTTTTAATATATTTTGAAAGGCAGAGACAAAGTGCTGTGGGCTGCCACACTACATGTCAGGATCCTGCATGTGTGTCAAATCCCAATAGGAAGAGCATGATATGAGATTGGAACTCTCACTGTAACTGTACAGGGATAGCAGTGTAAATATATCCCTCTATTTCTTAACAATTTCCAACCATAACCTTTTGGCTCACTCTGAAATGTAGCGCGGTAGAAGCGTAAACTCCCAGAACAAGTACAACTAACTAAGTGTACTTAATTACAGTACTTTACTAAATGCGCATCGTTGCTTTTCACCACTGCCTTTACTGCACATTAATAAAATGGTATTGTTTAATACAAATTGTTTAATATAAAGTATTGTTTAAAGTAACATCAACAAAACCAAAGTGTAAAAACACGTTTTGCAAGTAATAGTCTTGCATTCAAAATGAACTTACAGTGGAAACAAAAAGAAAAAAAAAACCCTTCTAGGGAGAGTAGCCAGTGGGAGGGAGAGTTTGTCTGACTGCGGACTGATGAATATTTAAACTCTTTGAGATGACTTTCACCTTTATGCAACTGTTCTGGATGGGAAGTCTTCTGAGATTTCAGCAGATGATTCTTGCAAACTCAAACAGTTTTTTGTTTTTCTTGTTTTTTTTTTATTAGTCAAAGTAGCTGTAACCCACTCCTCCAGTCTTGTGTCATTGAGTCAACTGACACCTATGAATGTTTTAACTATGTTTTCGATATGGAAAAGACTTGTGTGTTATTAGTTAAAAAACGGTTTGTTTATTATTGTAACATAAATCGAGGTCATTCCAAAAGGTTCATCTACTATTCCTTTTTACTATAAGTGAATATTAAGAATTATCATCAGAAGTTTCAAGTATCAAAAGTACAAGGGCTCATAATGCACAGCTTCAGAGTGCTATATTATTATGTATATTATACAATTAGAATATTATTCGCAGCTGGTTAAGGTGGAGCAAATTAAACCCCTATTTATACACACACACACACATTACATTGCATCATATTTTATAAGCAGGCCATATGTTTTTTTATGTAATATAAAATATACAAACTGCAACTGTAGCTCTCAAAAAATATTAGGTAAAAATGTAGTGGAGTAGAAATATAAAAAACACTAGAAAGTCACCGAGTAGAGCGCATACATCTGCCAAGGCCAAACAATCCTGGACATGTCTGCCAGATCTGCACCAAATTGTACAAACTCATAGAGCTCAAGACCATAAATGTTTGATTTTTTCTTTTTTTTCTTTCATTTTTTTAACTTCAAGATCCAAACATTATTTCCTGAGAAACCGACAAAAAATGCCCTGTCTTGCAATGTTAAAATTCATCGATCCGCCCCTTTAGCTGGATCTGCACCAAAATTGAACAGGTTCCTCCCTGGCTCATGCTTCATCCGTCCACGGGGTTTGGTGCAAATCTATTCTGTACTTTCTGCATCAAACAGACATGAGTGAAAACATTACCTCCTTGTCTGAGGTAATAAAATAAAATTGCATTCAATGTCCTCAAGATTGTACATGAGGACAGACCTTGTGTGACTGTACTTGTTGTATCTAGCTGTGAAAAATGAATGGACTGGAACTTGTAATTTGTGGTATTGTGATATTTGCAGAGGTCACGGTGAGAGCGGAGACACTAGACTGTTGACAAAACCTGTGAGCAAGCAGGGCAATGCACAGTTGTTCTGAGATAATGTGATGAAAGCGATTTGTCCCCCACACAGTGAAATCAAGGGAAGACTATTATATATGGATTGCACTGTTCTAACATCAAATATTCATTTCAGCTCTTGACCTGATGGAGATGTTATACTTACAGGTCAGCCTTTGAGGTTTTGAGATATATATACGTGCTGCTCTACTTGTGTGTTTGATTAAACTTGAAGTGGTAATGCATCTCCCATCACTCGTTGGCGGGTGGGGTGGGGGGTGTTACAGACTTGTTTATGCTTTACAAAGACCCCAACAATGAATTGTCTGTGTATGCAACTCCAGTGCTCAGGCCCGCTCTTCAATACAGCCATTTAACCTCGTTGCTATGGCGGCAGGGCTCGCTCGGGTGATGGCGGTGATGACAGAGCGATCACTGACAGTCTGACTTCAGGACAGGCCACAAGTTTTTCCACTTGGTGCAAAACACTCAAGGCTTTCTTTTTCCCCAGCACAAAGGAGGCAGCATTATGCAACACTTTGCAACAGTGAAGTGGCAGTGAAGTGACATATTTGTTGTGGAATGGACTGTGCCTTTTAAGTACAGTTGGACGCACCCTGACAGCAGTTATTATGTTACTATTGATTTAAAGGAAGTAGAAAACATACCTATTTAAGGCAATGAAGTGATGCAAATGATAGTTTTTTACTGATATATGTACAATTACCATTCTGAAAGTGTGACAAATGGACATGTTCGGTCGTGACAGACTAACATTAACGTGACTGGACCATCACTTCGACTCCATGAAAGTTGCAATGTACATAAGTGGTGCATAAAGACAGTATTTTCCTGTTACAAGTCACTTCCCGGGTATCCATCTTTCTATAAAGCGAACAAAAGAATCAAAACAAACACTTAAATTCAAATGTGGAGCTTTCGCTTCACTTTCATGACCTTCGTGCTGCAAGCAGACATGCTTTTCTCTTGAACGATCTTGTTTCAAAAGTCATGAATAGTTCATGTCAAGAGTATTTGACACTGGGGTTGGATTTATTCTGCATTACAAGGACTTTTTGCATCCTCGCCATCCAGTTAAAGAGCAGGTAGACATTTCACAATGCTGATTTAAAAAAAAAAAAAAACAACAAAAAAAAAAACTTGAACTTTGCCTTTTCAATGACTCATCTGGCCACGGTCTTAAAACATGAAAACTACTGAACAACTAAAATCATAAATTTGCACTCATGCCATGTGGGAACCAATGGCAATGGGGAGAACTGATGTAGAGTTCACACTTGTTCTTGTTCTTTAGTGCGATTCATTTTCTTTAATAATGACCTTTCCGCAAGTGAGAGACTGCAGTAATATTAAGTGGCTCTTTAAGCAGTAGTGCAGCTGTGTGAGAAAAAAGTCTGTCTGAATTTAGCAGGAACAATGGACTATTAATAATTGCACCAATTAGAGATTGAATCACCTGCGTTCACTTAAACCTAATCCACAACTCCAGCATTGTTCGGCTGAAATAAAAATAGGCCTCACTGGGAAAAAGGATTGTTGATCTTCATTTTCACACCTTCCCAGTTTCCACTTAGAGAGTTTGACACATATTGCACCGCGACACAATCCTGAGAGGCTACAACTCACCTCTAGATGGCTGTTAGGCAGGTTGGGACTTTCCCTTATCTGCCACAGTTTACCCACATTGCATCAGTCTGTCAGGCGACTATGGGGAATTACAGCCATGGAGCCCTTTTGACGCGTGTCCGTTAGGAGCACAGCAATGTGGGTCAAGTCACAGACCAAAAAATGAATTGTTGTTGTCGTGAAATGAAATCCAGAGAGGGCACTATGGTTTGAAGTCCATCCAACAGACAAACCTGATCCTACCTCAGACATCTATGAATGATATTGACAAAATTTGCAGCCGTGATGTGTTTTTTCTGGCTGAAAAAGAGCATGTCGCCCAGTTTTCAAGATATCAGTCCCAACTAAGGTCTCCAGAGATTTCGATATCCACTTTCATTTCTGGTTCCTTGGCTAAGTGGATCAGTGTTTTGTCAGTTTTAATTCACCACTTCATTTGCGCTCAACAGGGATGCTCACAAGTCTGAGATCTCTTTCCCTGGCTTCATGTGAGGTGATAATCACTGCCTTCACAAATCCAAATATGTCTTATGCAGGACTGCTGTAATTTATGTTATTTTTGTTGGTGAATTATTTTAGATGGAATCAGATTTCAGTAAATGTTTGCTTTCTATCTATTTAGCTGCCAAGTTCTCCACTGATCAGTAAATGCTCGCATGCTAGTCTCTAAATTTGCCTTTCTTCTGCGCGGTGCGGTTTCTAAGAGCATTGAGATTTAACAGACACAGTGCAGTTGTTACTTTAAAGATGCTAAAGAGTTAACACTCACATATTTACATACATTCACCTATTTTGCATGGACAAGCTAATGACACTGATTTGGAAGACGCGTACGAGCAAACCTCAAAGAAAAATGTTGTCGCATGAGCCCCATTGTGTAAAACATGTGACAGGAAAGGCCTGGGAGTGTCTGCATTATTCACACCAGGCAAACTTTTCCGACTTTGCATGTTCGTCTGGATTTCAGGGATAAGCAGGCTCTTCTGTTCCTATGTGGGATTATAGGTGGAGGATTCCAGGGGCCCACAGCTGGAGGGGACCCACAGATATTTGAAAGGTGTTCCTAGCCATGCTCCTGCAGACCCTGGGACTAAAGATGTTTTCTTTTTCTTTAAATCCTCCCCCTCTAACTTTACAGCATGTCTTCAAATACCTCATGAAGTCATGACAAATATAAACATGTTTTGCTTGATTTCCTTCATGTTTGTCTTCCACCAACAGCTTCCAGCAGTGAGGTTGGAGAGAAGCGATGGTGGTGGTGAGGGGGGGGGGGTCCTCAACGCGGCGCAGGCACTGTGAACGAGCGGCGAGCGGGAGCGCGCGTATAGGAAGGAAGGGAAGGAAGGAGCTGAGGCAGACCAGTCGCCAGCGGAGCCGGAGCCCAAGAAGACAGCGGATGCGCGGAGCCGAGCGTGTGTGTCGCCCTTGTCGTTTTTTACAGCAGCCGAAAGCAGCGTCCGGCAGCGCGAACCCTGCCCGAAAATGATGCTCAAACTCGTCCATCTCCTCGGGGTGCTCGTCTGCGGCAGTCAAGGTAAGGGTGCGGACGTGAGTGTGTCAAACCATCGAGCTTTGGTGACTTTGTGGACAAGTTGAGTGCATTTGCCATCGTGAGCTGCAGCAGGCAGAGAGAGCTGCTGTGGAGGGAGCGGAGGGAGAGAGAGCTAGAGTAAGAGAGGGAGTGAGAGCGAGAGAGACAGAGAGAGAGAGAGAGAGAGAGAGAGAGAGAGAGAGAGAGAGAGAGGGCTGGATTGTTTAACTGGACGTTGTTTGGTAATTGAAGCACGTCTTGCAGGGGCCAGAATGGTTTCTGACTGAAAAGGGGGATTATGATGGGGTCCCTTTTTTTTTTTAAGGGGTGAGCTGTTGAGATGTAGACTCTGCACGCCCCGGACATAAACTGTTATCTTCATCATATACCATTGCTCACTCTTTAGTTTGTTCATCTTTAGGAGCAGCCTCGGGGTGCTGTGCTGTTTTGGTGTATGGATCTTATTTACAAAGAGCTTCCGTCTTGCCTGGTTTCATCCTAAAAATCGATGATGTCTCCTAACTTCAACTGGCATCATACATGGAGGCATACATTTCAGTTCCAATATGCTGGATCATATTCTCCTGCCTTGTTTTCACCCACTCTCCTGTCCACTCTGTGTTGCTGTAGAAAATGACTGTAGGCTAGATTGAAGAAGCACGGTGAAACATCTTCCTTCTGTGTCTGCATCTTGTGCGCAGGCTGTAGCACGATGATATCGGGCCCGTGATGCTGTTACACATTGTGAAATGATTCGGGAAAGTTTGGAAATATGAGCTGCCTTTGTGACAGCAGAGTGACACTTCACCGGTAATTGGCTTTAACGTGCGTCGCGCACCTGATCCGGAGGTGCGGCGATTGTCTGTGCGCGCGCCCTCTTGTGTGTGTGTGTGTGTGTGTGTGTGTGTGTGTGTGTGTGTGTGTGTGTGGGTCTCGCGCACGGTGGAAGATGAAGATGTTACTCGGTTTACACATTCGCCTTTGGCCTTTGTGTGTGTGTGTGTGTGTTTGTGTGTGTGTGTGTCCTGGTCAGTGACGCGCGTCGCCTTGTCACCGCGGGATGAGACCCGCGTGCACCGCGGAAATTACTCAACTCCTGTAGCTTCAGATTCAGTGTTAATCCATTTCTGGAGGCGAAAAAGAACTGCTTGCAGGATGGGATTATTTTATTATTTTATTTATTTCAGCACAAATGTAAATGCACTTCAGGCAGGCTTCTTTTATTTAAAAAAAATCTTGCAACAAGTTAATTTGCATCCGGGATAAGACGCATTATCATATCCCCTTGGCCAGATTTTCCCACTTATTAAAAAAAAACAAGAGTTAGATGGACATTTTTTGCAGTGTTGTCACACTGGGTTCCTGGCGCACAACGGCAGGTGGGGGTAGAGCGCTGCAAAGTGGTGCCAAGAGTGAAGCCACTGGTCATTAAAGCGTGTTGCATCTCATTCATACTGACTGCTTTGCTTGAAGTCCTTCAGGGTAGTGGGTCTCAAAGGTGTGTGTGTGGGTGTGGGAGGTGCTCCTATGGAGAATCATTGATCAGTTTTTACCATACTTCAGTGTGCTATACATAACACCAGTTTGAGGAGGTGTAAAAAAAGACTATGCATATTTATAACAGGTCCATCTGTCACTGCTAATGTGTAATTGCATATAATTCCGATTATAAACCTGTAGCTGCCTTGTCATAGGGAGATTTCTGGGATGAAACTGAGTCCACATGATGTAATGGGTGTTTGTTTTGGTGGTTTGTGGCATGGAAACAGAAGCAGACACACAAGAGGCACAGAGTTTGATTATGCTCAACATTTTAAAAGGACTGTAGTATATTGGCAGTTGAGGTAAAATAAAGAGGCACAGGCTACTGTTCGTAAGCCTCAACTGGAATATTCATGGCTTTGTTACTTTCCCTTTGTTACAGTAGTATTACATCATCCAGCCATCCAATTTTCATTCTTATCATGTTTTTCATGATAGCAAAGT
The DNA here is from genome assembly GCF_002260705.1 of Seriola dumerili. NCBI lineage: Eukaryota > Metazoa > Chordata > Actinopteri > Carangiformes > Carangidae > Seriola > Seriola dumerili. The sequence goes on along the minus strand of NW_019174971.1, from coordinate 1,071,046 downwards.
CCATGCAAATTGACCTATAAGACAAAGCAGAGAACATGCTGTAATGTGAATAATAAGGATAGTTCTGAGATGAAGGGTATGTACTGGAACCTGACAGGGAGCCTGATTCTCAGCGTTTCTTATCCTCGTGGGGCTTTGGAGTGGACACTAAACCATTAATAAAAGAAGTAGAACCAGAAAGAGGTTTCATTCGCTTGCACCGATTCATGACGCCAGCTTGATTTTCTGACAGGAGTCAGCGAGGTGCCCCGGCTCCCACCACACTAACTCTACAGATATCCTCTGTTCTACCCCTGCTGACTTCTGAAGGAAAACATTTGCTTTTGAAGTCCCAGCTCACCGTCTACCCTGCACTTGAGTGTGCATCCATGAAGGTTTATGTATTTGGCTTTTACCGATGCTTAGTACAATGAATTATATGCTTGCTTGGGCTCACCCGGGACTCGCCGATGTGATGTTAAGTGGCGTAATTAAGATACTTCGCTGTATCTCATGGGGGGAAATGTCAGTGGCTGAGGGTTTAAAAGATTTATGCCCCTGCGCTTAAGTGTCTCTCATTGCACCCTGAGCCGAGGCTTAAGCATGTATTTGAGGTTTGCTAACATCCTGTAGTTCTGGTTTATGTACATGCTCACATGAGTGAGCATAAATGCAGGGACACACACACTTAACCGCACATAGACACTGTACTCGGCATCAAACTATTCAAATGAATCATCGGTTAAATATTCATGAGGGTAGTGCAGGGTTTCTTTTTTTTTTTCGGAAATTCACTCCACTAGTGTTGCAAGAGGAACTTTTTTTCTATCTTTCCTTGTATCCATTCTTTTTTTCTAACTAACTCTAACTAAATCTAGACCCTAAAAGTTTCTATCTTTCTATATTTCCTGCTCTGCTGATTATTTGATACTGGAACAATGCTGCACACAGTTCTTAACACCATGCAACACCACTCACAAACCCTTATTAAAGACATGCAAAGCTGTTCACGAAAGAAATCGCCTGTGTCTTGGTCCTGCAAGGTGAATTTGATTGCATTATTTGATTAATAGACTAAGACTGAGAGCACACATATAGAGAGCCAGTGTATATATGAAAATGGAATCACCCCCTCGAGGCAACCGCGTATGAGAAATCAATTTAAGGAACGACTAGAGTCAGCAGGCCTCTGAATTGTACAAAGGGCAATCTCAGTGTTATGGATACACTATTTATTTGCCTGCAAGCTTTTGATTTCTCATGTGTGCCCTTTAGCACCGGATCCGCCGAGATCAGGTCCCACCATTGAATTTGTGCATGCAAGACAAGAGGCGTGTGTGATATTCAAAACACCTGAACACTTGAGAAAAGCACTGCCGAACATCTGTGCCGCAGGGCTTGTTGTCAGCCTGCTGAGAATGAAGTGGCGTAAATAAGACCGAAAGGAAATGAGCAGTAATTTTGAGATATGACATTGCCATATTTTTTCTAACTCCTACATGCATATGTTCCAGCCCATTTCCAAACTCAAAGACTGTAGAAGTATTAAATTATTAAAGAGTAGACTGTGTGACTAAAACTTTTCTCACATGCCTGGTTCCAGCAGTGGGAAATTCAGATATATTTTTAAACAACCTTATCTTCTATATGTTACCATGCGGTTGATAACAGCGACTAGCCAACGGGTCCTGGAGGGTCAGGCCACCCAAAGATCAGAGCATCTGCTTGAAGTGTTGACATTTCTCGTTGGAAAGTCAATCAAGTGACCACAGAGGGATACAAAAAGACAACAAAGAAACCCAAAATTACCACAAAGAGACCAAAAAAAACAACCTCCAAGAGAAGAAAACAACAACAGAAACTAAACCGACCTCAAAGACACCTGAAACGACAACACAGGGACCATTAGGATGAACAAAACAACCACAAGGAGACACAAAAGAACTTCAGAACACCTATAATTACTACACTTTTACATGTTTATACCCAGCGTCTGTTTATGTCCTCATTCTTCCGTGTACGTAACTACTTCATTGGGAAGTTTACAGGTCAGTCTGAGTGCAGCACCCTTTAAAAGAAACGAATTGCCTTGCTCAAGGGTAGTTTGGGAAGCTCTGTGTACAAGCTGCACAGTCATCAGCTCTCAGCTCGGTTAACAGGATTAGCATCAGGGATTAGGAGACCTGTGCGGCTAAAACGTTCATAGTTGCTTGAAAAAACTGTCTTTTAATAACATTTCTTACGCAATAGCAGAAGTACTGAGAGGCGAGATGATATTAAAACAACAAGCTCCAGTAGGTGAACGTTTGGCATATTTTTTGAAAACCTTATTTGTGATGCATTGAGCAAAAACAGCGGCATGTTCAATAATGCCCTCAGCCAACCTCGCTCCATTTTCACTCAAATTAGCCATTATTATCATGGAAGTGACTAATGTTCTCTTCAGGGAGTCTCTCCCAACCAGAAGCCAAGAAAACGTAGATACGCTAAGCAGTTGGGGCCTCTTGTAGGAAGAGTTTGGCGTCGCTCATTATAGTCTATAGTCTGAATGCCAGAAAGAGAAAATTGAGAACGATGGAGTGAGCAACACGATTTATACAGAGGGAGGAAGCGAGGAAGAGATTATGTTTAAAAATTCATTCAGTTCAAGTGAATCTGATTGCATCTAGTTAAATTGCATTGCCAGAGATTGAATCAAACTCTGTGGAGTCGCACTGCGCCAAAATTAATAAAATGTAATTGAATCCTGTCGAGATGGAATCAAATTAGGCCAGAGTGACGTGATTGGAGGAGGCAGCTGCTGCATGTTGCCATGTGCTCCTGTGGGTTTGTCTACTGTTTTACATCACTTTGGTGCTAGCCAAGCAGGAGACCCTTTGGCTCCTGCCCGTGTGTGTCCTGCCAGTCTAAATGCCAGTCTAACTAGCAGGCTAATAGGCAGAGCCAGGATGCCAGGGTGACAACAGCATCAGTGGGCACACTCTCTGACTGACAGATGGATGTGGGGGAAAGTGGTTGCGTGGTCCTCCTTCTCCCTCTCTTGTTGTTCACTTTATTTCTGCAGCATATGCATTCACGTACACACGCGTTGACACCCCTTCACAGCCTGCTCCTCCACAGCGCATCCTCTCATGGGACGCATCGCTGTTGGTCTGGGGCTTAGTTTTGGGTTCGGGCACCGGCAGGCATGATTAAATGAAGAACAGAGGGATCAGAGAAATGGCAGAAGAGCTTCAGAACAACTACAGTATGGGCTGTGCGTTTTGAGTGACCCACTTAGACCGTATTAATAACCACACTAAAGCTGTGGGATTTGCTGCGGAGTGATCTGATGTAGAGCATATGTGAAATATACATTGGAGACTACGTTTTTCTATTACGTAATACATACATTAACGAAACTGAATGGCAGCAGTAGAGGACTGTCTGCATGTCCTGTCCCTTTACTTCAGAAACACTGACTTGACAGAAACACTGATGTGATGTCAGTGACGTCAGTGACAAATTTTCATCCTCTCAGTTACAAAGATTTTCTGAAGGTTGTTATGTGTTGGGGATGGAGGGTGAAGGGGCGCAAACATGTGTGAGATTAACTGTGATATGTATAAGATTGCATGAACATAGGCACAATATTGATTTTTACACTCAGAGTTGGATTAACACTAACAACATGAATGTGTGAGCTTTTTGAAAAAGGGTGACAGCAATGACAGCTGTTTTGAAAAAATGAAGCTGCATTTATTTTCTTCTAGTGTGAAATATTCACTCGCTGTATCTCCCTGGTACAATACTTTCAATTTGTTTACTTATTTAAATGCATTTGTTCTTTGGTAAAAGCATCACTTTTTGCTCCTGAGGTCTCGTAGTAAAATCAAGTCTTCAAATCTTTCCAAACCTGTTTTAACTTTTTACTAACGAAGGCACAGTCTTGCGCATTTCTTCACTGCCTCAGAGAAGTAATTTCTCTGCTGAAGTGCTATAGCTACAAATGAGGACACCGAGGTCATGTCCTCATTTTATTCCATGTCTGCTTTGAGTTTTCACACACACATCTATTCAGAGGATGTTCTTTAATATGATCTCAAGTTTGAGTCCGATTCAGGAGCGAACACACTGTTATTTACACTCTAAGGTGTTAACTGTTAATCCAGTAAACGTGACTAAGTGAAAAGCGACTAAATTAAATTAAAAAGAGAGTAGAATACGTTCCCTGTCACCGCTCCACTCTCTAGTCTCTCCACCTTTGCATGACATTTGCACTTAAAACAAGTTGTTTAAAATTGGCACAAATTGTCCATTTTCTCTTACTGTCAATCCCTACTCTTGTTTGTGGAAACACTTTCCCCAGCTCCAAGTGTTGACCTCCTGAGGCGTTAATGACAACGCACAGCTGATGTGTCACGTTTCTCTCAAATAGTGTCTTTACGTATTTTAGTTCATTTACTCCCAGTCTTGTAATACTGCCAAACATTTACCAAAGCATGCTGCACAGTAAACAGTAATGTGTATGTGATTTGTAGTAAACGGGCTGGAATGTGCATGTGCCTGGAAGTGCAGGAGAGACATGGACTTCGCTGAAAGTGGATGGATAAATAGGGACGGATAGTGAGTTGGTACAGACATGGGTACATTTTTGAGCCATCATTAAAAGGAGTTTTTCATGGAACTGCAGCAGGTGAAGTCCTGGAGGGCTACCAACACACTGACAGATGAAATTCTGGGCTCAGTATGCACTAAGATGGACACAGACGGATGACAGGAAGGGCTGGCTGGATGACAGATTACGGAACAGCTGAATGTGCTAACGTTGAGAGGCGGATAGAGCCATAATGAAGAGGAGCCATCCATTGACGGACAAAGAACAATATTTTTCAACTTCTTTCCTGCTGGATGTGTGCCTGGCGTCGATTAAGCACTAGTTAGTGTGAGCCTATGGAGGCTGCAGAATGTCTATACGGTTCATCAACATGATTGAGAAAGGGACTGATGCTAATTGTAGCCGTGCTAGCAGGCAGACACTAATGAAAGTGTGGTGCAGGCTTTTGGACACACCTATCAACGAGATCAGGCGAGCCAGGGAGAGACTTTTATTACTGTAAGCAATCTAAGATTTCTGCAAGTGCTTGTGAACTTAAATACTGCGTGTGAAGAATTCTAATAACTGGTAGGGCTGGGTATGGGACTTTAATTGTTATTTAGTACTGACTGAAATATGCCTGTAGCACTGAGTTTCAAAAACTGTCATTGACTGTATGGAGAGTTTTAATCTTCTTTCCTGTTATAAATCATAAGTTTAGTTTATTCAGGGAAAGTTTTGGTAGAACTGCTTGTGACTGAATAATATTCTGAGAGAATTTTAAACTCTCGTTTGAATTAAAAGAAAAGAGGTCTTGCAAAAAAACATGTTTTTATTTCACATTAAGCCCCAAAAAAAGTGTCATTTTCATTGTGGTACTGGAATCTAGGTATTGTATTAACACTGGTATTAAAATGTTTTCACTACACCCATCCCTAATTTATTGGTTTTAAAAAAGCTGACAATACAATTGCACCACAGGATCCATTTAGTGGCTGCTCTAGAGTTTTCACTCATATCACAAGATCTTCAGATTGTTCAGTTGTCACGCAATTGTAGATTTTCAAATTTCTGAGTTTTTTTCTGAGCACTTCAAGGGCTTCTTGTCTATGCTGGCCTAAAAGCAGAGATTGAAAGAGTAGCTGACAAAGCAACCTCACCACAGTGTCCATTTAGTAGCTGTTCTCGAGCTTTCGATCATATCACAAGCACTTCCTCAGCAGATTGAGCATTGGAATTGTACATGTTCACATTTACATTTTTGTGAGCACTTCAAAGACTTCTTGTTCAGACTGCCTTATTAGTTCAGTTTTAAAAAGTTTCATGAAGCTTAGTTTTGCAATTTTCTCAAGCCTTTCAGGATTTTGTGATCCATGCTGTTTTTCATGGACGCCCCTGGGAGGTTTTTGCCTTTATCTTTGATAATGGACAATCTGAAGGTGGCTGGAAATGAGTTAAGAGAGAGTAGAGAGTGACAAAGGTCTTCAAACTGGGGGACTGTTGTGATTACCTGGTCAGCATCTTATACCCCAAAGCCACCGGGACAAACTGGTTTAAAGCTTAGATAATAACGTTACAGCAGCCAATAGATTCAGTCTCCTTCTATATAAATAAAATTGAAAACCATATTGTAGTAGTTAACTGAATGTTGTGAAGTAATCTCTCTCTTGGCTGGCGTCAGCTGCTCCTCTTTTCTCTGCAGTCTTGAGTTTCCCTTTGGGCTTACAGTATTAAATTATCTTCTGCTGTATTGTGCTGTGTTGTATCCATCATATTTCCTTGTATCCATTCATCCATCCATCCAGCCAGACAGACAGTGGGCCCCTGTCTTGTCATTCCTGCCGGTTAATTAAGCCAAATTGTGATTGATGGACTCTCAAGTGAATAGCGTTGTGGTGTGTTGCTGACCCGCCCAAGGAGATCAACCCAGCTGCCAATCACACATCACAATGGTCTCGTAAACAGTGGCTGTCCTAGAGTGTGTAACAATGAGGGCATATCCCGGCTTTAATCCCCCTATCACTGATACTTCCCAGCATTAAGATGATTCAGGTTGTCCGGTGTCCTTGTGGGACCGGGCTCTGCGAGGAAATGATGCGGAGTTCATCTTGAAAAAGGGATCCGTCTTCTCAGATTTCTTGCCAGTGGTGGCCAGCATCCTTGTTTATGGGAGGCAGCACTCGATGAGGAATAGATGAGAGAGAGAGTGAGCGATAGATGAGAGAGAAAGACGGGGGGGGGGACTCGATGTGGTCGCAGTGCAGCAGAATAGCTTGCAGTGAGGCCAAACAGTCTCTGCTCTCTTGATTGCCTCTCCATGCCAGACAATCTTCAAACGGAATCTCCTAATGCAATGTGGGCCAGCTTATTTTTGTTTCCATCTCTTCTCGTTTGACTCCTCTCTCTTCCACTTTTTTTTTTCACCCCCCTTTCCATTCCTTCCTCTTTTCATGTGCATGCTCTGTTTTCTGGTACTCCCACACTAGTCTCATCACCAGCGTCTGTGGGGGGAAGATATCCTGTTCTCCCCTACGTGGGAAGCTTTTCAAGCAGCACCCATGCTTAATGTTATTTGCTCGGGAAGCTAATGATGTTTGTTGTTCTGCTCCTCAGTATATAGTTATTAACACCTATGGATTTTATGTTACTTGCCTATCTTCTGCACAACAGCGGTCAGGAAATTTTAAGTATAGCTGTTTCAGGGTTGTTCTGTCAAGCATGTCATTATCTCTCAAAGTCATAATGATCGTCTTGCAAGCACTCATAAGGTGCACCAGGCAAAGTGTAGGCGTGTTTTTAATTACTTTGTATATCTGCACAACTTCCCATCAATCCTAGTTGGCCTACTCCCAATGTGGGCACTATGGGATTGTTGTCTTCCCGCCCACCAGCCGATGAGTTCCCAAGGACGTGCACCTCCATGGGAATACACAAAGCGTTTCTCAGTAATTAAAGAACCTGTCTTATCTTTACTTAGATCGGATGGTGTGTTTACTGACACGCAGGCCCTCCTGGTTAAAAAAAAAGTTTCCTCGCTTCTCGGCCCCAGTCCTTCTTCGCCTCTCAAATCAGTGGGTCCCACATGAGGCAGTCGGCTGAGGATATTTTTGGACTTCACTGTCCTACCTACTAAGCTTCATATTTCTTTTCCTGATTTTCTTCAGTGGTTGCACCGAAAAGCTGAGCACGAGGATCTTCATGCGCGTCCTTCCTGCATCAGTCAAAAAAACACGGAAATTGTCAAATTTACAGATCGCTCTTGTTTTTCACTAATTGGACCACATTTGTGTTGTTTGTGCATATTTAAAAGTCAAGCGAGATAAAGAGTGATGTTGGAAGAAGCAAAGAAGGAAGGTTAGCGGGAGGAGTGCCAGTGTTGGCCTTCCTTTCATGTGGATGTATGTGCTGCAGGGCTTGAGTCTTAAGAGAGCCTTGTGATCTCACACGTGCCTTTTTTTTTCGACAGGAGGTTCTTGTTGAAAAGCCTGATTAAAACGAGCCGCATAGCAACCAAAAAACAGCATCTAGAGAAACAAAGGTTGTGTGGGAACAGTTTTTCTTACAGTTAGATTCTTTATCGTATTGAATTTTGCCTGACTGATTCACAATCCGTAAGATGTGTTTAGAGGTTGTGCATTTTTCCGATATTTTGCAAACATTCGCAGCAGGTTGCTGCTCACAAAACTCCACCAAAGCTATCTTGTTAGCTCGAAATTCCTCTTCTGGTTATACTTCAACAAGACTTAACAGAACCAGATTAGATTTCTCAGAGCATGCCATGTAGGAACAAAGTGTATTTCTGCTAGCTAAAGCCTGTATATTGCTCCAAGAACCAAGATTACTTTTATTTCACGCTGCTCTTCATCCATCCTGTAAAGTCTGGAGTAGGCGACCAAAGAAATGATAGATCGTCTCGGCACTTGAGGCGAAAGCCGCAGCCGCGGTCGTGGAGAAACATTGCAGTGCAGCTCCTCAGTCAATAAGCAACAAGAATCTTTGCTGGAAGCTGCAAAGGGGATGCAGTACTGGCTGTGGCAGCTCTCTCCCCAAGGAGGCGGCCTGAGCCACAAATTAATAGAGCGCTCCCACATGATCTGGGAGTTTCATTTGGAACCGTCACGCTACATAAAGCCCCACAGAAATGAGGAGTTCACTGAGGTCCTCCTCTACTTCCCAGAGAGTCCCCAAATAACCTGTGTGATTGTAAGACTCTGCCCACTGATCCCCCACCTTCTTTACACCTCCCTCTGTGAAACTACTGGGCAAAGCTTCATGCTCATTCTGGCTACTACAACTTATCGTCTCCTTCATACATAATCGCGTTGCCCCTTTGTTTTGCCAGCTTGATTCTTAACAACCCAATACAGGTCCAAGCCTTTTGGGAAATACTAACACAGCGTGAGCCTTGTTATGTGATATTTTCAGTGCTGAAAGTTCTACAGAAGAATCCAGAGTAAGATTAAAAATGAAAGATGGAGGAAAAAAGAGTTTAATTTCATCTCACTGCCCTGATTTATTGGCCTATAAATCTCAAGCGCATGTAAACACTTCTACAGTTTTTTTTTTCCTTCTTCTCACACTCATTTGACAACAGCGTGAAATTCTTGGTGACAAACGTGGAGAGCGGCGTGCCCCTGAGGCCCGCTTTGCTCTTATCATTATCTTTGCAACGCCTGAGATTAGACACAGCAACCACCTCTCTCACAACAGTGTGCCTCAGAGCCCAGATTAACACAATGACTAATCACTCAACTCACCGGACACAAAACATACAGCACTGATTCATATTTTGTCACAAAGTCTACTTCCTAAAAAATTGGCGTAGAATATTCGCTTGTGGCGTAACATAGTATACCAATATATACTGAGAGAATAACCTGATCATCTTTTTGTCTGTTAAACAATTTACACAATAGTGGTTTCAGAAAATATTCAAATTAGAGCAAGTTTTGTTTCTTTTCAGTGCTGTGACCAGATGAATCTGGGATTCTGACCCAGAGCTGGAAACTCAGTCACACAACAACATTCAAGTAGTCAGTATACACCGGATAACTAATCAGTTATCAGTATGGATGTGTGTATGACAATGTCAGTCTGATGATTGGTTGGTTCACCGCTTTGCTCCAGACTGAAATATCTTAAAAGCTTTTAAATGGATTGTAATGTGATTTGGTGCAAACATGCCTGGTGTGCAGAGGATGAAGCCTACTGACTTTGGTTTTGACCTGCAAAACTAATGGTGTTGTGCTAACTAGCAAAAGTTAGCATGCCAGAACACTAAATTATGAATGAATATGATAAACATTGCACCTGCTTAACATTGCCTTTGTGCACATATTCACTTCTGCCTTTAGTTCAATAATATCCTACATTTCCCAGAATGCCTGTCATCAACCCCCAAAGAATATGCATACAGTCCTAAAGTTGCAGAGAGCACTAGTGACAGTAATAGAGTATATTAAAAAAAACAAAACAAAATTTAAACATATTAGTCTATTGCGTCTACTCTCAGTGGAGAGTCTTCTATGATAACAAATCCCGGTGTGATCCTGTTCTCTCCTCTCTTGAAGAGAGAATAGTAAATCAGCACTGAAGAACTTCCTCTTTGATTCCGAGCGCCTGACACCAAAAACTCATATTTACTGTTGATGTTTTTAGTTTGCTGAAAAATGCGCCTGCCTCAAGTCCAATGTAGCTGTGCTCGAAAAAATCTCAGTCTACATCTGGCCAATTATCTGCAGGAATGGAAAAGTACACAAGCAAAACAAAAACAATGCTTGAATTGCAATGCTAAAGTACTATATGACATTGGTGCAATGCTTTTAAAGTGGACTATTTCATCACTTTTAATGCAAACAATTATGACATGACTGCAGGGGATCTAGACACAGCCAGCATACAGGTCCTTTGTGGTCAAGGTCATGGACTTCACTTCCAGTCATCATATTGGCTTTTCCAAAACATACATATATATATATATTATTTGTTTCTGTGATGTATAAATAAAAGGGGACATTCCAGTGTTACCACTTTGACTCTTTGTGTTGTCTGCCAGAGATACAGCACAGTATAACAATTTTCACTACAGTGCAGGCTGGCCCTTTTCATCTGTTATCTCACAGACTAGCAAACAATCCTGGCATTCTTTTCTCTTTCACTCTTCCTTCCAAGAATGAGTATCCTCGAGCTTCGTCCTTACATCCGAGCCGTCACAGAAATACCAGGAATCGACAAAGAATCCTTTTCTCCGAAACAACAATTACCCCTCAAGTCAAAATGGAGTTGGTGATAAGTGAAATGGGTGCTGGAAAAAAGGGAATACAGGATTTGGTTTTCATTTTTTATCATGTCATCAAAGGATACAGTACGGACAGATGAAAGGATAAGAAATTAAATGGCATTATTTTGTATTCACAGGATAAGGAAGTATCACTCTGCTCTAAGTCCAAGCTCTCAAACAAAGGACACTTGTGACGAACTGTTTCTTAACCACATACTGGGATGTATTTATTTTTTTTCCCAAACACCGGTCCCTTGAGCGTGACTGCCCGTCCTATCGTTTTTAGGTAGGTGTGTGGCACTGCTTTTAGCACAGTGCTTACATAACCATTCACTTGTATAACCTGAGAAAATAGGAAGCCGACAGACATAGTTGCTGCGGTATTAGGGTGCGCTGAGTCTCCGAAACGCAACCATTTGTTATGAAGTGCAGTGGCACACTGGTTTGTGGGGAGCTGAAAGTGTTTTTGCTGTGATGGAGCACATGGAGCTCGGCGTGATGCACGGCCCAGGCTTTGGGGAATGCTGTGCCACTCCAAGGTTGTTTAATGGGAGTCTTTTGCTTGTTATAGATTTGGACAACGTGACTCAAAGGCCTCAGCACCTGAGTGCTGCATCGTAGGGTATTGTGTAGTCTGTGTGTGTGTAGTCTGTGTGTGTGTGTGCTTATGCGTGTGCAAAGGATGTGAGCTGATTGGAAGCCCATAGGTCATCCCAATGTGAAGTCTGACACTGTACGTTTGTAAATCAAATATGATTCTTTGCAAAAAGGAGCTGCTAAAGTGGAAAATGAGTTTCAGAGGGGAGAGATTGCGGCTGTGTGTGTGTGTGTGTGTGTGTTTGTTTATGCGTGTATTTATTTCAGGATTTTGCTTACTCTTTGATTTTCGCTGTTTTGGGTTTTGCCCCTTACTAGCTCAAGGCTCTGAGCGTTGAGTGAAGATGCAGTGCCCGTATCCGCCTGCATCAGCAAAACTTTATGCAAAACGACATACACACAGGCAAGCAGGCAGAGTCTCACACACACGCACGCACGCACAGACACACAGACACACGCATGCACGCACACACACACACACACACACACACACACACACACACACACACACAGATGCACACACATTTCCTGAAACGCATGTGTCTCATATTTCTTCCAGCTTGAAATCTTGAGATACTGGCAAAACTTCATGTTCAGTCGTGTGACACGTGTCCCTGCGATGACGAGAGAATTGGATAACTGGAGGAGAAAGTTCAAGCACTGAATCAAAATCAGACCTCCCACCTGGCTGCCGATTATAGTCCAATCATAATCTCTTGGCTGGATTCCTCCTTCAGTAAGTGATCATGAGAAGGCCAGATAGTCCATCAGCAGCACAGAGGGAGGGAGATGCTCTCAGTGTGCGTACGCTGAACATGCTCAAGCCGTATGCGGTGACTTCCTGGCTACAATGAGCTGCAGAACACCCGCAGTTCTTTGGAGAAGTTGTAGAAAACTGCAAGGAATGAAAATGGAAAAACGAGTACCACGTGAAGTCAGCAGTCAGCTCTATGTGAAATGTAAATGGCTGAGTATATGTTAGGCTCTAATCAGCACTTGTCGTCTTGCTCGTCTCTGCAGCGCAAACTTAGATTTTCACAATCCCCTGTATGTTTTGAAGCAGCCAGTGTGTGATTCGATATGCTGATTATCTCACAGCGTGCTCTGCTGTATGTTTGTGTGAGTGGTGTGAGCGGTGGCTCAGTATATGAACCCTCACAAAGCAGCTTGACATCTGAGCAGCAGGAGAAATCAGATGCTCCCACCTCAACAGGAGTCGCGAGTCGCTTTAAATTTCACTCTCGCTTCATATTTGACACCTATCTTGTAATGCTGTTTCACCTGCTGCTATTAGTTCAAGAAACAGTCTGCCTGCCATGATATCGAACTTTAACCTCCTTATGCTCAGATCCATCTCTGCTCTACTGTATTCAGTTCATGCTGAACTGGCGTCTGATTGAAGGTTTATGTGTGACCGGACTGCAGACGCTGTGAAGAGTCAGGTAATCTAGCTTCATCCAGCAATAATTCATATGCTTTGACCACAGGAGTCGACTCAGTGCTGTGATTGTTTGTGTTCGTGTGCAAACAAACGCCTACTGTATTTGCCCATTTTACACAAGTGAGAGTCATGTGAAATGGTCCTGTGTCAGTGCGAGAGATGGAGCGTGCGAGTGGCCAGTGTTTGCTGTTCGGCACCAGCGATGCTATCGCTGCTAATCTACTGCCTGTGTTATTGTGCCGCCAGCTGCCAGAAGAGACGGCGCCGCTTCATATGAACCTCAGTGAGGGCCAGCCAGAGGGATCACAGTGTGCTACTGTGTGCATGTGTGAGAGAAGTTAATACTTAGTGTGATGACCTTCCAGTTATTGTCAGTGAGGCTCTGTGGGTGGCTGTTTGAACACCAGGACTGTGGCAGTTGTTATTATTACATAAGTCCATGATTTTAAAATCAATCTTTTCTTTCACCAGCTGTAACTGTAGCATGACATCATTGGCAGGAAACCGCATCATGTTGCACGCAAACATGTACGTCCCAATGAAATTTGCACAATGTTATCAATACAAGGACCAACTCTTAAGAACATTCCTCCATTGTGCTCCTTTTGGTACAGGACTCCACGGTGTACCTTTAACTGTTCAGTTGTTATTTCTGGAAATAAAATTTCCCATCATAGAGGGCTAAATGCTCTTTCAAAGCCTTCCCCACTCTGCCAAGAATACGGTTCTGGGGGAAGACTGCCAAGACTTTGTTTTATTAAATTTTTGCATGAATGTTGTCAAATTTAAACAAATAAGTCATCTCATAAAATACCCGTTTCTTTCTCTTTTATGGTGATATATTCAATCTCTCGGTTTTGGACTGAAGTCACCTCTCCTTCATTTCCTTTAGGACACTGTGATCAGCAGTTTCTACTATTTTCAGATGATTCATTGATTAATTGAGAAAATAATCAGTAATGAAAAGGATCAGTACTGCAGCCCTGGACCTGACCTGACCTCAGCATGGCAGCTCCCACCCACGCACGAAATTCTAGCACAAGAACACAGGTGTGCGCAGGTTTATTCATGCGTCCTCACGTCATCGCCTGTCATCCACATGTTGGGGACCCCTGAGTCCACCCCGTGTTAGATTTCCTTGTCGAGTCATGTAAGGAAGATGTAAACAATTAATGGTGGTTGGTGAGGAAAATCAATGGCGAGGGGTGTGTGAGTGAGATGCACTAATGAGCTCTCTGCTCATCAGTGAAATTACTCTGGAGTTGCTGCATCATCTTGACATCGGTTCATTCCCATTGTTGAAATTCCTGGTGGAGGTTTATTATCATCATCTTTGCATTTTCACTGCCTCATCACTCAAATTAAAGTAAAAAATAAACTGGGCGTTTTTTGCATACATGTAAATTGTGTAAAATCTATGACTGTACTATAATATCATATGAAAGTATAAACAACCTAATTTGCAGCTGCTTTATGAGACGGTGAGACAGGGTGTGTGAGTGGAAGTGTATGTGTCCTTCAGGCCCCTCAAATTGGTTGTACAATGTTGTAGTGTGTATTAAAGGCATGTGGCTGATGGCTTAATTTGAGGCTGTGTGTGAGTGTGTGTGTATACATTCGCGTGCATGTGCATACACCCATGTGAACAAGTGATTTATGGGCTGTTTTTAATCACGCAGTAGAAAATGTTATTAGACAGCCTTCTCGCGCTCCCTCCGCCTGCAAATGAGCCGGCCCCCGCTGCACCCTGGGATAGCCTCCTGTAATTAGTTCTGGGAACTCACCTGTTACCGAACGAGATTGAGAGAGAGAGCGAGGGAGGGACATGAGGAGAGGATGGAGTGAGAGGGTAACAAGCAGACAGATAAACAAACAGAGAGGAGAGAGACTGGGGAGCAGGGGGGGAGGGAGAGAAAATGAGGGGGTGTGCTGGAGGTCGGGGTTGAAAAAGAGGACGAGGAGGGAAGAGGAGGAGGCGCAAGGATGAGGGAAGACAGAGGGAAAAAGAAACTGACCTCGACGCCCTCACAGCTCTCGGTTTGTCTTCTAACAAGCTAGCCAGCCTCCACCTGACTTTTCCAGAATATATTAGGATTGAGCGCTCTCGTCTGTAGCATCTCATCCTGGCTACAAGAGGACTGTAGGAGTTGTGTGGAAATTTGCTCTCAGGTGAGTTATATATCCACAGCAACAGAGCCTGCTTTACTTTCTTTCACTAATAAGATATCGCCAGATAAACAACAACCATTAATTGTTTTCAAAGCACTTTCAAACTAATTGAAAAACAAAAACAGTTCCTAAACAATAAGTAAAACTGGCTAAAATTAATTCTCTTGTTTATTGTTTGGCCTTCGAGGAGTATCATTTTAGTTGATATATGTAAGGTCTGAACCCTAATCAATACCACTGCAGAAAAGGCAGCTCCTGTTATATTGCTGGGCAATAATTTCATACTGTGATTTATCAACTTTTATGAGAATATGATATTAACATTGATTATAGTTTTGTGCAAATGTGGAAACATCAGTTATATATTACAGACTTGTACTGTCCACATTAATGATTCCAAGCAAGTAAAGTAAGTAAATGAAAAACAAAGAAAATAAGGGATTTAAAGCCGCATTCAACATTCATTAACATAAACATAATCAACAGTTTAATATCAACAATGGATTGAGTGACGGTGCGTAATGTGGAAGGGGTCGTCAGTTGGGACAAACCCTCAAAGTGTTATCCTCTAACCTTGCAGTTCTATGCAACATTTTTGCATCTGGAGCTAAAATCTCACTTCCCATCAAATAACATTTGAAGTAAGAAAAGTTGTCTTCTATAGGTATAAACTGTAGGTTCTTCCACTTTTCAAAAATACATTTCCCCCAGTTTTGAACTCACCACGCTGACAAAATTATCATGTGACCTGCCTGCTACTTGGCGCATCACTGAGGTCCTGGTGAACTGACTGTAGCTGCAGGCTGTGGGCTCTCCACTGAGCACTGCCTTGACAGTCAATCATAGCAGTGGCCTGTCACTCCCAGACACACACACACACTCACACTCACACACACACACACACACACACACACACTCACTGACACAGACACACAGAGACAAAAACACTGAAATCGACATGTACACAATTTAAATCTGCACATATGCAGACACAGTTACAGTGCAAACACACACACACATGCGCGCTGCACTGCTCCGATGCTCCTGACAGACCAGTAAAAACATTATGAAATATTCAGTAAGTCTCACTGCGGTTTGGGTTCTACCTGTCTCAGCTTTTCTCGTTGCTTTGTGTGTGTTTGTTTGTATGAGAGAGGAAGAGATACTGTCTGCGTGCGTGTTGGCATCGGCTCGGTTCAGACTTCTCCTCACTGGCACACTGAGGAGAAATATGCGTGTATGCTCGCGCACATATGCAGCGAGTGCGACTGTGTTTGTACATGTTTGCAGTATCTCTCAATTCTTGCTGTCACGATGTGTGTAATTGGGTCTGAGGGAGCCGAAACCTTTTGTCTGTGTGTTGCCTTGTGCTTACATCAACTCGGTTGCTCCTCTAAACAACATCACCAACTAGACAAACCTGGAGTCAGGCCCTTCAGCCTCTCTATTTTCAGACCTATGAGCTTTTAAGAGCACATTTTCAACACCAAGAGGCGGTTACGGATGCCAGTGCCCATTTTACCATCTGACATACTACAATTATCATAATTTTAAAGGCTTTTGTTCAGATTTCAGACCTTCCCCTCAACTGTAAGAGGTGTATTTTCGGGTTAATCAACAGAAACATACTTGACCATACTGTATGAAACACACAGCAGAAGAAGCACAGTACAGCCTTTGGTGTCCCACTCTCTCTCGCTCTATCCTTGAACCCAGTGCATTCCTCAGTCCTGTTATCCCTCTCTAGTCCGACTCTTTAGTGCTGGTGGAGTTTGTAGCTTCAACTCTAGTTGATAGCTGAAGTTTGTTCTTTGATATCAGTTCAATTTTTGACAGATTAAAGGTGCTGTCTTGTGACCCTTCCTGTGTTTGGAAAATGACTCCTCTCTTACCCTCAGCTGCCTTTTGTAGAAGGTCTTTTTCAACATAATATCCTCATGATTACTCATTTGCAGTTCTGTTTCCTCCCACTTGAACCCAAACTCTCTCTCTATCGACTCAGATGGCTGCCATTGGGGATGCTGTCTGCTGATTAACAGACCATAGCACAATTGTAGCACCTCTGCACTGATGAGGGAGCCACTTGATTGGTGTTTGGAAGAGCTCATAGAGAAGGGCACTTGTTAATGATCATCAAGAGAGTAACAAAATGGACGTTTACTAATATGAAAGTTTTGGAAATTCTAAGGCAAATGTGAGTCATTATTTTTCTCACCAAGCACATGAAGAACCAATTCAAAGCTTAGAACATTCTTTATATGATTTATTCTTTATCAGTTAATGCGCAAGAAAAAAAGAAAAAGAAAGTAAAAAAAGAAAAACAGAGAGTAATGACACAAGTCCAGCTGGTCAATACGACCTTCAAACTAAAACAAAACATCGGACTTAAACACGTGAGACTGCTGTTCATTTCCTGTTTCAAACCTTTGTTTCTTTTAGCCACAAGGGTTATTTATTTATTTATCGTGTCACCATGACGGCATGATCTGCAAGATTTAACGCCAAAACTAACAGAATTGTTTTTGTGCCTAAACCAAAACGAAACTTTCACCATAGCACTGTCATGTCATAAAAGGGCTAGTTATTTATTTTTCAGCAGTGATTCAGGAAACGCTCCTTCTGGCTAATAGGGTAGGATGGTCGTCTAGGTCAGATGACACATTCGCTTCTCTGCCAAGAGTAGGATAAAACGAGAGGGTTGATGCCACGGCTAAACAGGTGACAAAGTCCACCCACTAGCCTCCAAAGCTCACTAATTAAAATGTCATAACTTGTTTGTGAAATCCAAACTAGAAAGTGTGTAAGAAGAATGTCATTGTTGCGGTGTCTCTGGCTGCGTGGCAACCTTTCCTCATCCTTGTATTTAATAAAAACAACAACAAAGAAATAAAGAAACAATAATGAGTAGTGATGCAATTACTCTGCATCAAAAGTACAATAGTTCAAAAGGTAATTTCTTACCTGAATTTCTTCTCCTTAGGCATTTGTTGCAGTGCGTTTACAACCCCACCACTCTGACGCCATGTCATGGTTGGACAGAAATGATTGGCGTAGCTTGAAACCTTATGGGAGCTAAAGAGATTTTTCCACTCAGTCAAACAGGAATATTGGCACGACTGTTTTTCACACCGTGCATGTTAACAACTTCATTAAATGTATTCCAGGACAGACGAAGGCGATAATTTGGTGATTGGACGCATGTAAAAAGTCGATTTGGAAAGTCCTGCACACGTATGAACACACACACAAATATCTAAATATATGACATTCAAATATTATAGTTGTAATTAGTGTTGTCCCCGTCTTTGAAAAGATCAACATCTCTCTGGAGCTGATTGAAAGAGCGTGTACTGTTAAAAAAGCCATCTGTGGCAGCCGCCCAGCTCCTGCTGTGCTTTGAAAGCCTGTTCCCATTCACTGAGACATATCAGCCAGTGACGGGCTGGGAAGAAAACCTGTCAAAGGATATACTTTGCACAGCACTCAGCAGCAAATAAATCACAGAGAATGGCAGATTTCTGCAAACACTTTCCTTGACCAGTCTGTACTTTTCTACCCGTGTAAATGTGCAATAGGTAAGAAGATTTTTAAAGATCTAACTGTGTTTGTATATTTGAGGTCTAGTGATTGTTTTCATTCTTCATTGAAGTTGATGTTGAGTTTGCTTTACAGACAATGGTGCTGAAGTGCATAATATAGTAAAGACAATTTGACATTTTGGTCAATATTATTATTTGCTTTCTTGCAGAGAGTTCCCACTCAATACCACTCATATCTACAGGATAAATAGAAAGCTATACACTGAAGGGAATAAGCTTAGCAAAGCATAAAGAAACCATGAAATAAAGTAAACACGGCAGCATAAATATACTTCAGTGACAGTAAAGTTACTGACTTTAAAAATAGACTTGTTTAATCTTAACTGTTAGGGAGTTTAATATAAAGAAAAGTAGCAAAACTTTCTGTTATTATGTTGATTTGTCAAAAGTTATGACCTTTTCTTCATTATTTAATTACTCAGTGTCTAATGAGGGAGCTTGTACATAAACAGCTTAGCTCTAGAGTGATGACATTTAGCAGCAAGAGCGCAGCAGGGGTTGTAGCCTTGCGCTGCTGTCAGGTGAAAATCAGGAAAGCTTCTGTGACGTACGTGTTGTCTTCAGTCGGGGGGATTACGTGGGCCTCCGTAGGCCGAGAAACCATTTGAATCCAATTCAAAAACCCTGCGCACCATTTTTCCCAAAAAAAAGAAAAAGAAAAAAAATCAACAACAAACAGCATCTTTCTATAAACAGGACCGATTTTCTTAATTCCTTAAAAGTTGCCATTTTTGAATATACCATGCATTATCAATTTTACCTTTTGCTAGTGCTTAGCTCACCTGGAGCATACTACTGGGTAACATGGTGCCAGGTTGGAGGAGCAACACATCCATGTCATGGGATTACACTGATCTACTTTAAAAATGGTAACTGTAATCACTGTAAAAATAGCTCAGTAATCATATAAGTAGTTGACAAAAATAATAACTGTTGGATTAGAGATAGTCAGATCATAGAGGGGGATATTTAGCAGAACATAAAATAACAGAAAGGCCAATACTGTGCAGTTAACATGAACAGAAGTATGCCCAAGGTGCCCAACAATGGCTACCTGTAGGTTTTGTTCCCATTCTGGCCTAATATTTTGATCTAATTACAAATTAATTATGCAGATTAAATGCAGATTAAATGAATTTGTAGTGCTTATGTTTACAAACTAAGCAGTGTTCATTTCAGGGCTGTAAGACTGTTTAAAACCATGTGAACCTAAATCTCGTTTTCATCTGCTTGTATCTGACATAGCAGACGGATTACAAGCCCGCGTCGACAGTGCTTTCACCATGCGTTAGTACTTATGATGCAATGTCCGAGACCCCCTCCTCAAAGACAGAGTGATGGTGGAACACGGTCCCTCCATCCCAAACACATGTCGGGTAGCGTTCATTAGTCCCACCGTTCTGAGAGGTTCATAAATCACAGCCATCTGGAACGCTCTCGGTGCTGCAAAGCGGCACGCTCTGTGCACACCCACCCACCCACCCACCCCATGGTGCTGGCAAACAGCCAATCAGACAGCAAAGCCCGTAGTGGCACATCACGGCTGAGCCAGGCTGGGAGCAACACCACAGACAACCTTCATTCAAACTTTCATTTTGCTACAGACACTGCGGTTACACTGTGGTTCCACCGCATCTGATGGAGAAGCTGATTCAGAGGGAATGTGGCGTAAAACTCGAGCACAATGCTGATTTTTAATCACATATAAACCAAGACTGATGTCATTTGTAAAAGCTAACAAGGTTTAACTCCAGAACTCCAAACAGAAATAGGGTTAAATTCCACTTTGAGTGCCTCATTTAACCAACATTGTCTGCCACTGAATTGAATCATGTCACTGCAGTTTTTAACAACAGTCACTCATTTTTCCTCAAGCTGGAGATTTTTTTCAAGGATTGGTTTCACATGTTTTCAAGTATCTCAGTACAGCACTCACAAACTAGCATGTAGATTGAAAGAGCTCTTGAAAATTCATGAAGAGATTCCTTGGGGGAGGGGCAAAAAATCCATGGTCTTGTTTTTCTGCAAATATGCCCTCTAAAGTTCAGCTGAATCTAATAAGGCGTCAGCAGCCTGAATTTTTTTTTTTTTTGACAGAAGTGATTTGGAAATTGCGGCATTGCTTTATGTTACAGGTCCAGTATTCCCCATCTGACTTCCTGGAAACTGTCCTCATCATTTCCTTAAAACTTTGAATTACCAAGAAAAGCGATGTGCTAATTATAAGGCAAGTGGAAGAAGTAGTTGTAGGTAGTAGTAGGAGAAGGAGTTTCTATGTGAAAAAAAAAAAAAACAACAACTTTTAGCTAACACATTCTAGATCATTAAACTTGAATATTAATTTGTGCTTCACATTAGCTGAATTGCACACTTACCTGTAGTTTTCAGCTGCTGCCACTAACCTCAGCTGACTTAAAGTTTGCTTATTTGCACTTAAGCATGTAGTTGTTCTTCATTTGATCTTAGCAGCAGCACATGGACAAATCTACATAAAATCATATGACATGGTCAACTGATTAATCCATTACCTTATTTGTAGTGGAATTAGCACCAGCATGCAGCAGCAGTTGTCTGTTATTAGTTCAAGGAGTGGGAATAAATTATGCTAATTTTATTTTTCAATGTCACTTTTTAAAAGCTGGATTTAGAAATGTCTGCGTTTGCAGGCCTTCTGATTTTACGCGTGCGACACTGAAAGCGTGCGCACGTGTGTATTTGTGTGTGTTGGTGTGGCATGCATATATTCAGCTCAACACCTGTAGCTCCCGCCGAGCATGAAATGGCTTATTTGCTCGCGGAGACTCAGCCCCGGTGTTTGTTATGTGCTTTGCATGTTTTGAGCACCGAGCTTATCATTTAGCAAACAGAGCACAGCTATCGAACAGTTAGCCACACACACACACACACACACACACACACACACACACACACTACACACAAAGGCAGTTTAACAAACACTTATTGAGTCTGCTAGGTGTAATTTACCCTTGATACATCTTGCTCTGTTGACATTTCTCTGTTGTCACATTATCTGCTGATCCACAAGCCAAACTACAAAGAGGATATCAAATGGGGGGGGGGGGGGGGTGAGAGAACAATTTGAGTATTAAGATTTTAGCTGAGCAATGCTGAAAGTTCTCATTTGATCTGACATATTTGTATTGCCCCAGTCCATCTGGATGCTATTAAACTGAGTGAAACTTCCAAAAGGAGAATGGTGCAGCAGCAAGACAGAAAGAGACATTTTCAGCCACCAGCAAATCCCCCCCCCTCCCCTCCACCTCTCTGGGGAAATCACCAACAGGGGAGAGAGGAGAGATGTTGTTTTCTTTTCACTCAGGCGGCGTGTTACCCCCAGCGTTCTCCCCCCTCCTCTGCCCACCTGTGCCCTCCTCAGCCCTTCCTGCAGCACAATAACAATCTACCCATCTGTTGTAATCAAACTTTTCTCCTCTTCCCCCTCTTCTTCCCCTCTTGTTCATCATTCTTCTGTGCCCTTCTCCTTATCCTTTGCACCGTCCTCTCCTCTCCTCTTTTTTATTCTCCTGTACCCCCCCACCACCCTTCCCCGCCTCAATCACAGCCTCATTGTCCCTTCCATCTTCCTCATTATCTCCCCCCAACCCACCCACCTGCCTCTTCTCCACTTCCCGCCTCCCATCGCCAGCAGAACTCCAGCGGCACCATTATTGATCAGCTTAATCGGAGGCGTTAGAATGCAATTCCACCTGTCTTCTCTGCTTCATAGCTCCGTGGGCTATTCGATAACGTTTAGATGCTCGGATGCAGATGTGGCTGTGTTGGTTGTCAATGACAAAAAGGGAGGGAGAGGGGAGGGACGGTGTTAATGATGAGCCACTGCCTTCAGTCTTTCTCTTCACCATCTGTCAAAAACCAAATCTCTCTTTCTCCTTTTGCCTCTTTCTCGTTTTCTCTCTCTTCTCTTTCTTGTCTGTTTTTCTCTCCCGCACCTTTGTCTTATTTGCCCATCTGAGTCAGTGTATATATCCCTGATCCCCTTTTTTTTCCTCTTCATTTCCGTCTTTCTCTCGCCTCCTTTCTGTTACATACAAATATTCCATGTCTCATTGTGGCTGAGAGGGGATATTTTGAACAGACTGAATCCTGTATTGATATTCAAATAATCCTCCTCCGGGAGATAAAGAGGCCATTGTCTCTCATCCTTGATGTGTAAACTATAATTCCCATTTTCTCTACATCTCGCATGCACGAAATAAATCCCAGACTGGCTGGGGAGAATCTAGTTGTGGGGAAGTGTTTTCCGATCCATCAGCAACTTTTGTGCGGGTACCCTTGAGCAACACAATAATCCCCAGATTTAATCCCCAGTTTTTGCACAGTGCCCAACAGTACAAGATTAACAGTGTTTTTGGGCAGCTCACAGGTATGAAAGCATGTTATTTTCCACTATCACCTCGCGATACATTTGCACTAACCAGCATCTGGGAGCTGACCAGTAGAGCCACAGTCTGCTCGACACTGAGCCGGTCAGGAAATTAAAAGAAAACGCTTTACTGATTCACGGTTGCTTCGGTTGCCTACATGTGTTCTCAAACTGTGATATTCACGATGTTAAAGATCCTCATCATTTCCCCCATCTTCCCTCAGTGTGCTTTATCTACTTTATACACTTTTCGTATTTTGACAACTCCCAATATGGCCCATGTGATCGCATGAATAGAGAAGGTGAGTAGGAGTTAAGTCTTCAAGGCTACATTGTACTCTGGTGTTTCTGAAGGTTTTTCGTCAGCGGAGAGAATCTCGTCTTCCCTTTGGCACCAGCGGATGTATAGATTTATAGATGAAAAAGCATTTTTCGCTGAGGTGCATTCGACACATGAATACCCAGGAGCTCATTGTTTATGGAGCGTCCGCCTCTGTAAGGGATCACCAGGAAACTTTACCCTCCGGGCAACTAATGACCATGTTTTCTAAGAAAATCATGCAGTACAATGTATGCGTTATGGTTTTGCATTAATTTGCAGCTGCAGTGCCTGAATTCAGTGCCTGGTTTACAAAAGCAGCAGCTCATTCATTCACACTGTCTCTAGCTTTTTGTGACATTGGTAGGAATGTGTAAATTCAATTCTATCCCTATTACCAAGGTCTCACGAGTACATTGAATGTGTCTTGGTAGGATGCGTCACATCTGCACCTGAGAAAATGGCGGCAAATATTGTACTGTAACGCATGACATGGCGTCTCTCTCCTGAACTCGGGGTTGCCTGCCTGCTAAGCAGTAATGGAATGAGTGAAATGGTTGTTAAACATTCGGGACATGTAAATGTGGCCTTTCAATTCCTGTACTTCTCAGGTACTGACGCCGAAGCTGTTACTGTTTTACAAAAAACATCCAGCGACATCAGACACATCTTACATCTTACAGTTTGATGTTATTGATATAGATCATTAATTGGCTTAAGTCTGTATTTTTCTTCAGTATTTTTCAATATAGACCGTAAAACCTGAGCAATTGAACGCTGAAGCCCACTCTGTTCTCCAGTTTGAGTCACAGCGGGGGGCTTTTTAACTTTTGATTTAAAAAAGATCAGCAGGCAACCCTCTGCAGAGCTTACTGTACTCGGCTCGGCGGGAGGGCCGGTCGGCGGGCTGAGTCCTCGCGGTGCGAAAAGAAACAGGTGTGTCAGCTTTCGACGAGCCTCACTTTGAGTATAATTCATATGAATGCCTCTGAGAAGGCCCTGTCTGCTTGCATCAAAGCACACAAGGGCTCTTGTTGTCTCGCTGCCTCTGGTGATTAGTCTGGCTCACTCGCTTTCACCGACGCTTACCAACTGGTTGAATCCTGCAGTGGGTACTGTATGTTTTACTAGACTGTGGTGTTAATGGTCTGAACTGGTCCCCAGGGGAGTGATTAATGACTTACCGCTCCTCAAAGCTTTTGGATTCCTTAGATAAGATATAGTGGGTGCTACCCGCCTTTTTACTCGACTTGGCTTCATGTTACATCAACACACAGTTAAGGCACAACTCATAAATAACTGTCAAGTAAACAAGCAATCATTTTCAGGAATTTGTACTGTACTATGACTAAGATAAAAGTGAGTCTATGAAGAGTTATAAAGAACAGTAGAAAGATGATACCTGGAATAAAGATACTATGTGTACAAAGTGTGTGGCAGCTATAAGAGTTCAGTTGATCGTAATGGAATTTCTCAACTGTTATGATTTTTAATCAAAGTGCAGACGTAGAAACCTTTAACATATTCTCCCCTATGAATCAGTGGCAACATTTTGACACCAGTGCTTTGCTTGCTTGTTCCTTCCAAAAGATTCCCTTTTATTGTTTCCTTATTATTGTAACCTAAACTCTTCTTTTTTGTCTCTTTGATTTCACACCCTCACTTTTCTACCTCACATTTCTTCTTCTCCTTCTTCTTCTTCTTCTTCTTCTTCTTCTCGGCAGGCAGGGAGGCAGGCAGGCAGGCAGGCAGGCAGGCAGGCAGGCAGGCAGGCAGGCAGGCAGGCAGGCAGCAGATTGTCCTTGAACCTGCCGCTCTTCTCAGATCATTTGAACTCCTTTCACATTTCGTTACTCCCAAAGAAAAGCACTTCCACTCGCTAGTTCTCATCTCAGTGACTTAAAAAAAAAAAAGAAAAAAAAGAAAGAAAGACCCTTGTCGGGGGAATTTTGACCGAGCTCTCATCCTCTGTTACAACTGTGCCCTCCTTCACACTGGCACTGTAACACACAGTGACACTGTTGCTACTCTTTATAACTGCCTTCTACTACTGTCAGCCACTTGACTATTCCCCCTGGTGCCAAGTGGGGTGCAGTATCTTGCTCAAGGGCACCTCTACGGAAGATGTTCAGGGAGCGGAAAGCCTTTCTCACTCAATTTCCCCACATAGATTTTTCCCAGCTGGTCTGGGACTGAAAAAGCCGACCTTGGCATAACAAGCTCACTGCTGAACCTCCAGGCCACTGTCCCACTGTCCCACTGTACCACTGTCCCAAGACTGTAACTACAAGGTTCAGAGGAAGGACGACACTTGGAGTGTGTGTGTGTGTGTGTGTGTATAAATGTGTGTGTGTGGACTCTGTTTAAACACGTCTTTCCACTTGCCATTACAGCTCCATTGCCTTTTTTCGTGTTCATATTTTGGGATAAAGATGTTTGCGGTGTGAGTCTTTCATATCCTCCACACCACAGTGGAGTGGATGATAACACCGACCTTGGAGTAAACAAACGTTTTGTTGACACTGGATTTGAGGAGGAATAGCTGTTTCCAAGGTAACAACTAATAGAAATCCAAATAAATTACTATTCCCCTGCATAGATTTTCCTTGACGGTTAGAGTAGAGGAATAAAGGTTACATATTGTGTGTTATCCAGAAATACTCAACGGATATTGTGCTATTGTGTCAGATTGATGGTTGTTTAGAGGTGGATACATTTTAGTGCTGAAAATATCTGATTATTTGATTAGTCAATGCCAACAATTTTGTTAATAGATAAAAAAATTTTGTTATATTCTATAAGAGTATTTTTTTTGGGGGGGGGGCAGTTTTTATGCCTTCATTTGATAGGAAGGTGCCACGTTTTTTAGTTTAAAGTGTCACATTTCTCCAAAAAGACAACACCTTGGAGGCCTGTAAATGCATATAGATGCATACAAACATATTCTCTTTTAGTTAAAGTTGAGCTGACACAGGAGAAGTGGATGAAATACAGCAAGGGGGAGAGGGAAGGATATGATATATTTCTTACAGATTTCTTTTGAATTCTTCCCTGTTTTCTTCTCACCTACCATGACACATGTCAGTTTGTCTCTCTGTTTGATCAGTCTCCCTGTTGTTTCATTGCCTGGCCCCCTCCAGGGCCCCGGCAGGTTGAAGATCACATGTCTTTGGCCCAGCTGGCCATTTCTCCGCCCTGGGCCAGCCAGGAGGCAGACTGGAGGGGGAGCTGTCCAGCTGCCAGTGCTGAATCGCCCTAGCACACAGTTTCTAGCAGCGGCGCTGTCTGTGGTGCTGAAACGCAGCTCCCTTACCCTCAAGAGACAGAGCGGGGAGCAGCTCGGCTCCCTGCGCCCAGCTCTGCCTGGCCTTGTCAGTAAAGACGGCAGATGGGAACGGAGGCGGATGTTCTGTGATGCTATTTTCATGTAACTGTGTGGATGACATGAGCAACACAAGCGCAATCTCTCTCATTTTTTTGCATGTGGCGTGTCTTTCTCTGTCAAATGATGGAGGCAAGGAGCATAGAGGGGTGAAAAAAAAAGCAACAGGAAATGTGTGACTCTGACAGGAATACAGCATTTCAAGGCAGGCAGGTGAAACGGGTAAGAAAATGTGTACTGCTGGTTGTCTGTGCCTGAACAGAGCGACTCAGGAGTCAGTGACACATGCGGCACCAGAACACCTCTCTCACAGCCAGAGCACACCCATTTGTGTCCTGAGCCAAGAATACGTGCGTGTGCGTGTGCGTGTGTGTGTGTGTGTGTGTGTGTGTGTAGAGACAAGGAAAGAGAAATGGTGTTTATCTCCGGTAGAGTAGTGTGTAGTTCCTAGGTTAAAAAGACAAAAAAGAAAGGCTTAAAGAGGTGAGTCACAGTGTGGCGCTGTGTCCTCAGTTTGACACCACAGCCCACTGCCGTCATATCTGATCTCTCCAGTGAAAGGTTTTAACCTTGTGACATGCTGTCAGAAAAACTGAGGGGACATTTCAGTGCTGTGCACCTTTTGAGCTTGTCTCCTCGGAAGTGTAACTCTGAAAAGGATTGTTGAGTGTTCTAGGAAGAGAACTGAGTAGTTTTATTCTGGTTTTATAAGTACTGGGAGCAGAAATTGTCTCGTGAAAAGTGCTAGTGAAAATCAATAGGCATGAAACAGCTTTACAGTAAGTTTCCCACTGTATCACAACTTGGGTAACTAAGGAGACGAACATAATTTGTCCTAATTTGTCCAGGATGTGGGTTGTAGCCACACTGACTTTCTTCAGCACTGCGAACAAAAGTTGCTTGAGTGGACTAAAACATCTCGTAGTTCTAGTTTCTAATGGATCAAACTGGCTCCTTGAAACCCGAGCTATCATTTTTTACAAAACATGCATTCCATGTGTAATCCCTCATGTCATTTAGACTGCTGAAAAGAAGAAAAGGCTGCCATGAGGAAGAGAGAATGACAGATTAACCCCCTGCTGGTAATCAAACCCTGCTAACACACAGGATACCATTAGCATTGACTTTGATTTACTTTGAACCACCACGAGTTTGTAGCAGAAATCAGTTATTTATAGACACGAGCACTTAGATTTGTACAAATCGCAACCACAACCACTTTGTGTTGTGTCATCGCGTTGCCACAGCGTCAGCAAAACATCATTTTCAGATGTATTTCCGTCTTCAAGGAAAACGTCAAAGCTGTGTAATCGGCTCAGCCTGTTTGATTCGACTCATCTTTTTTTCCCTCCCTCTGCCAGAATCAAAAGTCGCTCTGATTACCATAATCATACAAATCTGACAAGATGTTTAATCAAGATCAAACGGGGAAGAGATTAGTGTTTTCATTCAGATGTTAGTCTTTTACACTTAATGTGTGGATGCGTTTGGCGGCAGAGGTAATCCATGAAAAATTGGTGTTGCCGAGCTGTTTAACGCTGCAGATGAGAAGTCCTCAGAAAAGCCGTGCACACATGCGTAACACTTGCTCACGCATGCACCTGATACACACACACACACACACTCTGGATGCTAATACACACTCACGAGAACCCACAAACTCAAGCACGCAGAATATTTCTTCAAACTGTGAAAGAAGAGGACACAAAAAAATAAATAAATAAAGGGGGAAATTTGTGTGGATTATCAGAGAAAAGACTAAGGGAGAGCTGCATAGGATTTCATTAATATTAAAGTTCTTGTTTGAATGTTTAATTATAAGGCTCAGTGGTTTCTAAGCTCGTAACTTTCAAATGGAATCTGGCAGTTGAGTCCGGCAGAGCACACACAAAGCACAATTTATGTTGGTCAATACAACTTTATACGGACGCAATAAATGTCAGAGACAGGCGCAACTCTCACTTTAGCAATGAAACGCAACCCTTTTAATCATTTTGATTTTATGAGGATTATTTCATTGCGCCTTATCATAAAGCAGCAGAGTGATCTGTGGCATTTATTTTAAGAATGACAGCCCCCTGCTGGTGTTGATATACATGAAAGCAGCTTGTTAAAGTTGCAGAAACATGCAACAAACAACAATAAGCGGCTGTAAAAAAAAAAAAAAAGGCTCATCAATCAGTGTCATCATGTTGGATAAAAGGACTCCAGCTGTGATGTGATGCCCTGTGATTGCAAATGTCTTTTTCCAAAGCTTCAAGCCATTTCTTTGTAATTCTACCTAATTATTCTTCACTCTTTCATGTTCAGCATGAAAATCTGATGATCTTCACCGGCAGAGCGTCTTGACGTCACCATTTGAGTTTCAGACGCTTTTTTACTGTGGAAGATATTAAACCATTGAGCCATGAAGTCTTCTCTTTCATTGCATCCTCATCTCTATTTTCTGTTTTATTGCATTTGAGGAAAAAAAAAAAAAAACAACACACTGAGCAAATAACTGAGTCCCCAGTGGCAGCACTGAATCAACCGGTCCTCACTGACTCCACAGTGAAAGAGGAAAAAAGCACCAGCCTCTTAAGAGGGCAACGAGCTAATAAAGACCATATTCTGGGAAGCAAAAGCAGACTGAAGAGTCGCGAGAGAACAAACAACCAGTAAATTCCACTTGAAAGACGAGAAGCTGCATCAAGTGTGTTGTTTACTGACAAAATAGTGAGGGGGGAAAAAGCAGGTGCTCTTCTTCATTTCATTCCTCCAAGAAGATGTTTTCACGCTCGCCCCTTTATGTTTGTAGCAGAAGTAATTGCTGGCATCTTTTGCTCAGTTTGAGTCTTGCACCTTGAGGGGCTTACGCAGGGATCCTCTGTTAAACAGGCCTGACCTCCGTCTGTCCCTTTTTTGTGCACAAACTTGTGTTGTTCTCTTCTCACCCCCCTTTCCACTTGAAGCCTCCCCACCTCCTCCTCATCCTCCTCCTCCTCCTCCTCCTCCTCCTCCGTGCCTGCTGGAGTGTGTGGAGAGCTGCTACAGGAAGGCAAAGTGTCGGAGTCAAACACGGCGCTAACCTTGGCCGGCTCAAGGGCAAGCACTCGCACTCAACCGAGCTTAAACACCTGCATGTGATCGCCAGGGATAGCCACTCACCCCCCACCCCCACCATCCCCCCACATGCGCACACTCTCCCCACCTCCACCACCACTCTCACTCCAAGCCCTCACATGTCCCCCCTCTCCCTCTCTACAGCACGTCATTAGCATATAGGAAGACAGGCGTAGTTCAGGGATGCAAATGAGGCCGAGCGCGGGCATGCATATTTATTTGGCTGCTGAGGCTGGGGCCGATGCTGATGGGGAGAGTTTGCACGCTGACCCTGGAGTGGTGCTCAATTTTTACATTAACCCAGAGACACCCACTCGTAAACACGGCTGTGTAGGGGGGGGGGGCCTCTCAGTGCCGCATGTGATTTGTGACCCCAATTACCTATTCACTTTGGTGCTCCAGTTGCGCCTCATGAGAGGTTACTCGTGTTTGTGTGGTTGTTGGCATCGTCAAAAGATGTTGTGGGCGAAACTACGTGTCACTCATTTGACACCGCTTCCCTTTTTGTTGGTGAATAACACAGTCTGTGCGCTTGTGATCTGTAAAACAGGACTTTGTCTACGTGCAGCAGCAAGCTCCAGTCACTTAGTGGAATTATCTTTATTTCTGATGCGATTGAATGGTAACCAAAAGATCATTTGTTTTGTTTTTTTCTTGGTGCCCTTTTTAAAAGCATCCTTTTTTTGTTTTTTTCCATTCCTTTTTCTATGGTGGCAATGAGGGCTCAGTGCACTGCATCTTAACAAAACAAAAAAATGATTTTAAAAAATCCTCACCGGTACCAAAAAACTGCAAAGAAATAAAATCAGGCCAATTTGACAACACATGCAAACAAATACAGAAACATTTATACCTTATGTTCTCTTTGCAGCGCATTCTTTCGATCCCTATACAAGTCCTAGGACAGTTGGTGTGAACTGATCCTGAGTCAGATCTGATACTTATATTTACTGAAATGCTGATACTGCTGATAAATACACATCTGATACATTGAAATAACAGCTGAAGCCTATATAATTTCCTGCCTCATTTTTCACAAGCTACTTCATCCAAATACTGATGGTTCAGGTACAAAACTATAAAATTTATAAGCCTGAATAATTGATATGATGAATAAAACTTTAACTGGGAGAGTGTGAGGACCGAAGTCGACACGACACTAGGACGCTAAAGAGAAGATGTCTCACTGTGTCGGAGTTGGTGGAACTGCAAAAGACACTCACTGCGCAGTGATGTTTCAGAGTGGAGGTTCTTCTCCCATAAATGATCTTTGGCCTGTCAAAACTGACAGAAGCTTTCAGTGAGGAGTTCATTTCAGGATCAGATTTTGATTTGCTTTGTTTTATTTTCTCTAATAGTTGATAGTGTTACCTGTATTTACAGTGCATTTCTGTATTTCTTCTTCTTCAAATTTTCTTCCATCATTTGCTTGTTTTTTTTTTTGTTTTTTTTGCAGCTTTTTGATCTCTCGGGGCTTCCGTACTTCCCTTGTGCACTTCAGTTTGAGATGAAGTTCACAACGGAGTCACCGGCAGCAGGCAAAAAGACAACGGACACTTGTCATCTAGTGTGATGTAGAGGGTAGTTGGCATTTGAAAACGGAGGGAGGAAAAAAATAAATAAAAAATAGTAATAAAAAATCATAGCCGACTGGGTTTGCAGACTCTGCCAACCTCAACACTCAGGCCTGTTATACCATTCATCTGTTTCTCCATTCAGCTCCTGTCAAGTGAGTGAGCTAGTTCTGCTTCTCTCAAGTGAATTTTTAGACAGCGAGGCATTGTGTGCTGCTAGCCTTCGGTGACAAAGCATGGGGCGACACCCACCACATCGGGACTCAAAAGAAGTAAGAAGAAGGGACTTGAATAGGCGGAATTGGTTGAAAGGTTTTTCGAGCAGGCACAGAACTATCTCATGTGGTGTGTGTGATTTAACGAAAAAAAAAAAAAAATGAAAGGGGTCAGATGTAGATGGAGCTGTAGCACTGGATTTTCCCTTTATATTTAATGAGTGAACACTCTCAACCAATGCACCTTTACATAAGGGCAGGATAATGGAGGAGTGGATGTTTGCTCCATCACCATCTGAATCCCGACGAGCGCTGCAGCAGGAGATAAAAGCAGCAGCTCAAGAAACAGCGGAATCACTGCTGTGAGCAAGACAAATAATCACAATTTTTACAATATTTCGCTAAGCAAATTGTGACGAGTGAAGGAGCAAGAAGCAGACTGAAAGCATGCACACTGTTCATAATGGTATAATGGAGCAAACATAATAATACATGATGTACACCCCCCTGTTTTTTGTTTGAGTGGATGTCACTGAGATTCTGCTTCTTTACTAACTTGTTCATCTGTCTTTTGGCTCATAAAGATGGATTAAGATTTTAAGTGGCGGCTTCCGCTGATGTAGTTCCACTTGGGAGGAGTAAAAAAAAATGAATGTGTTACGGAAAGCCAGGTGCGTTTACCTTTTCAACATCTGGCTAGATTGCGTCTCAAACCACCAATTGGGACAGCTATCCGATCCACCTGAGACCCACGAGGTGGCCAGGTGTGCATGGGGTAGCAATAACTTTTGTCAGACAGAGTATATTATCTTTGCGTGGTTCTATTATTTTTAGCATTATGGAAATACCTCGGTGGCGCCTTCAGCGACTCAGCAGCAAACCTAGAAAAAAACAACATGGACGTGGCAGTAAGGCAGATTCTTCCCTTCCTTCCTTTCCTCTAACATCAAATGTTTCAGTGTCCTCAATTTCACCAGATTTTTAAAAAATTCAACCGCTTGCAAATGCATCACCGCATAAATAAGATATGAGCATGGACAGACTATGAAAAAATGGGGCCCCCGGGCACAGACAGGTAAAAGGTTCCCCACTCCTCCTATATGGGGCCCCTGGACTTGAAAGTTTGTGTCACTTTATGGTCATTTTGTGTGTTTTTATGGTAATTTTTCATCTCTTTGTGTCATGCTTTTGCCTCTCTTTTTGGTCATTTTATGCCCCTCTATGGCCACTTTTCACGTCTTTGTAGTGCCGGGTCTTTTTTTATGGTTGTTTTGCCTCTTTGGGATCATTTTTCATCTCTGTGAGGTGGTTTTTGTTTCTTTTAAGTGACCTATCTGTGACTTTGGAAGCAAGAAATATTAGCAGCCACATCATGCAGGGCCGCCGAACCTCTCCGGCCTGTGGGCCTGTGCCTGGTATCCCTGTTAGTTATTCATCCATGCATATGAATGACTAATTGTTCAATATAATGAATTACCTCCTGTATCTCAAGCATGCAAGTTAGGTTTCATGGTGATGCTACAGAAATGAAAGGAAATCAGCAACTGCCTGAAAAGATATGCTTTTGAAAAAAAAAAAAAAACATTAAATGATTCATAATGAATGGGGTTGGTACTCCTTTACAACCATCTTTTGCATCACCTTATTAATAAGATGCAACATTATAGGCCTGTTTACTGTATCTCTTGTGTACAGTGCAGAGCTGCAGGGCTCTGCTCCATTTTTGTGGTGCACTGTCGCTGCATGTGGGCTGCTGTGGCCGTTTGATTGAAGGCTCGGGGAAAGAGTTTGGTGAGAGGACAGATACATCAGTGCCTCGGTGGAGCTCTGACAGGCCTGTGACTGCTATAAATGTACGGCGGAAAATCCTTGTTAGTCACGCAATGGCGCGCAAGATGATAAACAGTCGGACGTGCAAATCACCAAAGTGTGAGGGATACACGCTTTTACTGTACCGTAGGTGACTGCGGTAGTGACACGCCCTAATGCAGATATGTAACATTGCACACACGCGCACACACACATACACTCGGATAGAGGCATCTGTACTCAACAAAGAGAAATTCCATCCCTGCCCAGCGGCGTCCATTAACCATCCATCAGAAAGAAATCACCGGCACTGTGATAAATCAAGCCAACAAAATCCATGCAGCCATAAGGTCCCTGTGCCCTCACAGTATGACATGTAGGATATTATTATTACCCCTAAGCCCCGGCGTTGGTCTCAAAGGCCCTTCAGGCGCATGGCCAGCGTGGAGGAGAGGCGTGCACACTCCGAGGCCAAGGTGGCGCCGGCGCCGAGCAGGGCGTCACACGTATGCTCGGCCAAGGTGAGTTCAAGACCGCGGACAGGCAAAGGCAAAGCACACAGCTGATTTTCCACATCACAGATGATCCGTGCAGCTGTGATACTCTCGTGCTCGTTAAGTTTCGTCAGACTGGACGGCCTCGGGCCAAAGACGGCGAGCACGTCCAGTGAGATGGACTGAGTGGGCGTTTGTCTCAAAGACATTGATATTAAAGCCTCAGGTTGAAGGTTTTTGTGCTTGTTTGCCAATTTTTTTGAGCTTATAGATTTGACCTACGACCTCCCTGCTGGTGGCTAATATTTATTTTCTCCCAAATTCTGTATATTTAATCTAAAAACTTTCATGGATCATTTTTTAATGAAACCAATCTGTTATCTAGCAGCCTGAGGCAGTTTGGAAATAAATGTGACAGCAACACGAACTTGCTAGCTGTAAGCATTACACAAGCACACATCAACAGAGGATCAGTGTTCGGACTGTTGCACTTTTATTTAGAGTTTGGACTCCAAACCTACTTAGCTTTAATTGTATCTTAGTTGTGTGTTTGAGATTTGAGCGAGGCAAGCTAGACATTTCTGATTCAACATTCTTGCTGTCAGGTCGAGCACTTCAAGGACCTGAACGTTTAAGCCTTGCGAGCTAAAAAGTTGTCAAGCTCATTCTTGACCTCGTAAAGAAAAGACTTGGTTCGTCGGCCGCTGCTTCAGAGATGGAGAATGAACTGTGAAGCTCAGTCTGGTCACATGGGGGCAGAGGGAAGAAGTTGTGAACTCAACATTGACCTATCTGAGGTTTTAGAGCGATTTCATTGTTTTTCCCATTGTCATTTGATACAAGTTTAAATAAAAATATTAGTTATATTGTACCTGCTTTAATAGAGGATTTTCTATATCTAATTATAATGCAATATACTGGATATTGGGTTCAGAAAAAGGCCTTGTAGTTACTTAGATCATCTGGATACACAAATATCAAAATAAATCATGTGTAAGATGTTAGATTTAACATACAATGCTATTAGAATTTGCAGGACGCATGTTATGACCTCAGTTGCTTTCCGAGGTTGAAGAACTGATAACAAGTGAAGCAGAATATTTTTAGACGGAGCGTGTTGTTGCTGTTTCTCTCCTGTTGTGTGTCGGGTGAGAGCAACGTTACATGAAGTCCGACCCCTGCAGCGGAGGAAGGTTATTGTTCCCTAACAGAAACTGTAGTAGTTTGATGTTACGTCCCGTCTTCAGCGCGATTTCCTCACGAGCTGCGAATGTAAAATGAAAGGATTATTAAAGACGAATCTCGCACGCGGGGCAGTGCAAAAGGTCAGAGCAGTTTCAGCTTGAGGAGCAGCAAAATCTCTTCTCTTCCAGGCGTGTTCAACAAATGTACTAATAAATCATTTATAGTTTGTGACTTTGAGAGCACAATTTAACATTCATGACTAATTTAAGAAGAATTTAAGCATCACTGCTTAATCTTTAATACATAATTTAGAAATCAAGAGGGGGGGAAAGTAAAAACTACAGCTTGTATTAAGGTCTGATTGTGAATTTATGTGAAAAAGATCATTCAGAAACAACATATCAGCTGTCAGGAATCGTTCTAGGAAAGGCATTAGTGTTTAATTATTATCTCCTTAAAGGCCACTGCTCTTTCCATCTAGTTCTTTTTTCGAATTTGACAAAACTTTAAAGTGTCAGCGTCTTAAGAAGCCAGAAAATATGAGGCAGAACCTGGCTGAGACATTTTTTTTTTCTCCACTTCCAGATGGAGTTTATGGTCACCTTGTACTGTGCATATAGTAAAGAAACAAAACATAAAATTGACAGCTGGGAGATAAATTTGACAACCGGTGGAAATAAAAAAAAAGCTGATGAAATACACGCCAGCAACCAGCTGTCCCGACAGCACACCCTCCCTCTCTGACTTTCTCCCCGTCTTCCCACCCCGCCGTCATCTTGTTTCTCTGCCCCGTGCCCTGCAGATGAGACGGGACAAGTGTGACTGATTCAGACACATTGAGTCGGGGTCCCTTCGCAACCAGAGCAGAACCTGCTGTCAAGTGTGCGCAGAATGGATAGGAGTGGAGAGACATTTGCCATGAACTCCCAGTGAACCTTGCACTCCCCTGCTGACATTTTACACCGCTAAAGTGCGCACACATGCACACGCACACTCACACGCACACTCATTTCTGCACTTCCTCACCCCTCCAAATGAATCACGTCTTCACACCTCATCCCCCCATCACACACTAGTTTTTCACCTGCTTTTCAGCAGTTCCTGATGCGAGAGCTGTAAGGCCGCTAATAGGTTCCAGTGGTTGACTCTGTGTGCTGCGTTTGAGTGTCACTTAGCACGATCAGGAGTGACAGTCCGCCCTAGTGGCACCCCTGCTCCGCTGATGGACTAGGTCAGGATGGGACAGGTGTCTCTCAGCCACGGTCAGTTACAGGAGGAGGAGGGAAATATGATCCTGAAGGCATTAAGGCAGAGATCTCTACTTTCACACACAAGCGTTTCAGAGACAGACATGCGGTGGTGGTCGGTGATGAATGTGGGTTTGTGCATGGAGACTCCACAGCTCCCACTTAGCGTCAGAACCGCTTTCATCAGTTCATCTCAAATGACTTGGATGAAGGCTCCGCAATGGCCTTGATTGTAGATGATCATTGCCAGTGATTCAATTATCAGCCGCAGTTTACGCTCTGACTGTGCAATTTAAAGCACATCAGCAGCGACGCTCAGAAGAGACGACTGCAGCTGACGCCAAAATGGATTTGAGAACATTTCCAGGAACTTTGGGGAATTATTTATTTATTATTTATTAGAACGAACGCTCAGTGACTACTGGAGCAATCAGGAATCATTTAATGAGTAAATGTTGGTCGAGGTAAATTCCTGAAA
Organism: Seriola dumerili; assembly: GCF_002260705.1. NCBI lineage: Eukaryota > Metazoa > Chordata > Actinopteri > Carangiformes > Carangidae > Seriola > Seriola dumerili. The sequence continues at coordinate 1,034,195 of NW_019174971.1, read as the reverse complement.
GACCGATCTAACAAACTCGCAGGTATTCAACAATAAACATTTTATGGAGCACACTGGCAGTATTTTTATCTTTACTTTTAGCAGAACCAGAGCCCGGGGCTGTTCTTGCCTGCTTTTCATTTGCATTATTTACAGGCTTGTAATAGGCCCTACATGTCTTAGCCAGACCTACCATTTGTTAATGAGGCGGACTCCGAAAGCAGATGTTGCAAGTTTACCTCGTGTTTATTCACACATTTACACCAAAGCTAAAAGGGAGGAAACGGGGACGGCGAGTAGACTCCTGAGCTCCTCTGTCTCGACACATCAGTCCAATCAGTCTCTCAGCTCTGCAGCCTCCACATCGGTGCGCAGGAGTGGAATGCTTACCGTAGTTCCCATCAACTTACATGTGAGAGGTAATATACACATGATTTACAAAACGCAAACCCAAAGAAATTCAAATTACAGTGATATAAAAACAGGAAGTTACATTTAAGACACTGCTAGCAGCAAATGTTTGGCATTTTTTCCAAATAATTCATCCACTATCAAACTATGACAGATCTGACGAATCCTACAGTCGACTAATAATCAGCCTCACCTGAGCCTGTGTTTATTCACATCATCAGGCTCCATCTGAAGCCATTAGGATCAGCGTTTTATGTGATTTCGGAGTGGATTCATGGACGTTTATCCTCGAGGTACATTGTGTGAAACTGGAAAGAGAAAAGTGCCATTTTGACACAGATGGTTCTGAGAAGAAGGGTTGTCATTTTTGAACTGAATGCATTGATCAGGTTTCAAGGGTTAAATGAATGTGCATTGTGGGTCTTATTGTATGTGATTGGAGCTCCCTAGCGTTGCTTTATCAGTCTCTGGAAGACTGTACTTGGTAGTATGATACATTCAGTGTTGGCTTTGGTGTTTCCTTTGAGGGGAAGTAAATAAATAAAGTAGTGGCGGACTTATCCTTTAAGTAAAAACATGCTCCATGGAGACCTGGAGCGCTTTAACTCCCCTGCTTGATTTAAAGCAGGTATTAATCAAATAATTTTCAAAACAAGCGCAGACATGGCTGTCTTTAAGTCAGCGTACAAACATATGGCGCTTGGTAGCATTTTGACCCCTCTTTGCATTTGAGATGAATCAGCACATTCCGGCGGAGCGCAGCGCAGGCGTATCCCAGAGTCCCCCTCGGTCGCCTCTCTCCTCTCGCCCATCCGCGGGGATCGCTTTAATACTGCTCAGCGTTAATGAAGACGAATCATCCAATGAGATCGATCGATGATGGAGTCACTGTACCCAGAGGTCCCCCGGAGGGTGTGCGAGGAGCGACGCACACGAAGATAACTTAGAGCGCCACACGCTCGGATGCACACGCGCAGAGTCACACACACACACACACAAACACACACATGCTGAGGTTGTGTCGCTGGCTGTACACTTTCACAAACTTCTCTGCAGCTTTATTAAATTAGACGGCACAAGCACGTCACGACTGTGTACTCGACTGTGATTCAAATTCCCACTCAGTCTTCAGCCTGTGTTTTCAGGACTCCTTTTTCTTCTCCCCGAGTGGCGGCTGGTAGTCAGGAGGAATAAAGCGTCAATGCCAGATCAAAGTGAGCTCAAACTGCAGCGAGGGGGGAAATGAGAAATCTGAGCTTCACCCCGCTGCCATTGTGAATGTGTGTGTTAGCTCCAACAGTAATCTGTGTGTGTGTGTGTGTGTGTGTGTGTGTGTGTGTGTGTGTGGGCATAGCTATGAGAAAGGTGCTTCTGAAAAACTTCACATTATTTTTATTATTTAAGTTTCCTGGCACCTCCATTACGCAACCTGCTCATACTGTAGTATATGTAATCCTTTGAGTTTTTAAAGAGGATAAGTGCATTTTATTACTACATTAATGCAGTTTCATACCACACATGATGGAAAAGAAGGCTGACAACACTACAGTAACCTAAGCACAGAAGATGAAGACTATGAATGTTTTCCTTTTTTAAAAGCTTTATATATATATATATATATATCTTTTTTTTCTTTCTTTTTTTTTTGGCAAAATCCAATTCCATCGTACACAGGAAGGTAAAAGATTGATTCCTTTCTCCGGCTTTTCTTTGTCATTTTCCATCCTTTCAGCTGAGATAGAGGATATGTTTTCTCTTGCACACCAAGGGAATCAGATATTGGATTGTATTTGTTTTGTTATAACATATTCTCCTACAAATACACAGGCAATCAAGCACAGGTGCTCCAAAAATGGGTTCTGGGGCCACTTGAGAGCCCTCGTGTGACCTCAAACAACGTTTGATGGTTTCAGTTCAATATTGTCTTATTTACTTGAGGTTAACAGTGCAATGACAGAAAGCAATTGTGGGAAGATGTTTTCTTTCTTTACACTATATTCCTACCAGCAAAATGCCCACAGATGTGTACCTCTGCTTAACGTTGGCCTCATTGGCTTTAACCACTTCTTCATCTTAATCTGGCGCCCAAACACAACTTTTTGACTCGCCTAAACTTTTCGGCTCACTAGACAAAAAAAAAGATTTCGATTGCGGTCACACAGCATTATATTGTTTGAGGAGATGGTAATGCCTAGAGCAATTTTATGAGGTATAAAAAAGCCCAGTGAGCACCAGACTGCTCATTCTGCCTTATTGTAAGGGCTAAGTGCTGCAACTAATTATTTTCATTACTGATTATGCTGCTGATGTTCTCAAATTAACAGAGTTGTTTAGTCCAGGAAATGTAATCTAAAAGTCTCCATCACAATTTTAGATCCTAAGGTGATGAGTAAGACTAAGTTTTGTTTTTTGTTTTTTTTGTTGTTGAATTTTCAGGCCTTTATTTTGATAGAGTTCACAGGAAATGAAGGAGGATAGAGAATGGGATGTAACGAAGGGTCGTGACCTCCCCGACAGGTCACAAGCAAACAGAAAAAATAGACATCTGCTCCAACATTATCATCGTTTTCTTTTTCCTGTTAGTTACTGGACAATCGTCTTCCTTCTAAAACTTACCGAATAATCTCTTCTTTTGCTCTTTTTTTCTTTGTACACAAATCATTGTACTACTCATGGTGACTTTTCTTTTTTCTTGGCACCGTAATCTCTGCAAACTTAAGATGGGGAACCAGCAATCTCAAAATTGTAAAGATGGCTCATCAGAGATTTCAGGAAATTGGTCACTTCTAGGTGTAAGCTCGCTGTATGGTGCCGTCTTCCTCCGTCACAGTTCGGTTTGGTCGTCTGAGTGGAAGCACCGCAACATGACTGGCCGCTTTCTTCCTTTTTTTGTAAAGTTCAGCTTCACCAAAAAAAAAAAAATCCTCAACTGTAGTTTGTGATGATTCCCACCCAGCAGCTTCCCTCCTTGAGGAAATGCCCTCTGGGAGTATGCTCAACCTGAGAGATTAAAAAACGAAGTACATTCCCTGAGGCTGTTCAACTCTTGAACGGAAACCTTTAGCATTTTAAGGCACAGTTTGTTTTTAGTTGGATTTCTTTGCGACTATTTGTATATTTTTAATATATTTCACTTATGTTTTACACTGATGGTGCTTTGTGTGTTTCAAAATGGTCTTCTGTTTATTATCATGCTGTATTGAGTGCTGTGTATCCTGTTCTCACCAAGGAAAATCTCAACATTTCTTGTAATAGCAGTAAAGTACATTGTACTTGTACAGAACCGTTGACAACGGGCCTTAATTAGCCAATGCTTTAATTCAAGGGGTCACAAGCCAAAAAGTTGAAACCCTCTCTCAACTTCTTCTGCACTGCAAAGACAGTTTCAATCAATATCCAGTCAGAGGAGAAACATTAATGCAGGCAGGTTAATGCAGTCGTTCCTTCACCCTGATATAACAGGCTAATTTACAGCACAGTGAGTTATGGTGGTCATCTTACAAGAAGCAAAACTTGATATAAACAAGGTGTCCAAATGTTCCTGTACAGTAAATCGCCGCTGTGCTTGTTGATGTAGATTTCAAGAGAAATCTTCGGGGCATTTTCATGCTTGGCAGGTGTTTAAATCAGACACTGGTTGTACATAAATGAGATTAAATTAGACTTTAACAATTCTCACAGGGAAACTAGTTAATGTTTTTGCCTCTACATCATTGACCTCCAGGTTATCAGCATGTTTTGTTCTGAGCCCTTCTGCTGTCAGTCAGCTTCCACACCCGGCTGGTGTCAGGGGAGGGGTTTTCACACCTAGCGTGCATGCTTTACAAGCTCAGGGCTTTAATTGGAGCATTGGATTCACACTTGACTCATCGTTGCCCGTTTTTATTTCCAGCCATGAAAAATGATCCAGTGTGGCGGGATTTGCTTTCACCCGCACACATCAAAATCTCAAAACGCTCCGTTTTTTCTCGCTTTTTCCCGCCTTTAACCTGACAGACTTTCTACAAGTCACGCAGAAACAATTTTTAGCAATTATGTCAGAACTGCGACACAGAAAATGATAAACTCAGAGAGAGTGAGGGGTAGAAATGCAATGTAATTAAATCATACATTAAACATAAGAATTCAATGAGTGTGAGAGATTGGCAGTGTGTCTCATTTACACATAACCGTTTCGCCGGTGATGTAATTAGGTCATTAAAGGCAATTAGTCAGATCTGAAACAGCGCTGTCACACAGATAACTGACAATTTGTGAAAGTTTCGCCTCACGACACGACCCGTTCTGCGCTAGAAAAGTCAGGATGGAGGGGTGGAAAATGAGTCTGACTGCAGGTTGAAGGCAGAAAGGATGTGAGAGCAGCAGGGGGGGGAGCGAATAGTCCACGCAGCTCCAGTGGCTGTACAAAACACAGCCTGTCAGGAACATAAAACGGCATTCAAAGAAGATTCCAAGTGAAAGGTGCGATTCCTGAACACCTGTTATATCAATGTTAAACGTGAGGGGTTGGTCTAAATGATGGGGCACAAAGAGGGAGGCATGCCAGGGCGCCTGTATCTTTCCTTAGAAATAGGAACTCAAACTTAAAATTAATTTTGTATCATGAAAAAAAACCAAAAAAACAAACTATGGCGACAGTATGCCAGGAAAAGTGCTGAGGCACAACCTTCAAATGCACCTGAAAAGATGAATTTCACGTAAGCCTTCAATATAGCTTCTTTCTCTGACAGTGTTCTAGCTGCTACTTTGAATAACTACAGTTAGATAAAGAGCCCTGCAGCACCGCTGAGCATAGAAAGAGAAAATCTCAAGGGAAACAAACTTTCAGTTAAGTGATATTGTAGGTTAATCCATTGCACTCTAATGTCTAATTCCTCGCTGTACAATATAGTTCACTGTCAAGCTTCAGCATTGTGGAAAAATAGTGTGTGGGAAGGAGGATATTTATGTCAGGCTTGTTTCAGTGTTCCACATGAATGAATCAACATTTTATCAACAGGAACTGAAACTGATTTTCACCTACGTTGTGTATAGGTGGACCAATGCAAGGACCAATATGAATCTGACCTTTATTATCAGTATAAAATACTAATAATGGCAAAAATAATAAATGTTTATAACAGGCGATGTCTAAAAGCCCTATTATAAATCAATCAAAATGTGTACATGCAAGAGATCTTTTGTAAAGATGGGGAATCATTTCAAAATTGTCTGTGTTAAACCCAGATAAATGGGGACACGTCTGATGCCGGGTTCAGATCATGATCCTGGAGAGGAAAAAAAAAAAAAAAAAGAGCCGACTTACCACTCCTGCAACGCCAGGGCCTGAATATCTCAAAATCTTACCTTTGATCATACCCCCATAATACCCACGGGTGGAAGCTGCCTGAGTCCAACATCAAACACAACACGGTGCTGCACTGAAAAAAAAAAAAAAATATATATATATATATATATATATATATATATATATAGGAGGAGTGTGTGATTTTTGAACATTAGGGGGCAGAAAAACAACAGACGAAACAGCTAGACATCCTCTATATGCTATGTTCTTTTGTGTAAAAAGTTTGCATACAATTAGGTCTTCCATGTCCGTCAGAAGTGCAGCATCCTTTTGGTTTAGGATCCAATATTCACTAGAGTTTTATTCCCGCTTTGACTGTCAGGTCCTTAAAAAATATCAGCCTCTTTTTAGATTTCAAAAGTCTCGAAGAACGTGAATAAAGACACAGCTGTCAGAGGATGTGGTCTAGTTATTACAGAGACTGAGACTGAAAAATGAGAACAATTACAAATACAATAAGCCAGACAGAAAATACAAATAATAGAGAATATAGAGGCTGGTTTTGCCAATATAGAGATCGAGGTGGGTTGAGTCCTTGATGACCACTCCTCTCCTGCAGTGTATTTGCAAACCTGACCTGCCTTGTAAACAGTTTTGTCCCACAAGGCCCTCCTCTTGTAGCTCTGCTGGACTAAGCAGTGGCCTGCAGCTGGGGCAGGAAGAAAAATTACCAGTCAAGTGTGTTCAGACCTTGAGCAGTCCAGTGTCTCCCACTACCACTTCCACCGCTGATGATCCTCATTTTTTAGCCACCCACCAACTTTGGCACTAATATATAAGAAAGAGTTCACAGCATGCCCCTGTCCCTACACATTTTTACAGTCACTTTTATGTCCAAAAATGTCAACTTGGTGACATTTGCAATTTTACGTCATTATTCTACTAAAATGAAATTAAAAAAACCGGAGGCTATCGAAGTATTAATATTTCTGGCCAGATGATATAAGACAGAGGCAGGGAGAAGACACACTGATAGTTGTTACAGCTACAGCTACGCCTCAATGTTCATTAACATTTGAATGAAACTCCAGGCATGAGTGGCAGTCATATTGTAGTGATGAGTGTGTGGGAGCACCAACGATGTCTGAGCCATCTCTCATTTCTGCAGATATTTTTAGAATGGTAGCACTAGAGCGAGCTGTCAATCGCTCTTTTATTGTCCTTGGTGAAATGTGAATATGTTGCGGACGTTTGTTTGGGGTAGTGATGATTGTTGGTGTTTAGCAGGCAGTGATGTTGTTGTGTTGGTTGATATAATCCTAAGGAGGCAGGAGTACCAGACCTTTGTTGTCATAGTTACACTATTAAACACGTAACCGTCACAGTTTGGTCGGGTTTACACAAAAAAAAAAACTCAAAATTGGTGAGGTTAAAGGAATAGACATGGTTTGGGTTAAAATCAGTGCTTTTGTAAGGCTAGAAGACATTCGCTGTCATGGTTACAGTAATAAACATGTAGTCAAGGTCGGGAAATAGTCACGGTTAAAAGAAACTGATGGTTTCAAACAGGAAACATACAGCGACCTTCTCTTAACGTGGACTTTGTGCTGTTTATACTACGTCACCTGACTTCCTCCTTTGCCTATCACAATTACTACAGCCACTAGAGTTTGCCTAACAATAAAATCTAGCTATGGCTTTTAATCAACAAGCTGCGTGCACAGACAAGAGGACAGTCTCACATAATCATGTTGTGTTCACTTTACCGCACGCTGCTTTTTCTGTTGGTCCCAACCTTACTTTTCTGACTGACATAATTAAAAAAAGCTGTGTTTGATTTGAGTCAAAATTTTTCTTTCAGTTCTGCAGCTGCTGCAAAAACAATGTTTATGGATGAAATCATTGTTCGCTGATTCAAAACATAGACAAATAGTGTGTCCCAGCAGAAGCCAATCTAGCTGATTGGCTGGCAATCACAGTACAGGAATGTAGGATAAATGTATTTGCATTCACCTTGGAAAGCAAAATATGACTTATATATCTCACCACATGTTTGTTTATTTACTGTACTTCTACAGAAAACCCCTCCATCTATACCTTTTGGAAGATGATGATGGCTTGACATCAAAATTATGTTACTGCCTTGTAAATGTGCGACTCAAAATAAGAACGTTAATAGAAAACTTTGTACCATCTGTCCATCACCATGCCGTCCATCCATCTTTAACTAAAACTTTACTCAAACCATATCGTGTTACTTACAAGCATTACATGTCATAATAGAAATTAACTGAAATTATTTTAATAGAAAGATCTATAAGGTTTCCCCTGTGCCAATTGTATCTACTTTAGTTCAAAGAGAGTAGCAATGGTCACGTAGGATTGGTCAGATTGGAGCAAACTGCCGCAAGCACCAGCCTCATGTACACGAGTGTTTACTCTGTACCAATCATTGCTTTATTTAAAGGTTTAAAACTTAATATCCTCTCTTCTTTCTATCAAGAAATCTAATCCTCAATGGAATTACCTAAAAAAAAAAAAAAAATTTTAAAAGAGAAACTACTTCAAATCAGGCATCCGCTGTCTTTATATGTCTTTATAATGGTCTGACTGCTTTCAATTAAAAGACATGAAACAAATGGGTCTAGTAAAGTCAGCCTCACTCCTCTGGGACTTTTCCTCACAAGTTTGTAACAGCATTTTAAGAACTACATGACTTCTTAACACTTGTTTACAGTATATTAACAACTCCCACTTTTCACACACAGTGAAACAGAAGGGCAGATACTGTTTGTTAAATATGCCATCGCAGCTTGGAGATTGGCAGTAAGGAAGAGGCAGAGTGGGTGAGAGAGAGAGTCTGCCTATGGAGTGACTAAAGATGGCTGAACAATGGTGGGATGATGGGCTTACATTCGTGAGACTCATTTGTGATTAATTTGCTTTTTGCTGTGTCACGATACTTTGTGTGAACATTACACTTTAATTTCAACGAAGCACTACAATACCACCATATCTACAGGTTTAAATAGTTTCATCCTTGTGCCCACAGCTGTAAAACGTTTCAATGATGTGATACTTGTTTTGACATCATTTGCAAGATCTTGTGTTATTTATTTTTTTCTATGTTTGTTAATTTGTAAGATAAAACTATTTCATATTCATTGCCTGTTTTATCAGCCTCTCTTTGGGTGCATCATTTATGGTTGGCTTTTAATTGTTTTTTAACTAAACCTGAGCTTCATTAATGTTCTCCTGGAATATGTGAGGTTATGAGTTAGTGTCACTTTTGCCGTAGCATTTGCAGTTTCTTTCGTATGTTGTATGCGTGACCTTTCTGACCTGTGCATCTTTTGTTATTTGGCTAGACTTCCCATCTGGGGATTTATGAAGTTATCTAATCTAATCAAAGTTCTAATTGCTGTGGCTGATTGACTTAACAGCCTGAGGTTCAGTGAGTGTAAAGTTTAAACTAATTTAGATTTTAGAGTTTCATTTGAAACACTTGTGATATTTTGAGATTCATATATTACTTGAACAGTGACAAATCCAGTCCCTAACATGTTATACCAGCTTATTCCTTCAGTGATATAGGATGGTGCATATTCTTTATCTTTTATTTATGTATTTTTTTCCCCAGAACTTTTTCCCTGAAAAAACAGTGTGAGGTAATCAATATCTCTTTTTCTTGACAAAACATTTTGTAGTAGTCTAAAAATCCATCCTGAGTGTTCCCTTAGAGTTTGACTGTAGGATTCAACTGAGAAGGGCTTTACACATTTGGATGAGTGTTCCAGCACAAACACCCCACATCCATAATCACACACTTGGCAGGCACGAGCTGTAATTTACTTATACTGAGATCCCTCATTTGCATACAAAGATGTCTCTCTTGCACACCAGCGCTAATGAAATTAGCATGTAGTGTAGAGGCCCTTGGAGAAGTCTTATTGCGCCACAGCAACATGTTAATACTTAATGCATTCTGTCAACGAACTCCTTGATGGGTGTCTGTGGCGCGTCACTGTGAACGTGGAAGGACTGAGTAATCACAGCGCCCTCTTTTTTTCCCTTCAACCCCTCTCTTTTTCTTCCCTCGCTGTCATTTTTCAAATGGCAGTGCAGACTCTTCTCTCTCAGATCCTACTTTCTTCAAAAAATATTTGCCTTCTGCTCTCCTTCAGACTTTCTTCTTCACCACCACGTCTCCATCCATCACTTCGCCGTACATTTTTCTTTCGAATTCATCCCCCACATTGAGCTTTTTGTCTCCTTCTCCTTCTGCTTTCTTGTGTTGTCATTCTCTGTATCAGCTGCTGCTTTGGCCTCAGGGATACTGAATCATACTTAGCTGAGTCCTACTGTAGTTATCAAGGACACACAGTCCCCATTATAAAAGGAGCTGAATAGCTTCTCTGTAAAACACAAACTTGACTCTGAAAGGCCATGACTTGCCCTTGGCTGATGTTAACATTATCCTGAAATGTAAACCTGATCTCCCCTAGTGTCAAGAGAGTCTTAATAGGTGACATGTCTTTGTGTGTGTGTGTGTGTGTGTGTGTGTGTGTGTGTGAGTGTGCGCACTCTGAGGAGTATGTTTCCAGGGATCTCTGGTATATGTGTAACTTGAAGCGATGGTGGTTCGATTTTTAAATCTTTTAGCTAAGCTAGCATGTATATTATATATTATTATATTAGAATTCTATGTTTCCACAATAAGAAGTGTGTGATTTGTTTTGGCAGTGATGAGGAGCTCCGAACAATCTCTAAATATGCAATTACAAAGCAGAAACACTTGCAAACGCAAACTGCAGATACAATTCCAAAAAAAAAAAAAAAAATCCTGAACCTGAGCATGAAAACATTAAATGGCTCATCTTCTGTCATTTAGACATTTTTAAAATATTACTTTATTTAAATGAGATGATGATACCAGTGACATTGTAACTTTGCCCTGTAGTAACGAAGCAAGAAGTAATTGTTGGATTTTTTTTAAGCTGAGACCACAGAGAAGTGAAAACAACATTTTGTAGTTGCTGTTTGAGAGGCGCTAAAAAACCAGAAAGCTCATGAATAGAGTATATTTACTTATATAACTGTCTGATTGATTTTGGTTGCATGTAATGTTGCTTTTCTGTGTGTTTTAATTTCATTGTTTGGAAACGTGCACTCAATTTCGATGGAAACTGCTGGAAATGTTGGTGTCATCTTTATATACTTGTGTTGTATTCATTGCGGTGCTTTTCTGTCAGTAAGTCCAGTTGCCTCACAGGGGCATTGATACATGTTATACTGTCCTCCAAGCCATATGCATTCAGACTGAAAATGGCAATGTATTTATAAAGGAGGCTGCATTCATGTGGGTGTATCACTGGGGATACAAAGATCATGTTTGACTAATAAATAAACCATCGGCTTTAAAGTGTTTGCAGACGGGATTTTACAAGTCTGGGATGTTGTTACGCCAACTGTGATTTCATCCTTGACTATCGCAAGGTGAAGAGTGGAATGAAGTTGTTCAAGTGACAGTAACCTAATGTGCTCTTACATGTATTTGATTGACCAAGGACATGCATGGCTGGACAAAGCTGGATTGCACTAACCTTTTGTGAGGCAAATAAACAAATCAGCATCACATACATTTGCTGTACAATCAGGGGACTGTAGTGTCCACAAATGCATCGCCGCTTTGAATCACTTGTGGTATAATCAATCATTATACCGGGTCAGCAACAACAACAACAACGACAACAACAACAGATCCCAGCTTCAAATTGCAGTGAGTAATATTAAGGTGTAGCAGCCATCAAATAAATGAAATAATTGTGTCCTTGAGACTGAGATAAATGATTTTGATTAATAGCTGGGATCATGGTATTTAGCAGAGTAATCAAGATGAGCATTTCTGACATAATCATGCAGTCTTACACCCATTGTTTGTCTGATTATTGTTGGATCCTTCAACTGATTATAACCCTTGTTCTTTATTTTGATAATATTTAAGTCGTGATGAGCAGGTTTCATTAGATTTCGACATAATGAGATGCCATCAAACACACGCTGTACTCTGAGACAGGGTGGTGGGTGGAAAGGGGGGGAGGGAGGGGGGGAGCGGGAGGAGTGATGATGGAGGGGGAGAAAATGTGAAATGACACATTGACAGCTTCTCAACAAGGCACAATCAGCACTGCACTTCATCATATTTGAATCCCCGCCAAGGTCTCTGCGGAGCTCTACCTGCAGCATTGTTTCCATTACGGACCCAATTATCTGCCTTGATCAATAGCAGCTCGCAGCACCTAAGTACTCAGATTGCTGGTTTGTGATGAAATGAGCTGTTGTCTCAGGTTGCCTTTAATATCCCCTTAGGAAGACGTCAATGTCCTCAAAAGTTTGGTTAGCAGTTGCTCTCTTTTAATACCCACTCTATGCACTTGGGAAGGTAAGCAAATCCGCCAGATGGATGAAGGATAATGTGTTCTGTGGCCCATTAGCGGAGGAAAGAGGTTTGAATACCAGAACCTCCTCTGATTATTGCTCTTCAGCTGACCTCTGCATTCACAGCTCAAATGAATAGAGATACCCTGCGGTGTTTCTAAAGTGATTAGTGATGGCTGATACCCTGCAAACCGGCAGGTATCTCAGGCCAGCATTTCATGGTGAGACTGCATGCAATTTTACCGGTGCTCTCAACCTTTCTAAAGAAATTAAACCACTCACAAGACTGCACAGTTAAGTGTAAATCATTTTATTGGTCTGTAATTAGCTCATAAGTTTATTTCTAGAGCACATATAGCAACAAAAACCTTATTTGTTAATGGTGATCTACTTCTAAGTTGACTATACTGAATGTTCACTTTAGTTCCCAGTGACTGAAACCTGCCTAGCAACCTGAATCAGATTGGGTCAAACTTATATTGAGTCTAATTAGGACATGTTGTATTGCTTAGTGTCTTTGGGCCTATGTGTGAATTTGTCTAATTACTATTTGGATGTGAATGAAGTCAGTGTCAGCTTTGATCACATGGAGAAATATGCAGCTTTTCTCAGACAGGACGGAGAGTATGAAAAAAAAAAACCATGTATTTCTCCGTTTGTCAGTCACCGTTGCTAATGAATTGGAGGAGCATCACGCTGCTGCTCCCAGTCTTGGGCTCTTTCTCTACATTGATATGTTCAATTTGACTCCTGAATGGATGAGCTCTAATTATCCTTGGGTCTTTTTCTCTTGTGGATGGGTCTTTTTTATTTCTGTGGATGGCAATGTTGGTCGACCGCCACCACAACTGTTGGATGGATCGGTTGGATGGATGGACAACAGTACACTAATGGACCCTCATGGCCGTTGTTTGTGTTGTTATGGAAGGATGCTTCCACGATGGCGGTTTAGTCCGACGTCTGGAATAGTTTGCGTGAAACTTTTGGTCATATATGAATTTAACCCGGGCTGAACTTGTTTCTATGAACATGAATACACAGTATCATACTGTTCCACACGTGTCAAAATGCAAAAGCTGAGCGTCACTATTAGAAGGATGGCAAATCATCAAATTTTCAAAATGGACCCATCCTAAAAACCACCCAGAATGCCGCGCCTGCACACTGAGAATCATGGGTTCATGAGTGCAGTTGTGTTTTTCTGGAACTGACTTCTTTTGAGTGTCCATTTGCTTTCCTAGATGGTATTTGAAAGCTACGAGTATGCACCATAAATTGCTCGAGTGAACCCATTGACAAGATACTGGTCAGAAATGATTGCCATGATGAAAAATAAATGGGAAAATTGCACCCAGTGGCAAATTGATAGAGTTGTGCCGTAAATATCAGAATCTAGCGACCTGTAGCCATGGTGGAGGTAATAGTCTTCAGGCATTTTAGCACTGCAAATTGGCTTTAGGACTAGTCTACCACCGCAGGAGGATTTCAGCCTCTTTTCCCGCCACAACACTTGCTTTCTAGTTGGTGTTTCCTCAGGCCGAAGCCCATCAACTTACCGTACATGACTGACAGGTGAAAGGCGAATGACAGCCTTAATAGTGGAAGTAGCAGGGATGGCTGGAGGGAGTTAGGTGGCTGTGTCACGGCTAAGAAAAAAAGACACATGGACACAGGTGGCAACTGAAGGTGTCAGGTTGGATCCACTGGAGACTGCCCATGGAAACCCCTTGAGTCAGTGACTTACTCCTTTATATTAATACAGCTACGCTCTTTCTCCTGTTTTTAATATGTTTGCACTGCAGCTCTCCAGCTTTCAGTGTGAGCAAAATGTGTGGATGTGAGCCAAAGGTACTGCTGAATATCATCTATTCTCAGCTTATTCTCTCTGTATAAACCAAAAAAAATAACATCGGCATCATTAAGCACTTCTGAGAACATCTGCTGTTAAATCTTGAGCTGGTATTTTCACACAAGTGAAAGGAAAAGAGCAACGGAAAGCACAGGAGAGAAAGGTGGTGTTGTTGTTTTTTTTTTTAAGTATATTTTTTGGGCTTTTTTATGCCTTTATTTGATAGTATAGTAGAGAGACAGGAAATGGGGAGGCAGAGAGAGAGGGAATGACATGCAGCAAAGGCCGTCCGATGCGGGACTCAAACCAGGGCCAACTGCAGCGAGGACTGTAGCCTCTACACATGGGGCGCCTGCTTAGACCACTACGGCACACGACGCCACAGGTGGTGTTGTTCTTAACGTGATCTTTTTAAAAAAAAAAATGTTTTTATTTTTTTATCAGACTCAGCTGTTGTGTTGCTGTCTCTTGTCACATCCTCTCTTGGACCTCTTACATATTTGCTACATCCATTAAAGCCACAAACTTGAGCAACAACGACCTGATGTAGCTCCAAATTTCCAGCCAGACGAGTGAGTCAGGAGTGTATAGGATGTGATGCGAGAGTAATGAAGTTTTTGTTGCCATAGTTACCTGAGGGATAACATCACAGGTATGAAAGGAGATGTGAATATGACTCCAGAAGCAAATACTAATTTTTGTTGCTCCGGCTTTATACTTTCGCTTAAATGGTTGAATCTGGATAACCTGATAGGAGGTAAACATTAAAGATCAGTGATGGAAGAAACACTCAGAACCTAAAAATACTCCATCACAACGTATTATGCAGACTGGCTCATTTCACAGTGTTAGAATATTACATTACACCATGATGATGTAAATGTATCATTTTAATTTTGATGAATTTTTGCGTGTTTTTGATTTATGTCTCATGTGATTGTGAACCGAATGGATTAGGGTTTTGCGATGTAGGTCGAACACAACAAGCTATTTGATGACATCATACAACAATCCAGCATTTAATCTTTAAATTGGTGGATTAATCAATAATGAAAACTGATCGAAGCAATACAGTAAGAAATAATTTTACAGTGATTTTACAGTGTCTAATATCATTACCTCTCTAGTTGAGGGGAATGAAAATGGGGAATATAAGACCTTTATGTTGAAGAGCTGGAACAGTGTTGCTCACCACACTTTTTAATATTCCATTATTACATTCTGTTTGGCCCCCTCCCACCTCACGCTCCCCCAGCTCTTTGTCTGTACACCATCTAAGGTTTCCTTCAGCATCTGCCACACAACAGAAGGACATCAGAAGTACTGTATATCTGCGATCATTATGACGCCTGCCTTGCTTTATTTTTACAAGTCTGCTAATTACCACTTGTGCCTTCGCCCGTGTCCCCCTGGAGCCCTCTCTCTCCGCTACCTCTCCTCCTCTCCCCTCCATCGATCACAACTCAGGGAAAAGTAAACTTTGTGAGTGCTTTTTTTTCTTTTTTTTTCCACCCTGATGATTCCCAGTTGAGCGGCCTGATTGTGGGAGCGCTAGCAAAGATGCTAATTTGTTCTTGACTAGTGGAGTAAAAATCATTAAGGAGTACCTCAGTACCCAAGAGGGGGAGAAGAGGACAGGTATGGGAGGGGTGCGTGCGTGCGTGTGTGCGTGCATGTGAGCGTGCGTGTGTGTGTGTGCGCGTGTGTGTGTGTGTGTGTATACAAAGCAGTTTCCGCTGTGTGAAAGCTGAAGCTGGGGGACTTCCAACAAGAGTTTCAGATCAAAGATAGCCTAATATTTGCAAAGTGTATCACACACTTTCCTAATAACACTTAGCAGAACGTATTGCTTGATATTGTGTTGAAAAATCTGATCAGTGAATTAATGATCTCTTTCTTTTTCTTCTCTCTGTTTCATGCTTTCTTCCCCATGTGGATTCTCTACATAGGTAAGTCAGCCATACTGCTTGTCATCTACACACACACACACACACACACACACACACACACACTCACACAGAAAGCCCTCTAGCCATTGTTTGTCTTTGTCATAGCACTCACCAAATGGCTGTCAGCGCTTTAGAGCATCCAAACCATCTGCACCGGAGAATCCATCTTTCTCTAATGCGTGGTAATTGATACCTCTGCAGCCGATTGTATGTCACATATGTGTTTCGCTGTAGAGAAGAGAGGTGGTTGTTCACATCCAGGTATGACAGATGTGTGTATCCTGTTGTGAAGGTGCAGGGATATTGCAAAGTGCATGCACAAAACAATGCCAGCACCGGCAGCTGTGGCGCTGCAGAAGCTGTGACTGGGAGGATGTTTGATTGACGCGCATGATATTTCTGGTGTATGCATGTGTTGTGGCAGCAATCTCACATGTAATGAATTTTTATCACTTCTGAAAAAAAGTCGGACTTAAAAATTTCAGAGGTGAGAGGGAAGTAAAAAGTGGAATGATTTTTTTTGGGGGGGGGGTTTGGCAGAAATAAGCTCATGCATTTTCTATCAAAGACCGGCGAGTGATGTTATTTGAGGCTTTACAACATGTTTGCTGCTTTTTCTTTCTACCGTAAACTTGAACAAATTATACTGAGGTTTCGGTTGATACACTCGTTCAGTGTTTTCAGGTGATCTGACTGTATCAAAGGGCAATATTATCATTGAATGATATAAAGTGTCTCAGCTGCTGTTCGATGGTCTGCAATTTGAGGAACAATTGTGGAGCCATTTGCATGTTGAATGAGGGAAAAGAAGTGCCGCTTTAGTTGGTTACAATATCGTGGTGTCTCGGTGTAGATACAGATATTAAGGAAATGAGTAAGAAGTGCTGGGGGATCTTTGGAAAAATTGCAGCTATTATAGTCTTTACAGTCCAATGGTCCAAACCGATGTGGTTCATAGCTGCAGCAGTTGTTTGTAAGTTCAAACTTTGCCTTGTTCTAAAGCCAGTGATGAATATGTGGAGTTTTTCCGCATCACTAAATTAAAACTAAATCGACACCGACTAACTGCCAGGTGTAACTGCTGTCACTAACTGACAAAGCTAACGTTAGCCTGCTAATGTGTGACCCATTTAGAGCGAAGAATCAGCGAGATAATATTTGCTGTTTAATGCTGTTGTCAATGACCAAACATGATGACAGTAACATTTGGCTAAATAAGTAAATAGCATCAGTTAGCTTAGCATGATCAGATATTTCCCACTCATTCTGAGCTGTATGAATACTGCTGACTCTGAAACACACATTTCTGCATGTGTGCAGACATAAATAGAACGTAGCCACAAGATATAGAGACAAGAAATGTAAGTGATGAGTTGAATGAAGAAAAATGTGAAAACTTGAAAACCCTGGTTGCAGCCCTGCACGCACACTTTACATTTTTATTGTGATAACTTTTTACTGTAACATAAATTCAAAGAGATGAGAGTCGTACCACTTATCAAAGCATACACCCTCCTGTGCCATTTTGCACTTCATTTACATTTCAGTCAACAGAGTAGCAGTTACACCTCAATTTGAAGTTAAAGCTGAAAGGAAAACAAACGGAAAGACTTCAGTGCCCAGAAATACACCTGAAGCTTGTCAGTACATGGTCGGGTTTTGATTTGCCAGGCCTTGTGCACAAAGAAGGTAACTGTCACCAGAATTTCATCTGCGAAACACAAATTGAATCTGCAGGGTCGTAGTTAAAGGAACTGTGGTGATCATATCCGACTTCTCTCTCCTGCTCTCATTTGAATTTGTTCATCTTTGTCCAGTGATCTAATTAGTTTTCCTAAACTCTCTTTCCGTGATTTGTCGTCAGCTGAACGTGTGGGGCCCCGAGAACGCTCGGATGCCGCACTCATTCAGCACACACCCAGTTAATAGCAACAGTAATCACTTAGCCCGCCACCAGTGCTCATTTAGCAGTATGGTTGGATGAGCTGCAAGCTGTTCTGGAGGTATTTGTTGGGCTCCTGACATAAGTGTTTTCAGCACACACAAGGAAATGACTAGAGAGGAGAAGAAAAAAAGCTGTTAGATCATTTACAGAGAAAGATGATGGATGGATTTCAGTGGACTCCTGGAGTGTGGATGCATCTAAGTCAGAACGTAAAAAAGAACATCTTAAAATAACACATGAATAACGTGACCTCAATCAGTCACACCTTGAACCAACCGGGAGATAAATTCTCACTCAAAACATCATATCTGCATCACTTCCAATGAGGACAAAGGTTTGTTTTGAAGCAGCATTTGTAAATTTATGGGCGACACTCACATTTCTATTGTGCCATCCCTCACTCATACACAGCCAGTCCAATAGCGGATCGTACCAGCCCAGAATTTATTGTTCACACTGTAATTTCCTTCCCCAGGAGTTAGAGAGGTTAGCTTTTATCCTCAAAGATCGCACATTACGGCGCTAAGTGCTTTTTTTACTGCCACACGCTATCATCCGCGCTTAAACTGGCTGCAGATATATTAAAAGCCTCTTTTTTTTTAAGTACGGGCGGTCATTTGTGGAAGCGCCGTAACTACAGCACTCTCCTCCCTCGCACTTCTGCCAGCGCTTATTTATCCTTGTTTCCTTCAGAGCTTGTATCTTGTCACCGAGGATTTTTTTTCTCATGTCTCTATTCTGTGTTAGCAGATGCATTAAACTCAAGTGTTCACTCATAAATGGCTCCGATCGCTCACATGGTACTGAGTTCGGAGTGGGGAGGGATGGAGGAGAGCTAGCTCAGCAGCCACTCGTCTTCCTGAGACTAAAGGTTGTCCTGCCATGACGGAAATGTCTGTAGGACAAATGACTTCTGTGCCCTCCTTGTTCTAGTTATTTTTTTTTTTGTAGTTACTTCTTTTTATTTGAAATATTTTTAGGTCAGTTTGATGTTTTCAGCATCGTTTCTAAACCAATGCGGCAGCAGATTGGCCTCGAGGTTTAAGAAACAGACCTGTAATTAATGTACGATACTAAACAACACCCCCGAGTTGGCCAATGTGCGTTTAACAAGCGCCGTATGTCCTGTTGGACTATTTCTGAACAAGACAGCCATTGTGAGTCTATTCAGCTGATACTCTCCCTGAGCCTCAGCTGAATTCCTCAAAGGTCAGTTGACAGTAAACAAGTAAACACGTTGTACCTTGAAGGGATGCGAGGGCTCCTTTGGGATAGTCAGTAATAAGTTCCACCAGTTCATTATATGTGCTTTTTTTTTTTTAAGTCCAGCAAAGACGGTGCAGAGTCACAGGAAATCTGCTGTTTTCACGCTTCTGTTTTTGTATGGATTAAACAAACAAGATATAATGTGATAATGAGTAAGCTTTAGAGGTGCTGGTAGGCAAATTTTGTTACCATTAAATAGAGCCAAGCTACCTGCCCCCCCCTTGTTTCCAGCCTTTGTGCTAAGTTGAGCTAACCAGCTGCAACAAAAACAGACATCTTATAGATGTCAGATATCTCATTTCACTTCAGGCAAGGAAGCGAATGAGCATATTTCCAAGAATGACTTTGATCGAACATTCGATGCGTGATGCAGTGTATGTATAGACAGATTAGCTCTGATTCAGACAGTGGAAACAAACAGGGTGAGTTCAGGCATTTGTTTCATCTGATTCTCCTGCTGCGGCATTGTATCGTGGCTACCTGATCCATAACAGACGTGTGATCATCAGACTATCAGCCTTGTTTCAGTTTGTTTTTTCCTCACAAAATATATTGAAGTAAGAGCATTATAACTTCTCCAACAAGTACAATTTACTCAAAAGAAGCCACTTAAATACATGTGGTAGAGTAAATAAAACTCCCTACTACCCATCTTTGAACCTACCTAGTTTTGTCAAAGATTTCTCGATACCCTGCTGGTAAAATAAACGCTACTGAAGAGGCAGTCAAGGTTTCAAGATCACCTCTGCTATAGGGGGAAGAAGCCACTCGCCATTTTCTGATCCCCAGGTATTGTATTGATTGAGCACTCAGCTGGAGTGTCGTCCTCTCGCCCCGGCTTTCTGCTTTTCTCTTCTTGGAGACATGGAAGGTCAATTGCGACGGGGCCTGACTTTGTGAGTCTGACACATTTAAAGGAAGAATGATATGAGGAATGTGTCTGCGGCAAACAAGGGAGACGGATCGAACGGAGCAATTTCTGACAGCACCCTCTCCCGAAAATGTTCAAAGAAAGAAAAATCAACCGGTGAAATACACGGAATGGCGGCGGAAAGACAGAGGCATGTGTGTGGCATGGAAGGATATAATGAAGGGGAGATTTCACTGGGAGAGGTTCCTGGAAATTGGCTGGCCCTTCGAGGTCTGTGACATTTCTCTGAAAGTGCTTTGGGCAGCAAATTCAAGCTCTGACTCACATTGTTGGCAAACTGTTGAGACGATAGAGAACGTCTGAAAAGAATAACTGAATGACCGAATGGAGCCCTCTTTTCTTGGACTTAAGACGTAGACATGCATACGACTCCGCATTCAGTTGGTGTCAGCACCGTGCATGAATGATTCATCCAAAAAAAAACTTTTATGCTGTAGCACAGGAGTGATTAAAAGAATAAATTAGAGGACTCAAATACATGATTCATTGTATTTACGTGCAGAAATAAGAATGAATTGAAACGAACTCACCGAGCAAATAGATGTGACATGATGTGACAGGTGCTTTGTTCCATTTAAACTATACATCTGAAAGGTGGTGTTAATGGCCTAAAAATATTATTTATTATAGGAGGTTTAGCAGTATTCCTTCATGTATGAACTCAATCAAAAGAAGCATTTTTTGAGTGACAAACTCATTTATTTACCTGTTTTTCTCCATTCCCAAGAGGGAAAAATGACACAGATTTTGGCTCTAGCCCATAGGCTGTCTTCCAGTTTGTGTCCATCCACTTCAGTCCAACACGCCCTGCGGCAATTCCCACATGGTCACATTAGATCACATGTCGTCGGACCTGTATGTGCATCAGAGGAGGCTGAAAGTGCACTTTTATGTCACCGCTCTGCCTTGGGTCTTGTGGCGGTGAGCGAGGGCTTCCTTCAGGAGCGCTGTAAGTGCTAGTTTGAATTGGTCATTTGTTATATTGACGGCGCACTGAAGGCTTCCCATTGATTTCCCATCGATGTGTAGGTGAGCAGTAGATAAGCCGGCAGACGGGAGGAGATAAGCGCTTGTCGTTTTCCCCTGACAGCTACGGACACCACAAAGGACGGCGCAAAGTCAGATGTCTCCCAAAGTCACCCATTGAGCGTCGAGTTACTCCTACACCAACACACACACAAGCTCTCAAACAAAAACCCCTCAACATCTTAGCACCTCGTCCAACGTCTTGCTGTCGCACTGCAAGGCTGCTGTATTGAATTAGCTATCGTCTCTGTCACAGTAGAAGTCTTCTTCCTGACAGCAGCGTATCAATCAGCTGATTCATCCTTATTAGATTAAACTATCGGGGTGTCGCGTCGTTAATGTGAAAAATGGGACGGTGGAGCAAGAGGATGGAAAATCTATTTCAACAAAAGGGCCAAGAGTCAGGCGGAGAACGTCAAATGTTACTAATGCTAATGTTTGGAGGAAGAACTAAAGACATTAATATTGATTGAATGACACTTTAATCTGTCTTCATACATGGAAATTCAGGTGTTGGGGTTTTTGATAGGCACCACGAAGATTAATTCCACAAAGTTGGACATGTTTTTTGTAGTGTAAATTAATTACTGAGTGGCTGAATGCAAAAGTAAATCCAGCTAAACTATAGTCTCTCATATAAAGATGTATATTTTTTTGAGGAAAGTGCTGTAGCTGATATTAGAAGGAGTACAGTTTTAGAGCAGGAAGTTCAACATCAGTGATGTAGTGGTTTCTTGGTCGATGGGTACACTCTGGCTTTTTCTACTTTACATGAACAATATATGAAACAATATAAAATAGTTTAAATGAGCTAATGCTACTCACACATCATACATATATAATACAGTAGGTCTTTATGATACTTGTTCTGCATTATGAGCATTATCATGACCTCCTTTTAGTTTTTAAGACATTTTATTAATAATACTGAAACACTTGAATTTAAAGGTGCCCTGTAGAGTTTTCTTGCAAGCACATGAGAGACATGTTTGCAGTATTATCAGGATATAATCTGAGTAATTGAAATGTAGAGTAGATTTGTGAATATTTTATATCCTGCATTGTTAACATCCATGGTTGCACATGCACAATATAAACCAAATGGGGAGCCATGGCTAAAAGGTCCAGATTTTACATTTAAGTGACATTTCCAGGCTGAATTCAGGGAATAAAAGATTCCATGAAATACTGCCCGCAGCCTTGTACTGTAGAGTCTAGTGGGTATAAGAGGTATGCTTTCACATATGCATCACAACTCCTCTGTTCAAGCTAAACGCAGAGTTGGTAATTATATTTGTACCTAGTTTTTTTTTTGTCATCATAAGCAGTAGGCAGACTTAGCCTATAAATAGTTGTCCCTGATGTTTCTTCTTTCAGATACACCACCGAAATCTGCTTAGTCTTGAATCACTGCAAAGGCGATTTATGCTTGATACATAATTTAAATATTACTCAGTCCAGCATGTTTCATTCTCAGCAACACTAAATTTAGAAGAGAAATAAAAATATTCAAGTCGACTCGTGTGTAATTAGACGTCCTCCACTTCGGTTGGGGGATTTAAGAACGTCAAACCTGTTGGTAGTATGTGTGGACAGCGACTGTTAAAGTCAGACAAAGACATCCCCGAAAATTTAACACAATTGCCTGTCAAAGCAATGAGGTCGACATGCACAAAACTTTAGTCTGAAGTGGTTTTTGGCAGCCTGAATTATAGCTGAAATATGGCCACGGGCTTCTGGAACAAAGGCTGGCTCCATACTGTGTTTTTGTGCCAATTTCCACAACCCCGTAAATGGCCATTAAAAGGGTTTGTAAAAAATGCATAGGGAAGCTAGCCAGTTAGTTGTTTCCTCTGTTGTTGCCTTCTCTGAGGCTAACTACTGGTGAAGCAGAATCATATGGTCAAACAAGCACAGTCAGAGGCACTTTGTCTCTTCTCATCCCAGCTTTCTTTGCCGATCTAAACGCCCCCCCCCCCTTGTTTTTTTTTCCAGACAGTGATTATATTTGCTGTCTCTTACTTTCTCTGGGATTTATTGGAAAAGGAATAGAAGTTGATAAACCAGCATCTGAAGCTTCTGTCTAACTCTCCAGTGGCTTCTGCACCCCCCCACGCCCTGCAGTAGGTGTCCATGTGTCTCACCCCCCCCGCCGAGGGAGAAGTGAGCGACGTTCGCCCACCCGGGCCTGTGTGTGAGAGAAAGAAGAGGGAGACTGAGGGTGGGTGATTAAAGGAGTGGTACAGTGGGAGAGAGAAAATGGGGTGAGAACAGAGGAGAAGAGAAATGAGGTGACTCGACGGAGCTGCAAGTGTGTTGTGGTAGCAAAGAGGCTTTTGGAACCTCCTCAGTGGCCTCTTTTGTTTTTTTGTTTTTATTTTAACTGTATCATCCAAGTCACCAGCCCCCGAGGGGGGCTTTGAAAGAAGTGATTTGCCTCTTTTCTCCGGCTTTGTTCCAGCCGCACACGCTTTTGGTTGGAACCTCAGGGGGACTCGACGCTTGGGAGAGTCAGGCTTTGTCGCCATATTCAAGCCATGTTGTAGAGACATTTGCATTTCTGAAACATATGTTTGTTGTATTTTTATATAGATCTGAAAATCCTGTGTATTTCAAGACTCCCATATATATTGAGGCTACTGTGTAAGTCCCTGTTCATTCAGTTGCTGTAATGAGCACTGTGCGTCATCAGCCTGTGTTATCTTTCCTCTAATGTTTTGAGTATGAATTGAGGAGGAGACTTTTGTTTCAGATAAGACGTTGCCTAATTATTGTTCTGGAATCAGGTGACTGCAGAGAGACAGAACTTTTGTTCCTAAAGGAGACAATTTGCAAAAAGTTACATTAACACCTCGTCTACATATTTGCTGCAGAAGGAACACCTCACCTTTTTAGTGGCTTCACTGAATCTGAGTCTGTTTCCTAGCAGCATTTTACTGAGCTCCCTGTGAAATAAATGATTTGTGTGCTTAGTCGCAAAACTGAAAGAGTTGCTCTGCACATAAAACCCAAGTGAAGCTTGTGCTGTTCTGTGGCCAGTTTAGCCAGCCAGTATATACAGCATTTTCTAGTATTTGGCACCTTTCAGACTGGTATCAAGTGGAAGTAAAACAACATGCATCATTATTCTTTACAAAATATTAAGCTGTAGGCCACATAAAAGTGATAAATCATGAAATCAAGAAGTGTTTTTACTTAACTCTATGTGATAAGTGTATTGATGCTACGTGTGTACTTTTACAGTACGTAAAAATCCACAGAGCATGGGACTTCCAAGCAGGAGAGTGTTTGTTTGAGTGACTGTTTGTTTTATCCATCACCATTCCACAACCTTCACTGCACTTTTATGATTGTAACCATGACGATGGATGACTGTAACCCTAAGGAAGTAGTTAATGTGACCCACGATGATCTAAGTAGTTTTTGTGCCTAAACAAACAATGACCACGTGTTTATTATTCTAACCATGATGACAATGGTCCGGTGCATCTGCCGCCGTTGTGCCGTTGTTTCAGGAGATGCTTCTACGGTTTGTATCAAAGGATAGGGACACATGACCTGTATGGTCACACAGGAGGAGTGTGTGGGACTCACCAGTGTTGGATCTTTTGCCTCTTTAGTCCTTTTAGTCCCCCTTTAAAGTAATCACAGACTGACCAGGGTGCAAAATCACTACACATCTTTAGGGTATTCAAGTGGAAATAGCTCACACGGTTGCCTCTCACTACAAGCTGCCAACATGGAAAGTTGCCTAGCGCAGCTTAAAATCCGTGTTTGATAGATAATAATTACAGACAGAATCCTCTATATCACATGGATACAGCACAGCAGTTTCCCAATGTGGCTTGCAGCAAAATCAAGGACTCCTACGGAGGCTACAAATGTACAAATTGTATACCCGGATCTATCACACAAACACACCTCTTCCCGTTGGTTGCTAGGGAATGAAGGGCAGGTGTCCATGTGGTGGAAACACAGTCACACTCTTGGCAGCCTGTGGCAGGGTTATTGATGACTCTTGGTGGCAGCAGTGATAGGATCGGCTCGAGCTTAATCGCTGAGCAGGAGGGACTTACTGCTAGTGCGAGGGCTGAATCCCCTCATTGCATCTCACACACACAAAGCTCATACACTAAAAGTAGAGAACATACAGCCACATTGTGTGTATGGACACATAGAAACCTTTGTTTTGTTCAGTTTTGTAGTTTTCATAGGATAGCTCTCTGCATCTCCAGCTTCTTTTAATTCCCCCCCCCCCCCCCCACACACACACACACACACACACTCCTCGCATCACTTGAATTCCAAATGAAATCATGCACACGCTCTCAGAAAAAGCAGCATAAATTAGATAGCACAACAAATGGGTGTTTAGCCTCTGTTTTTAAATTGATGCCACTTTGCATGCAACAAGCTGGATTCTTCTTCTTCTTCAGTGAGGGTGTAATCAGGCCATTGGTTCCTCCATATGCTCCACCTTATACACTGTATTTATGATTTCTGCAGCCTGGCTACATCACACCAACGCCCCCACAGTGAGGGTCATTACTGTTGCTGTATCACGGTGATTTGTAGCACATCCTCCGCCACCAGCTTTACCGCTGTAATTGTGCATGCTTTAGCCTCCAATTAGCATAGGTTTCCATATGTATGGAGGAGATCTCCATATATTATGAGCATCGCCAGAAGAGGTGAGGGCACCAAGAGCTAATGTGTATTATTAGCATTGGCTGGTGGGGGGGGGGCTGCCAGGGATGGAAGCTGGTGAAAGATGCAGTTTTGATTCTGCTTCCTGTCAAATGAATCTTGGCCTCGAGTGACCTAATTAGGCTGGTAATAAATCAAAGCACCCCACAGGCTCTCGCATTCTGTTGGTGTGAGATATGTCAGTGACCCTCAGGGGAGGCCAGGGCAACCTTCATCACTTCCCTGAATCAAGGTTAGCACTGTAAATCAAGGACTATGTGCAAACTCTATCAGCCTTTTGGCGGACACTTGCATATTTTTACGCAGTCATGGCAGAATAAAACTTGCTTTAGTTATTATGCTGAAAGAATAAATGCTGACCTGTACGGGGCTGGTTGTGTCTTTGAGTTCAAGCGCTGGGGACGGGACGGTGCTCATTTGATTTTTCTTTTTCATTAACGGGGATTTTTAGCGGGAATGAGCTGTCATAACTCATTTAAAGCTGCGCTAATCATTTTTAATATTACCTGTGGATCAAATGACTATGTGTAATGTGACAAGTGCTGCTCATGGTGACAAACCCACAGTGAGTTATCACCGGATTCTGCAGGTCCTGTCAGCTCTGTGGAGTGGTTTTTTTTTGTTTGTTTTTTTTTTAAACATTTTTCAGCTCATTGTTTTGGTTTTATGACTCTCATCAGCAGCAGCGTATCCATCAACTGTCCATCAACTGAAAAAATAATTGGCAATTCTTTTGATAATCACTATTAACCATTTTCAAGCCAAAAGTGTGTAAAAACACGGAACACTGGTTCCAGCTTCTCAAAGATGCTTTGCAGCTTTTCTGTGTTTGTAGTCAACTGAAAAGATAATCAGCAAATTGATCGTTAATGGAAATAATTGTTCACAGATGAATGTGGTGGAGCATTTAGCAACTTAAAAGCCAGATATTTCCCTCTGGAGTTGGTGGAGACCAAAACAGAACTAAAAAACATTCAACAGGAAGCCAGAAACACGACTCAAAATTGATGCTAATGCTGCACGTCTCTGGTCTTTGCCATATTTATTTGAAATTAGATATCAGTGTTGTGTTTGCAGCTCCTTTCTGCTACCCCCAAGTGGGGATAGAGTGAAGAGTGTTTCCAGTGTTCCAAATGTGTTTCCAGTGGCCTCATAGTAACCAGCAGTGCATTCGATATCTGTGTTACGCTTCTAGCTAAAGATGGATGGCCAGTGGGCATAGGGGCTTATGTATCTAATACACCTGAGGTAACTATACGCCAACAGTTTTGAATAACTTCCTAGTTCTTGCCAAAAAAAAAAAAAGTTCTTTCCTCGCTTGTTAAGTTGCCAAACCAGCGACACACCCCACTGGTATTTTAAAAACAGAGCAGTTCTTGTCCTTCCACATGCTTCATAAAACAGCTCTCTCGCTGTATAACTAACAGAACTTATTGTCAATCACTTTTCAGCAGCAGTTTATAGAGACAGAGTGAAGAAATCCAGAAGCGGCATGGATAAACAGAGAGGGCGAGCGGTCACACTCACTGAGGGAAGCGTTCGTGCATCACAAACTAATCAAACCAGTACAACAGCACTCCCCAAGACCAAGTCGCTTACTGACTGCAGCCTCACCTGTCCACACACACACACACACACACACACACACAACAGCACGTCCGCAAGTGTGTCCTCCGAAAGCTGTATGGAAACTATATTGCTGGGAGGCTGTTAGTGTAGATGGCAGGGTGGCGGGCTGACAGGTGTGACGGGCCTCGCGCTGCGAGGGAAGGCGGCTAACAACTCTGATAGGCCCGGCGCCTCAGCGCAGAGCCCTCGGGGAAATGTCCGTGCTGCTGGCCTTATTGGTGGAAAGATGAAGCTGACAGGCCTCAGAGGATGATGCCCGGTGGAATGCCTTGTCCTTCTCACTCAGCCTCTCTCTCTCTCTCTTTCCCTCAATCTCCCCTGTTTCCCCTCCTCTTTTTACTTGCCTGGAAAGTCTCCTGTTGGTTTTTTTTTTTTTTTAGCTAAAGCAGCATTATCTACCACGCAGATAATGGAATCAGAAGCTTAAGTCATTGTTACGTACCGTATATCTCATACGCTGCCACTTTGATTCACAGTGCTAATGCTACCTGTAGGTTTAACATGTAACTTCTAATCTCCACAAATTTTACTAATGCAGGCATTTATTATATTATACAAGTATTTAACTTGGTCTGACCCATTATTCATCCTTCATTAAAGATTTCTTATATACTTTTTTAAATGTTATTTAAAAAAAACATTGATTTTATCCGTGTGAAATCTTTCAATACCTCCAGTTGGAATTAGCTTGTGAAATTAACAAGAAGTCTCACAGGCTAGATAACGGTAGGATGGTAGTTTGATTCGCCTCTGTCTCCATTCTTCAGCCAAAAACCAGCTTCAGTAACATCTAGAGCTCTTAAACCTTTGGTGAATAGTACAAAAAACAATGATAATAGTTTTTGTATTATTCATCATACAATAAATTAAGTATAAGTGAAAGATTTTTACTTGTAAATTTCCCTGGGTAAACCCTTGGTTGGGATGCTGTGCTCGTGTGACAAGGCTAATATAACGTGTGGCTAATGTGCTAACCTTACACATTTTCCTTCTATAGAAACTCTCCCCGAGGTCATGCTTAGGTTAAAATTCCATTTGTCACATAAATTTCAGGCTTCCACTGGAAACGGATTGTTCCATAATGGGGCTGCAAATGCTACTCCCACTTTACAAGCACACACACAGACACCAGCCCGACATTACACTCATGCTTTACTCATGCCGACTCATTTAACCTCTGGCTACAAGCTCCAGCATCTGACTCTGAATGAAGCACAAGAATAGAAGTAACAATGAATTATCATGGAGTTTCACTGAGTGTGCGTCTGCTAATACTGCTACCTCCAAGACATGTTTTGTGACAATCAAATGATGTACACAAGTGATGGAAAAAAGAACCATAAAGGTTTGAATAATTCATACTTTGAAGGTGAGAGATGTCTCGCCAAGGAGAGGAAATGTATTCCATAGTTGCAAATCTGTTATCTGGATGCAAGGGTGTGTAAAAATACACAAGAGCAATCTCAATAGCAGTAGATGTCAAATGACACTGTGTGGGGCGAATCATCAGCCGAAGCGGACTTGTTTTCCCCTACAAACAATCTTGTTTCCACGAGACAACCCCCCCCCCCAAGGTCACAAGCTGGAAGTGGGGCGCCGTCGACCTTCAGTGTCCTTCACCAGGCTCGAACACGCCATGCGCCTCCTGCTTGTTTTATAACGCAACAGGAAAAGAAAAAGGTGAAAAGATGAGAGACGGACAAGAAAGAAAGTAAATAGAAAGGGTGTGGGGAAACGGGAGTAAGGGAAGAGATTTGTAGACAAACACCAGAAAAACATTATATCCTCACCTTTTGTGAGCAGAATCAAAATATTTTCACGTTGCTGGATTTTTTTTTTTCTTTTCAATATTTGACGGCAAAAAGATTTTTTTTTTTTTTCTTAAAGACAGAGATGAAAGATTGATTGGGAACTGATGATTCCTTCGCTGCATGTTTTTGCAGCTCATTTTTGCAGCCAGTCTCTCTTTTGGGGCCTTATGGGAGAGAAAAGTGACATTGAAAATTGAGGCGAAGTAGCGTAGATGTGCACTTTTCTGTGTAGCTCTTAATGTTCACCTTGAGTAAAGTTTAATGCGACTGGTAAATATTCAATTTCAAGTAAAATTAGAACCCCCAGCTTTAAGACGCAGCTCCCCTATAGGGAGTGTAAACAAGTGACATCATCTCCCTCCTGCTGCTAAGCCCCTCCCCTGTGGCTTTGAGTGACAGCTCCTGGCGGCAGGGCCCCCGGGCAGTGAGTCTTAAACACAGTGCTCGGAGCCACACATTCACACAGCCCAGGGCTATGCCAGCTGCCGCGCTGATACCCCTCTGCGGGGTGCCAGCGCCGTTGCTGAGTGGGTGCACGTGCACAGCTGGCGACTCGTGCACACATGTGTGTGTGTGTGTCTTCACTCTTGTGTGTGTGACATCAGGCGTGTGTTTGAGCAAAGGATCAGAGACAGCCCCGACCAAAGCAATTCAGGGTGTTTACTTTTAATTATGTTGTTTTTTTTACCCCCTTTCTTAGCAATGAATGAGGGTTTCTATTAATTATACACAGGAAATGTGCTGTGTGTTTTCAAAGGCACTGAGATATGCCTTTTGTCCGTCCCCACATTTTCCTTCTATTGACTTTGAGCAGATAAACGAGGTATGTTTGGTTCATATTCAGCGGCTGTCAATGGATCGTGTTTAATGTCTGCTATTACGAATGATTAGCTTTGGATTAGCTGAAGCTTTTGTCTTGTCTGCCTGCTTTGGTTTTTTTTTTTTGTCCTTTTCAAAATCCAAGTCATTTGGAGAAGTGGCTCTTTTAGAATTGTATCTAAACCCAATCAAAAGCAGACAAAAAAAAAACCTGCGGGGTTGGGCTATTGTCATAGTGCTGCCTTTGATGGCGTGTCTCGACTTTGATGGTTCGACATGTTGGCAAACACTGTGCGACTTTTACTGAGAGCTGAATGTTTGCTGAATATAAAGCAGGCTTTCGATATGGTCATTGTTTGTGTGTTTGTCAAAATTTGGATGACGGTTGTATCCACTAATGGCGCAGTGGGTGTTGCCGTATGATTAATTTTGAATTAAAGACTAAATCAATACTAAATCACATCAGGGAGAAAAATTCCTGCCCTCCATATTCTGACGTAAAATGTACTTCGAGCCCATCACTGATATCAAAGCAAGTGTTTTTCCTCTGCTATCAAAGGCAACACGCACAGGATATTAATTACAAAACACTAAACACATGCAAAAAAAAGTCCTGGTTTACAAAACCATCCATATGTTCATGTACATGCAGCGGTGTATACATCACAATGAATTTGATACACAAGCCCATGCCTATGCATACAAATCCACCTGTTGGTGATGGAGAAAACGTAGGAATTGAAACATTTAAAAATAGTAATTGCAGTGTGTTTTTGAATAGAGCTGAGGGTTGAAACAAGACAGGCTAATAGGTAAGGTGCTCAGAAATACAAAATGCATTGATTATTTACAACCACTGAGGAGCATCTGGCTTACACAGCTCCACGAGTGAACCTTCAGAATAGGATTAAAGGATTCGTGTCTCAGTGGGATTTACACTGGACGAAAGCTTTAGTGCCTCGAGCTTTTATGTCTTGACCATATCACTTTAAATTGTCTTGTCGTCTTGAAAGGCGTGATACAAATGAACCTGTCTCGTTGCAGATGCAGTGAGCCATTCGGTCCTGCTGGCTGCTGCAGGTCAACCATCATATACCGTCATCTGTGTTGTTAAATTGGTAAATATATACCAGTGTTTTTTGACCTTTCAAGAGATTTTTCACGACTTTACTTGCCTTTACATTCAGTTTGAATGTGCTGCGTGATGTCTACAGAGACACAGGTGCAGTTTGTCAGCACCTATGATGCACCTGTATTTTCACCTGTTTCAACCTGTTTTATTTTTTCTCAGTTTTTTGCATCTGTTCATTTTTCTCAGGTTTGATACACAGTAGCTAAAAGGCATCAATCCATAGATCTGTGCAGCTACTTGCAATTTAGAAGCACAGATACCCTTAGGTGTGGTTTGACGCGCTGTTCTCTACTATACAAGAGATTAGAGGCTGTTATTGTGAGAAAGTGTGGTAATTGATAGAGCGGAACTTGTTAGATAAACAATAAGTTGACTTGCTCTCGGCTTGTAGCGAGAGATGGCCAATTTAACTTGTGATACAAACCAGCGTGAAGTAATTACGAATTTCATCACCTGTAATGAAGTTCAGGATGATGTGGTAAACTGAAAGAGTTCTCCTTGAATGCAAAAACTCGTCTTGGAATTGATACATTTTATTTTGAAAGAAAATCCTTCAATTAAGTGAATGAAACGTTTGATAGAGATCCCCTGTATGTTTGTTTGTTGTCTCTCCACAAAACAAGATATATATTTATGTGGAACCATAGTTTAGAAATCCCGTTTCCATTCATCCAGTCAAGAAATATAGACTTGGATGCTGTGGTTTTTATTGAGAGCAAACTGAGCCGTGACCTGTCAAGTGTTGGCTGCGACTCGCGCTTTTTCCCGTTCACCTGTGGCTGCCCGTCCCCTGTTGTGTGGAGTCAACAGCCGAGCCACTATCATTGCAGGTAATCATCTCCACGCTCCGTTGCATCCGGAGGGAGACGAGCCAAACGCCGTCTCCGGCTCGCGTTAAGGCCACCCGACTGACCGGCATGTGGCGATGTAAGCACGCCGTCGTCTGTGTCGCGGAAGGGACACCATCCGCTCACCGTGGCTGGGCTGGGGGGGGGGGGGGGGGGGGGGGTCCAATTACCTGAGCTGCGATTGGAAGCGAGAGGAAGTGCCAGCAGTGGTTAGCACACATCAGTACCCAGGAGACGGATGGACGCTTGCTTTTCCCAGTTGACTCTCCTTCCCATACATATATACACACTTACATGCAGAGCTCAAGCTTATTTATGCGCTTGCTCAGTGAACCTTAAAGTCCCTGCTGTCCTCGGTGCATGCCTGTGTGTGAGTGTTGGTCTTTCTGGGAGTCTCTCAGTTATATTTGAATGTCATAAACCCATGCATGTGTAGCCCTGAAGAGAAAAAGATAAAATTGACAACAAAAAAAAAAAGCTTGTCTAACTGTGCATAACCCGGAACACATATTCCTCTCACTCTCTTATCAGGCCTGCAAATGTTAGTTTACTAGGCAGGAAACATTCAAAAAATATTTCTCTGAGATGAATGGCGCTGGCCAATTAGCGTGTTTCCTCTCATGTGATCTGACAGCTGCTGATGCTCTGAACAAGGCCCCGTAGCTCCGCTCCTTTTTCGGAACTGGAGAGTCGATCATAGAGCAGGGGCCATAGCTCTCGCTTTGACTGCTTGTTTGCAGTTCGTCAGTGGGAAGGATTTGCCTGATCAATGAAAAGAGCATTCAATGTTATGGTTCGGAAAAAAATCAACATGGCTACAAGCTCATCTGCTAAAGGAAATGAAGTCGATTGACCTCCTCTGATGAAAATCAAGTTTTTAACCTTGTTGACATTGTGTTTTTTATGTAATACAAACACATCATGAGTCGAATGCAGATGTCACTTTAGTCATCGTTCCTGTTGAAACACAGTCTTTGTGACTGAAGCCCCCTGCCATCTGTGCACCGACAGTCAACCCCCCCTCCTCCTTTCGAAGTCACTTAGATCTGTCCCCTTTTGCCATCTTGATACAAAAATCAGAATCAACTGGGCCCGCTCAGCGTTTTTACACATGCCACAGAGCATGATGGGATCTTAATTGCTTAATTGTACCATGCAGAGCAACAGTGTGGAAGCATGTGCATTCGTTATGTTTCTCCGCTCATTTACTCAGGTTTTTCATTTAGTTTGTCATCCGTCTGTTGTTGCTAAGTGTTAATTAATCTAGGAAGTAAGTGCCTTATATTTGCATGATTGTACATTGTTTACTAATCATAATGCAACAGGCTTGGAAGCATGTTAAGTGCTAATGGATTACTCTTCTCTTTTTTCTTAAATGCATAGTGTTGTAAAGCCTCTATAACCAAACGTGGTGTGTTTGCCCTTGTGGGTGAAGGAGGGTGCACTGGGGTTATGTATCCTCTCCTCCCTCTGGGACAATCATCACTATCCCCTGTCCCCCACCAGCCCAATTAGGATAGTAATTCAAGAGCACTTGTGCAGGCCATCATACTGTCATTTGCCCTGTCTGTGGTAACACAGGTTAAATCATTCACACACACACACACACACACACACACACACACACACGCACACACACACACACTAACTCGGAGTCACTCACACAATCAGCTGAAGACAGGAACTCACACACAGCTTCTTTGACCCTCTGGTGATTATGTAGATTATGTGTATGTGTGTGTGAGGGCACGGGTTCCCCTCCATTTCACTAATTGCTTCGAATAGTAGATAAGACTATAATTACAACTCTCGTCTAAGAAAAGAGCTTGTGGTGTCAGTCTTCTTCTCTGCTGCTTTATTTCGCCACTGATGACTCTCTCTCCTCCGTCACTGCCATATAGAAGCTGCAAAAAACGCCGGCCTTATTTCTCGCTATTACCTGAGACCTACGTTATCTTTGTTCAAGCAAATGTGTTTTCTTCTCTTCCTTAAGTTCGGCTGATTGAGACATTGTGTGCGGCGTGTGTTGCAATCAGATGAGACATTAAATCAGATGAGAACCGGGTGAGATGTGTTGACAACATCCTCAACATCCAGATTTTGTGTGTGTGTGTGTGTGTGTGTGTGTGTGTGTGTGTGTGTGTGTGTGTGTGTGTGAGTGAGAAATTTTGAGTTCAGGTAACAATTGTACAATTTGCAAGGCTGGAATTAAATCAGTGTAAATCCTTTCAAAGTTTTAGCTGCTGAAGCTTTCAATCATATTATATGATCTTGGTCAGATGGTGGATTGTGACCAGCTGTCATGGAATTAGAGAAGCGTAAATTTCTTCTTTCTTCTTCTTTGAGGGCTGTTGTCTTGCACGGCTCAAGGTTAAAGATGTGTCTGAACTTTGAACCCTTGATTTTCTTGCATGGAAGTGCACTCTTACCACTCTGATATAGGGTGTGATTGAAGTATATAATTAAAGGCGCTGTATTTAGGTGACTTATTTGACTTTAATTTCCAAAAGCTAACATAGCAGCTTTGGAAATGAACTTCTTTGACACTTTTCCTCTGCGGCAGCTGAGCTCCACTCAGGTTGAGTTGGTTCTGTGTTCCTGGAGTGGAAAGCCTGCAGTCAGTTATTATGTTTACATGTACGTTCGTATCTTGGTGTTGAGTCTTACCTTTGTTTTGATCATATTTTGGGGATTTGACATTTACACAGTACACGAGGAACTTGGTTATTCAAATTCCTGTATACATAACCATAGCAGGTTTATTCTGGTGTCATTTCTTTACCTCGACAGTTGAGCTAACTGCACTTTTGTGCATTTATTATCCCACTGGAGGCGTTTCCATTTGATTTGTAATGGAAAACAAAAAAAGCAACACAGTTTATTCTCCATTATTTCAGCGTATGACACCTTTTACCATAATATTTTTTTTTGGAATTTCACTAACTCACTACTACATGACAGCAGTTGAGAAAACACCTCCACACCATGGTTTTCTTACGGAGTACTCCAGCAAGATTATACGTTTCTCTATAACATATAACCCTGATCATAACAAGGGTACTACTGCACATGAAAACCAGGGAGTAAGATGAAGAAACAGGATTCTACATTGCCACAGAAAATCATTTAAATATTAGTGTTTTTACAGTTGTGTTTTTTTTGGGGGGGGTTTTCAGTTTTTTCCACAAATAGCTTTTTTAATCTAAAAAAAAATAAAGTGCCACAACAATCCTACAACCCTAAAATTAAAAAAAGTTTTGTCCACTTGAATGAGACGATCTCGCCCAGAAACATCTCCTAAATATGATGCTTTGTTTGACTCAGAGCCAAGTTTGTTATTGTGGACTGCGGGAGCTGTCCATGGTGCTGAACTCTCAGCTCTAATACCATACAAAACATACTGCACTGTGTGTGTAGGGTGGACACTTTATATAACCCCAGAGGGGATTCTCTTTTCATTACTTATTGTACAGTATTACTCCGTCTGTAACATTATTTGTGTATTTGACAAGATGTCGGATTCAAGTGTTCTTTCTCTACAGATATTTCACCCCAGTGCATGAATGTTAGTTGAGTGTAATCCATGCTTGGGTCAGGCTCAAGGATGTTTTTCCACAGGGGAAAAGAGATACCTATATTTGTTCCAAAACCCGGTGAGCAGTCAACTTCAATTGGCTTCCTTTCTCACAGCTGTCACG
The DNA here is from genome assembly GCF_002260705.1 of Seriola dumerili. Lineage (NCBI taxonomy): Eukaryota > Metazoa > Chordata > Actinopteri > Carangiformes > Carangidae > Seriola > Seriola dumerili. Next base: position 998,470 of record NW_019174971.1, on the reverse strand, counting down.
TCTTATTTGTTCGATCGCTGTATCCCATATAGGTGTAACGGGGCAAATAAACAAACACAGACTGACAATACATAAGAAGCCCGGTCGATTTCAAGACTGATCAGCTAAAGAAAGACCATATTGATGATTTTAATTCCCTTTTCGCAGCAGACTTCGTCTTTCACCAGCACAGGATTAAAACAAAGTGTGAAGGGAGGTGTATGTGTGTGGGTGGGTGCTTAAATGATGGTGACAGATAAAAGGAGCTTAAGAGGCAGTTTGTGGGAGAAATCAGCAGGTGACAGGGGCTAGAAGGTACCCGCCTGCTGTGAGGAACCATTTGTAAGGGGCAAGAGCAGCGTGATGCCACATTTCTGCACTTGTTTTTGTGGACTTGTTTTTGAAAAACACCACTTGTCTCAATGAAGAATACAATTGTAGACGAAGCCTCTTGTCCACTCATGTTGACAAATGCACATTTACGCACAGCGGAGGATTTGCACACCCACACACACAGCGAGAGCAACATTTTTTTCGAAGATGACCGCGCAACACACACAGGCATAGTCATAGACGGGGGGGGGGGGCTTGGAATGATCCATTAGGGGGAGTGGTTGCAGTGCGCATCAGACAAGCGAGATGACAAAGGCAACTCAGACGGATGAATCAGCCCAGTCGCTGTGAAAGGAGCGTGAAAGAGATGTTCACATTCATCCATCCATCCTCGTCAGCAGCCAGCAGGCCACCCGGCTGTCCCCCATCCTGACGCCTGACACATTCACCCACGCACACACACCCATATTCGCACCAGAGAGACATGCGCTGATATCGGAGTCACTCACTCGGTCACACATACTTGCACTTTGTGTGCTCGTAACATCCACACACACACACACACACACACACACACACACACACAAATATTCTCACCACTCACACTATCATGGGAGGAGGGGAGTTAGCCACATCTTGTTGACATTTTCATAGGCACTAGGAGTAATTTATGTAAGGTTAGCTTGCTCCCAGTGCACTGGGCCAGAACACAGTAAAAGCAAACAGAGGGAGAAAGAGAACAAATTGCTTTTTTAAATTGCTCAGACAAGGGGTGCTCTTTTTGCTCTATTAGGACAAAGTGCAAACACTGCTACAAAGCAGGGGGGCCAAACCACAGCAGTGTGACTAAATCTAATAGAAATACCACTTGCCAACATGTACGCCAATGGGCAGTTGGCATCTGCACAGAACCAGTTTGATGTGGGTGGAAAACATTTATGAACTTGCACAGCGCTAAGCTAACTCGATACCCAGAGCTAGCATTTTCTACAAAGTTGTCTATTTTCAGCCCGGATTACTTTGTTTCATGAGGGACGAAGCAGGGAACAGTCCGAAAATATCAACACAAGCTAAAAATGTCGTTTGTTCCAATCTCCAATTGGAATTTGCTCAAAAATGCATGCGACTTTGCCTAAACATCAACGTTTAAAAAAAAAAAAGTATATTTATTGTCTAGATTCTATAAAGAGGAGCCATATTATCTCCATAATTTTTGATTCTTCATTCACGCACACCGGCGTGAACGTGTCCTTGTCTGTCTACCACCTTGTCTTTTGACCCCCATGCTGTAAACACGTCATGTTACGCACTCAATTACTGGTTACCAACGTATATTCTTCTCTCATTAGTGAGAGGTATAATTGTAAATAATTACAGAATTCTTATGACGCTTACATGTTGCAGGGATTTCTGATGTGCCCTCCATGCAGTACTTGGTTTACTGTTTTCATGGGGCTTGCACTTAGACTTCTGGGAAATGGATGAAAATAAATCTATATCACATGGAAACTTAATAAATAATGTTAAATCCTAATTTTAATGGATGAGGAATGTTTTTTTTATATGGGTCGGTTTGCCGGGTTTGCTGCCACCCTCTGAGGACCATGAATACCCACCTCTAATTTAATGGCACTCTCATCATTACCTGTGGTGATAGTTTAGCCTCAGAACTGTGCTGGAGGAGAGGTCGTAATTACCAAAATAGGAGATCCTCTGGAGAAGGGGTAGACAGAGAGCAAAAAATGACGCCACGACTGAAATATTCATGGGGACATTTCTCATGTTCATGTCTCTGAACAGGGATCTCTCGCTTGCTCTGCTGTATCTCCAGCTCTGATTTCATCAGATAAGGCAGACAGTAAAAGTGGAGGTCTGGCAGGAGCTTAACCAGATTTTATTTTGAAATAGTGCAGGAAAGTACAATATAATACACTTTCCGTGATTTAGCGCACAGTCTTAGAACGAGGTTATTGGCCTTTGCTTTATGGTGATCACGACTGACCTGAACACACCTTCAATCAACTGACTGATTTTTATTTTAACCCAGCCCCATGGTGTGTGTAAGATGATTCTTAGGGCTTTAGATTGTTGTTCTTTGTAGAGTTTTGTGGTCTCTGTACAATATGAAGCTCAAGTCACCATATGCATTATAATGACACTTTCATTGATTACTTTTGCAGCTAATAAAGGAACAAAGAAATTAATCAAAATAAAAAAACAAAGCCAGAAGAAATGGTTTTTCCTTCTGTGGAAATTAAATGTAGCCAATAGATAAATCCATAAAGTAAACAAATTTAAATTTGTGTAAGCGATGGCGATGCCCACACTCCCTGTGTGTTTCCTGGCTGGTGATGAACTTCAAAGTGGCCTGTTTCCTCTCCCTGGGTATCACAGCACCCGACACCCCCGTGGAGAGGGGGGAGAAATTGGCTATCTACAAGAGACACCCCCTGGTGCTACCATGTCCTGTCCACGGCCCTATTTGGGCTGAACCTCAATGGATGCATGTAATCCTACTTCCCTCATATGTTTATTTGGCCTCTGCAAGGCCCCCCCTTGGAGGGACATTGACGTTGTAGGGTGACAACAAGGACATCATGCTCTCCTCTTGCATTGGACCATGCTCAGAAATCAAGGTCAACGCACTCACAGAGCTCACAGTGCAGAATCGGTGTTCATGAAGTGAAAAATTGGATCCTCAAATCAAATTAGACACAACATCGGGCGAAAGGTTGATCCCGTTCACACAGTGTCTTGTGTTTTCCATTAAAACCTTCTCACTTTTCCGTCATGGAAGACTTTCTAGGAGTCGTTTTGTGCGGTTTGAGTGTATGCACAACAAATTAAAGCCAACAATGAAAGAGATTTTTTCAAGAATCTTCTGTTCCTATTTGTCCCTAATTGGTCTTTCCCCAAGATGATAGCCACTTACTACCAAGAATACCTCAAATTACTGGAGGAAAATATTCTTAAAAGCCGTTCCACTGCAATTTTAAAGGCAAATGTGCTTTTTTTTATGTGTTTGCACTGGGTTGAATTCACTCACAAGCACTCACAAATCTCTTGTGTGCACTTTAAGGCAAACATCCATACATGCATGCCTTCGACTTCAACACTCCTGTACAGAGCCCCAGTCAGAAGCATTTGACTCACTGGTTTTGATGAACTGTTTGTAAAGCTCTGCCATGCACGGACAAGCAGAAGATTAGCAGTGACAGATACTTCTCGTGCTGTCTCCTTACTGGGGGGGGGGGGGGGGGGGGGGGGGGGCGAAGACGGGCTTTCATCTACAAAAGCATGCTAACGCTTCCCGCCTATGTTGGTGTTAATATGCCCTTATGATGTTTCCCTGCTCAACACTGAACACTCGTGCAAAAGTGTCAAGGGTCCATCAGTGCGTGTGGCATTTTTTACTTCAGTGCATTCTGGGTAAAGATCAGCCACCACCCCGCTCAGTGATTCATCTTCGCAGGTGATGAAATATACATTTATCAGAGAAGGACATACAGCTGGTCCCAGTGAATAAGGCATTTGTAACGATAAGACTATGATATACTCTGGGTGAAGTTCAAGAGGGCGAGTCCGCAACACATTAACTATGATATACTATCTGCTCTCTGCTAAAATGGAGCTCTGCTGCAGCCAAAGGAAAGAGAAAGTGGGTTTCTTTTGTGTCTCTTATTGGGGTTATTCATTTTTATCAGATGTACAGACACAGCAGCAAAATCCCAAATGTTTTCTCATAAGAATTTTATTGAGAAATTCAGCTTTGAGCAGTTTGGTACCAGCTCTTTGGATGTCAATGCCATTGTTTTGATATATGGATTAGATGGTGCTTTTACCTTTTACTGGAGTTCATATCTCAAAACACTGCAAAGTGCATTGTATTCTCCAATCTATCTATCACTAACACGAGTGCCTAGTAATTCTATAATTCTATAGAAATAATCTGAGCTTTGGAAAAGCCGATATAAAAAGCATACTGGTAAATGCATATTTTGAGTTGTCAGTTTATCTGAAAATGTGCTGCTTTGTGGCAGATAAGTATATCAGTAAATACAAAAAAGGCTTCACCTGTTATCTGTGTTGTTGTACACAATCCACTTGGAAGATTTCTTCTAATGGCATTCATACAAACAGCACATTTTTCCGTGCTACGGTTGTTGATGTATGTCTTATACAAAAATGGCTGCCACAGCTATTTGGCTAAAACGAGGAGCTTTATTCCGCATCTATAAAACTGTCAGAATCCTTTTCCCTTACAAGGGTGATAATGGTCCTGCTGCATAACCATGTTGAGGCAATCCTTCTCCCCTGGTCCCTTTCATGCTCTTCCCCTCCCGCTTCTTTCTTTTCCTTTATCTTCCTGTCATCTTGTCGATTCTCCTCCTGTCCGGGAACAGTGTGTTCCTCTCCAGCATGTGTGGAAATATAAGGGATGCTCCTCGGCTGACAGCCACCCTGCATCACAGCAAAGTGCCGCTGTCTTTTGTTTAAGGTAGACTGTGAAACCCTCTTGGTAGGTTCGTTTTTCTTGAGTTGGGAGCAGCTTTGCTGTTAAAAAGATGTGTAAGGTTTGTGGAGACAGAAAGAGTTCATGTCCACCTTTGTTATTTAAACAAGAATGCTGCAATGTTAAAATACATAAAATTATAATATTATACCTGAGAATCGCTATTACATCTGCAATAGCCATTATAGGAATTTTTTATCCATTAGAGGTGACTTTGCATAAGGGCTTTTATACAGTAGGTTGGAAAATATGTGCTTAAGTTCTAATAAATGTGAATTAGTAATAATTGCCATCTTTCATCACATTTCTTGCCATAAATGTGTGAAAGTACGTGGACACTTGTCAGCGACAGCTGTAATTCTCCCGTTGGTTCAAGTAATGAGTAATTGTGAGCCATAATATCTTTTATGTGGATTTGCCCCCAGACCTCTGTTGCTGATAATGTGATAATGTGGGGTTTCTGCGCACTTGGTGTGGGTATCCCACTGCAGCCAAGGTGCCCTATTGTTTTATGGTCGTCTACAAAACAAAGACAGCACATCCCTAACTTTAATGGCAGAAACGCTCACTAGGCTACTCAGTCTGCACCTTGATTTACATGCAACTCAATCACACCAGCTCTCAGACTAATGGCGTCTCCGTGCACTTTATTTCATTACGTTTAATGGCTCTCTAATTGTGTGCATTTATAAAAATCAGAGGAACAAGAAGTACAAAGAGGTGTGCACACGTTCAAGAGCAGTCACATACTATTTGTTAAGTGAGAGGTAAAGTAACAGAATAGGTAGAGAGGTGTGTATTTCTTAAGAAAGCATTGGAGGATCATGTTAAAAAGAGCCACTCCACTGTGGCATTCAGTGAGGAGTGTGAAGTTTTTCTTGAAAGGTGAGTGTTCGTCTCACAGCTCTGTCTTACTGAAAAAGACGCTGCATCGTCTCACGTTAGTTTAAAACTGGCAGCAGCTTGAACGCTGACACGTTTTTGCACATGCTTCCGGAGCCTAATCGGCCGAGTATGGCGGCGCATCAACAGTCGCGGCTAAATTGACTGTCTCGGAACAAGTCGGTTTCTCGCACAAGCCTTCACTCACGGCGCCACTTCAATGTAAACGTCCATACATGATGCACAAAGCAAATGATAGACCTGCTGGAAATGTCAGATAACGACAAAGGTGCCTATCAAGCAGTAATTCATGATTCCCATAATGGAGGGTTCCTTTAGCAGTTGAAGTGAATGCTCTATCCTGTGCTGAATGGAAGCAAATGTCCATGTTTTTACCCAACATAATGGCTCCTTGCTGCTATGTTAAGATTCATCGTTTCTGCTTTTTTAATGAAACTATTTTAGACGAGGTGACATTGCATCACCTCACCTGAGGGCTGAAGAACTAGCCATTCATCAGTCATCTGGTTTTGTACTTTTAACTAGTTAGTCACCCTTTGTTATCCACCCATTACAGCTCAGTCTGATTGATTTTCTCCCAGTCCAACACAGGCTCTGTTATCTAACTGCCACCATCGGTGATCATGAATCCTTCTGTAAAGCACCTTCCCTCAGTAACTGTGGCCCTACCGCACTCTGCTATCACACATGTTCCACCTGATGTGTCTAAACACTCTGCATTGCTATTTGGAATCCATTCACGCAGTCTGATTCTCCATTCTATGGGAAATCTATAAGTGCTGAACAATTGGTCCCTGTTTGGTAGAAAATAGCTTTTATCACAAAGAGCTTGTCGGTCAATCAGAAAACTGGTGTGAAGTACCTTCGGAGTTGTAGGCCTTTAACAGATCTTGTACATATTGTACATTTGTGACAGGCTCTTTAGCTGCTAAATGCTCCACTGTGGTCACCAGCTAATAGCAAGTAGTGGTAGAGCACAAAACTGAAACAATAAGCTGAAAGATGCTGTAAAGCTGCTTAGAGCTGAGGGGAACTGCAGACTCTAATGTGGGTTAGTCGATACGAGTAAACCCTTTTCACAATACACATACGCATTTGATCTATTGTTGATATAAAAATATTGATTAGAGCAGCTTTAAAATGAAAATCCGAATTAGGAATTCATGAAAATGTTAATTTTTAAATGTTACAGCTGAGAATGAGACACAATAATAGTGTTTTCTTATTGAGTTCTGACTTGATACATCATCTCCTGCATGTATAACATCCTGCAATTTTTTATTTTGGCCAAAGTGCGGTGTCTGAATTAGAAGGGATGGGCCGCGTCTCACTGTTGTAACCCCCCATGATGTGATTTATGCTGCTCAGACAGTAATAGACTAATATACTTTTTTTTTTTTTTTTTTTACGTCACAACACTTGACTAGAACATCTTTAAAAGCATAACACCACGGGCAGAAAATGTGCTGGTCAATTTCCGATGAACACTTTTCCCATTTATGTTTCTCCATGCATCACTCTGCTCCCACTGACATCAAAGATGACGAGCGCAGACATGCGGCGCGCAGGAGGGCTTGTAATCCATTATTGTAAATAGCGAGCCGAGGATGAATGTGGGGAACGTACATGGCATTATTGCACTAATATTCACATGTCTGTTGGGGTCTATTTTCAGCGCCACACTGTTATTTATTCCCAGTGCTTAAAAGTGGGCTAAACAAACTTAACGCAACAAACATAATTGAAAACGCCATATTTCATGTGTCGCTTCTTTGTCTTTTGTTGCAGTGATGGATTACAGCTTTTAAAGGAAACAGTGTCTCTCTGAGGTGGTTTTGATGTTGGAACAGAATGGGAGATACTATAGACTAAAATAACAGAGTACAGTAAAATGTAAGCGCTTGGAGGAATCAGTATCATTAGTTTTGTTTGTATCCTGAACCATGAAATCCCATTTATAATAGAGTGAGGATAGTTTAATCTTAACAGGAGGGCTTCCAACTCCATTATTCAAACCATACACTTAAGACTTTCTATACCTGACATTAGTAGTCAATAAAATAAATAAAAGTGGCTTCATGGATTATCATCTTACAATAGATGCCCCTTTGTTGCCATTATTCTAATTACTAACTTTGCATATTGCTGTCGTAGTTTAGGCTAACAGCTCTGTCATGCTCTTTATTGAATTTGAGAACATCTACTTCATCAACCACAGGCAGCGTTACCTCAGATAGCATTAGGTTTAATTTTTCTTATGGTTGATGTAATTTTAATCCACAGAACATAACAAGTAGCAAGCGAAAGGTTTTGTTTGTTTGTTTTTGTTTTTTTTCTACTTGTGATCCAGTTGATTAAAGTGTGAATTTGAGACTATTAAGGACGAGTAGAAACACGTTGATAATGGGTTTTGTGGAAATTGATTTGAACCTGTATGTTTTATATCTTAGCTACTGGTGCGTCATCTTCCCCTCAGCACTTGTTTTTCTTATGATATACATGGTGAAAACAGCCATGTAATGCCAAAATAATATAAATAATGTAATGTAAATTGTATTTTGTAAAATCTCTTTAAAAATCAAAATTAAAAAAAAAAAAGTCATCTGAACTTAAGCATTTTAACCAACTTACAGAGATGACATTAGCTTATTTGGCTAGCCTCTTTTCTCTAATTAACCAAAGGTACCAAAAGGTACAAAAAAAGTTGAGTTGTAAATCTGGCAATGTTACCACTGTAAACATCATGCACAAGCTGTATTAACAGTAAGTAAGAATAGCAGGGCCAAACAAAGAGGGAGTTAGTGTGCGTGATCCACCTACAGTCAGTGCACATGTATGTTATTAAAGAGTAATCCAGTGTCATTTGTGTTGGAGCACCCTTGAATCAGTTTGGATGTAGTGCCTCATTCAAGAGCACTTGAATGATTTGAATGATGCCGCTCAGACCACCCACCAGTCTTGTGCTCACTGCAGAGCCACTCTGTTCCTTTTTAGTGCCGCAGATGCAACCAGCAACCTTTTAGGTCACCTGTCAGGACGTGGACGCGGACGTCTAGGTAGAGCAGCATCCCACACAGTCACCCGACGAGCAAGTGATGCTGTGGCATTTGTTCGCTCAGGCAAATTCAGAACGAGTCAGGAGAGAAAATGAGTGAGTGGGTAGAGAGTGAAAAGAGAGAAAACAGAGAGGCGCACCGAGAGAGGGAGAGCATGGGAGAGGAATGCAAAGAGAGATAAGTGAACCTTGGTTTCTAATCCTTCTCCTTAGTTTCTTTTCCCATCTAGAGCAAAAAAAAAAAAAAGAGGAGGGCAATCTCATTTACATCCCAGCACACGTTTGCTTCCCAACAGCCTCTGGAGGATCCCTAATCAGCCACAATTGGAGAGATAGATTTTTCAAAACGAGTCTTTGATGTGAGGGTTTAACATTTGTTTTTTTGATCTAATTATATAATAGGCAGGCCAGCCGTGTCAGGGGCAGCGCAGGCACATGCCTCTTCATTGAAACAGCAAATCAGAACAATGCAGATTTTGTCCGTTGGGAAACAACTGTGAACTTTTGTTAGGTAACGAGATGACTTGCTTTCTTTGAAGTTTTTTTTTTTTTTTTTTTTTTTTTTATTATGTTCATGTTTTTATAAGGCCGGTATTATATTCCTGGTTGTTTTAAATCTAAAAGTATTTATAAACAGCAATACAGGGCTATTCCCATGGCGACATCTTTAGGATTCCATCTTTAATTATCTTGCGATTACTGGGGTTTGGACATCCTTGGACGCTGTTGAGGTGAAGACGAGTTATACATATTGATAAAACATAAATGAAAAGGGTTTCATTTTTATTATGAGCATATATTTCCAAAGTGACAAATACTAAGATTCATTTGTTTCTTCTCTTACAATAATATTTATTGCTTTAGTCTCAATAAAAAGAGTTCGAATTAACAATTAGCCACCAAATAGATGGTTGTTAAATTATATTATATATAATTAAGATGGCAACTGCTTGTTTTAATGGTCTACCTAGCAATGTGTGCGCAGCGTCTTTGTAAAAATGACATACATACATATATAATCTTTAACTACTGGCAATGATTCATAGAGCTTGCCAAGGATATAGGAAAATTGCCTGCTTTTCTAATTTGACTGTAACAAGCAACTGCACTCACTGTCAAGAAGATGCAGCTTTAAGACTCATTGGCTCTCCATCCAGCAGTGTGCTCGATAAATCCAGAGTGGAATGACTGTGTGTGTGTGTGTGTGTGTGTGTGTGTGTGTGTGTGTGTGTGTGTGTGTGTGTGTGTGTGTGTGTGTGTGTGTGTGTGTTTTCATGTGCTTGAGGACATATCTAACTGTAGACTTAAAGTATGGGAACACTGCTGCTAAATTGAATTATTTCTGGGAAATTTCTGCCTCTTGAACTTGCGGTTTTTGAGGTCAGGATTATAATGAGGACTGGTATGAGGTGAAGTAACGCTCCAAGCTGTTGATGTATATACACTCACTGTCATGCATCTTAATTCAGCTTTAGGTGAAAACAGGATGTTCAGGCAGCGCACAGTAGAAGAGGATCAGTTGAGTAGTGGGCAGGCTGTACTACCACACACTAAGTATAAATGGAGCTGTTTGGGAGTAAATGAATATGAGGCAATCCACTGTGAAACGTTTTGCACACAATATTCAGCGGCGGTAGATTATAAAATTTCACTTTCAAAAGAATGAATACATTCCAGACACTCGGAGTAATTACCACAAGAAAAGTACAAAAAGACCAAAAAAAAGACAATATTCTGCAGGTTAATAAAATGTCTTTGATGTAAAATGGATCTATATTCATTTTATCTTTAGCCTTGAATTCAATACATTTGTAAACAAGTTGGGCCAGAAGTGTTATTCCACTTAAATCTCTACCATATCCAATATTACCTCTCTCTTCTTATACATTACCACCATTACACCAGTATCTAACCTTTGGGGATTACAGCAGGAGATTTAATCTAAAACTCACCAAAGAATGAAATATAGAAATCCATGAATATTTCTTTTGATGTAGTCGTTCAAAACCGCAGCAGCTTTTCCTTCAAAATGTATGATTAAAGCAGCAAAATCAGACACAACTTTTAAAATAAACCTAACCCTCTTTTAGAAGTTTACCAATTATCTTTACAGCATTCACAAGTGTAGCTGCTCAGAGATCCTGTTATAACCCATTGTCTTGTAAACTCAACAATGGCCGAAGCTCTCGTCGAGGAACAATCACCGCCACTGGCTCCCGGCAAGAAACCATGTTCAGCAGCAGAGAAAACTTCCAAATAATCCAAATGAATATTTGCTGTTAAAGACAAGTGGTCCGGATTTGAGACTCTTCATGGTGCTTACTACAGAAGTGTAATGTAACAGTGTTGTCTCTCTCATGAACAGAAACTTATTTGAAAAAAGACTGAGTGAGCGTGAGCGTGAGATGACAAGCTATCCGAAAGATAGCTTGAGGTTACAAAATCCCCACAATTCCACAGAAACTCCCAAGCAGTTCTCTGGCAAAGAAACATCCCTCTCAACAAATCAATTTCCAGCTCAAAGAAACGACACTCCCCATCAGAACTCCCAAAAGAAACCAGCTCGGAGCGAGGCAATCTGTTTGGTTAAGTTCATTAGAGACGAAAAGCAACAAAGTTTTCCTCCACTTTGTAATTGTTTTGTCATGGGGGAGCCTGGGAAAAGCCCATTGTTATTGTGTATTAGCGCCCATTGTCTTTTATCTCATCAGTGGTCATCTTCCTCATGTGCGCTTTAATCTTGCAGTTTGAGTCAAGGCTATTATCCAAATAACTTAACTAATTGCTCAGTGGTTGCTCAGCGGGAACATAAAAGTTTCAAGGATGATTAACGGCAGATAGAGATCTGTGCGACATTAGAAAAAGTTTCACCCCTCTGACGGCTCGTAATTGGAACATTCACGGCGTGAGAGTGGCCACACTTTGTTGAATTTAGCCTCTTATTCACCTTTATGTATTCCTCTCTGCTTATACCAGTCATTAAATTGAAGTCTCCCGGAACAATTCCCTTTTTATCGGCATGACAGAGAATCCTTAATTCAGCTGCGCCTGAAATATAACTTCTTTTTCTGTTCTCTTCATCACACTCTCCATTGTAACAAGTGACATTATCCTCCTGCTTTAGTTAACACCCAGGTCTGCAGGAGTGGGCGGACCAGATCTCCCTGATGGGGCACAGCTTTGTGACGAATGGCTGAACCACTAGAGACAGTCTCCAGTTCAAACCCTGGCAGTCCTTCATAGTGACTATTTCCATCACAACACACTACCTTTTTGTATAAAAAAAAGACACCATGGATATCTATTATATATAAGATATCAGTATGAACCCCTCCTGTCATGTTATTTTAATGCAACATGTCTGTTGGCTATAGAGCTGTGTTTTGTCTGGAGTTAAACTTAATTGGTACCATTGGGTGGATGTCTTGTCTTGCCTGTTTTTGATATATTGCATTTTTTATTGTGTGCATAAAAAAACTACCTGAGTGGAAAAACCTGAAGCATGACAAAAAAAAGAAAAAGTTTTTCTGCTTTTCCTGCCTGAGAAGGGAAAGTTGTGTATCAATGAAAGCAGACTTCCACGACATGTGACTAAAGATCCGCTGAGGAGCTTTCTCAGAACATTTGTGATGCATTCGGATGGAGATCTAGCTTTCGCTGCATTTGATAACGTGACGCAAATGCTAACAGCCCCTCTCCACAAAGAGCCACAAACCAAAAGGGCCTCACTGTACAGTCCAATTATAGATCCTATTGCCAGTCGAGGGTCATTCTTCTCAGACTACATTGTGAGCTGGGATTTCATTTCTTTCAGCTACATACACAGTGTCATTTCTTTGACAATGCTTGCTCTACCTATCTGTTCTGAAAGTGTATTTTGTTATGGTGGACATGGACCGCCATGTCACCAATCTCACTTGCAGCGTAACTAGTAACGTCGATTTTGATATTTATTCAGTTTTGATATATTTGAAAACGATATATGAAAATGTAAATGAGACACACGCAACGAAGGACGTGAGCAAATCTTGACCTTGGCTTGTCGGCGAGGGAACCTGTTAGTGTCGTCCAGTGTAAATGTGAAAAACTGCACATCCTGGTGCCTCAGCAAGTGCCCTGTCCGCACATTTTAAAAACACGTGCGCGTACAGTAGGATACCCATGTAACTCCTGACACGGGGCTCAGTCATTGGACAACAGGCCCCCGGGCATCTCTCTCTCCCTTGAAGTTTTGGGAGCTTCTCCATAATGCATGAGGAGAGCGAGGCTCCCAGGCGGTGTGGGCGGAATGAAGAGCAGCTCCTGAGCTTGACATCAGGATGACTGACCCAGGTTTCTGACAGGCCTGTCCCGCTCCTGCTGCACCACTGTCCTAATCAATCAGGGAACGTCTTCCTTGTGTGACCTGTATTTATTTACTCTGTCTTTACACATCCTTTCTGTAAGCATCTTAAGGTCTATGGGTCCTATACACAGCGGGGTTATCCTCAATATGGTGCGAGGATACAGAACAGCCGCTGTTGTCATAGTAACAACCTGTCAGAATGGGAATGTTTCTCTGGTCAAGGTGCGATAAACTTTCTATTTTTATCCCCCTTTGTCTGCGACCATAATGATGTAGTACAACACTGAACGCTGTGTGGTAGATCTGGTTTTTACACACTTCTTGTGGGCATTCAATGTCTTGCTCAAGGGCACCTAAGTGGGGCTAGTGCCTTCCTAGGGGCTTGTAACCAGGTCTGTCTGGCTGAGGGATGGTCTCTCTAGCCCACAGTGCTCAGCTCAATTCAGCTCCATTGATCTCTCTGTCTGCCAGCTCCCTGCAGGCTAACATTTATCAGTTAATTGGGCTTAAAGCCGCTCTTCTTGGCGGGAGCGCATTCTGGGGACAGCTCGATACGGCCCAGGCGACTGCCCTTACGATGTTGCGGGGTTTGAAGAAAAAGGCCACTCTCCTTCATTGACTCTTGCCTCATGTGCCTGGAGTGGAGTCTCAAACAAACTTTTGATCTTATCCTGCGACCATAAGGAACGCTGAGTTGTGACAGGAAAGCATGATTCGGCGCAAAGCCTTTTAAATCCGTAGGAACTCTCGGTAGGGTTGCCTTGCAACTGAGCGTGGACCAAATTTTAAACTGATCTCCTTTGTCTGTTAAAAAAAAAAAAAATGGACGCTCGAATGATCTTGAAAGGCAGCTAACCGTCTTCCACAGTAAATGCTCGTTAGTGTATGTGAAGCTGTTTAGGATTCAACCCCTTTTCCCCTGCTCCTTCTGTGAATGCCAATCAGATCCCGTCACAAAAATAGACCCGCCGTCCCCGGTATTATCCTGCCAGTGAAACAGTCACAGTGTCATGTTATTCATAACAAGCAGGAACCTTCTATAGTGTGTGTGCCTCAGTCACAGTAGCATGGTGACTGCATATAAATACACTTAACATTTCAACCACGCTTACGCCCCTAATCGCACCAACATAAACGCAGGCGAAGCGTGGCTAACGCTAATCAGCAATAGGACACAGCTATCACTCCCAATATGGTTCGCTGCTGGTACAAAGCAACCCACGTGAGATTTCATATCTTATAGCCCTCACATTTGCTATGGCAACAACATTGTGTTCCTGTTTAAAAAGGATTATGTACACAAGTGAAGGTTGTCTTATCCCTTTGTTGTAGCATTGACCCTGACCACCATATAAATATTCTGTCAGTGTTCCTCTTCCTGAGAGAGAATCAAGAAATTTCATAGCATCTATAATCGCCAGTGGCTGTGGTGGGGAGAGCTCATTTGTTGAATGGATTCATCAGTCATTGATTTGTGGGTGCTGTAGACCATGTGGGCCCCTCTGGAGCTCCGATTTTGTCTGTAGCCAGCAGAGTTACAACTCTGTCGCCATAGAGACAGCTCACGCTTTCGGGGGGGTGGGGGGGTGGGGGGCATCAGAGATGACAGGAGAAACACATACAAATTAAATCACTGAGAATCATCTCTTGAGACAACAAGTCAGCCTGAAATGCTGGGAAATGTTTTGAGCAGCCAGCGCGTTTGTACTTGAGCTGTCAGTTACACGATGTCAGTGTGAACGGTGCACTTTACCAGAAAGGTGTATTTACAGGGCACAAACATTTATTTGTTGACAGTGAGCTGTCTACCTCACTTAATCTGCTTGAAAACTTTAAATGGACTCTTTTTGCCAGGAGGAAAGTTGTTGTGTCTCTGCTGAGTGCTTTACCTGTGCTTAAACTAAACACTAAATCCACTTTTCTTCTTTCACCCTGCTTTGATCTTGCACTGATGGAAAATGGTGTCCGTTAAAGGCCAGTGATTTATGGTGTGGATCTCCAGTTATCTGCGTTATTACAAATGTCAGTGGGATTTTGAATGAGGTTTTCCCACTTGTTGAACGGAACCTGGAAGTTCTGGTTTCTCTTCAGCTCCCTGTTGCACCTGAAGCCAGCCCCACACACACACACACACACACACACACACACACACAATCTCACAGTTGAGTTGGGGGGGGGGTGAGTCTGTCTGTTTGAATACATTTTTTCAATTGGTGATGGGGCTGCACTCAAACCAAACTGTTAAATTGCTCTTTATGCATCATTCACCATGTTCATGAAGCATACTCATTCTTGTGGCTGTTAAAGCCTCTGTCCATTGTAAAGTGATTTGTTTCTGATGAAGACATCTTGCTTCCCATGGCATGCGAAAAAAACGGAATTACCATAAAACATCTTAAAACCCATGTTGGACTTCTTCTGAACAAGCCTCGGACAGCCACATCACAGCTTCTAGCTTCTGTAAATCACAATGCCCTACATGTCATAAAAAAGATATGAGCAGCCTTTGCTTTATGGCGACATAAAATCTAACGATTCTGTGCGAGTCTAGAACAGCCACGCAGAAGGCTTTTGGTTTTTAAAGCCATCAGGCGAGGCTAATTCTGTGCGAACCCCTCATCGCCACTGATAAATAGCCAGGTTTGTCAGAACTAAAAGCGTTACAGTTAGAGAATCCATGTGCAGGGTGCGTGAGCGATGTTTTAATGTACTTTGCAGAGAGTGCATCATCATATTAAGAACAAAGGACCAAAGGGGTTTGAATTTCCAGGCCTGAAGAAAAACATACTCTGTGTTTTTACTTTGTACACACACTGTACCTGTGTGTATAAGTAGTTGGAAGTTGTCTTAAGCACCACTGTCTGTCTGGAGTGTCACTGTCCTCTTGTCCTCAGCAGATAGCGTGACTATGAAAGTACTGACTGGACCAGGGCGCAGTGGGGAAGTGGACATAGTGGGACGTTTGGTTTCTCATTGCAGTTCTTTTCATATGGCTTTGTTTCCATTGTCTTTGGTGGTCTGACCTTGTCACTGCTGATTTTCTCTCCTTTTAAAATTTATGGACCTACTGCAGTTGGGTTTTTCTTTTTTATACCAAACTCATTACAAAGGAATGTATAATGAGAGTTAGATTGAAGTATTCCCCCCTGACCTTATGTAACGGACATTTTATGAGTGTTTTCTTGGAATGCCACTTTATACTTCTACTCCACAAGTTTCTATAGGGAAATACTGTTCTTTTTATACCACTACAATTATTTGAACACTGCTAGTTACTTAACAAATGAAGATTCTACACAGAAAACATATGAATAGCTTCTAAAATATAATTGGTCATAAATTTCACTACACAATAATATAAACAATTAGAACAGAAACAATTATTTGATTGACAGAAAAATAATAAGCATCTATTTTCATAGTCATTGAAGTGATTTTTCTTGCACAAATAGCACAACAGCCACAACATTAAAACTGGTAACTGGTTTTGCTGTTGTGGCTGATTGGTATATATAGGGAATATATATTCAGCAGTATACATATGTATACTGTGACCGATTGGTGTGTCCAAGTAATCCAGAGCCAAAAGTGATGCTCAAGAGAAAAATGCACATTAGCAAATATCAAAAATGTAAATGTAGGAAGGGAATAACGCCATAAGTGCCGCTTGTGTAAAAAGCCGTGGGTGCCACCATGAATCGCCCGGCGTTTACAGTAATTGTTATAGTCAGTATCACCCTTTTCCCCGGGATGACTTCTATTTCTCTACTGAGCTGCGCAGATGTGTCACTTACAGGAATTGTAATCATTTTAATAAGTGGCATGTGCGCCGGGGAAGAATGAGCTGATTAAGCTAACACCGAGTCCCGACTGTTGCGTAGAGACCATCTCTCTCCACTAATTACGAGACCCCAGTTGGTCTGCGCCTGGGAAACACAGGGACTCTCTCTGAACACTTGTACTTGGTCAAAAAAAAAAAAAAAAGATATTGCATTTCAAATTGTGTCAAATTCAACTGAAAATAAATCTCTCCTGTAGAAGCGAGGGGAAACATTATGATCAGTGCTGCCGTATCACTGGCGATTGTGTACAGCTGTCTGCTCACATCGTGCCATGGAATAACACTACAAACTAACCATGGCCACCCATCACACACAGCCGCTCTCTCACACACATTCACAAACTGTCACGTGTGCTCTGATTCCCCACACGGTCCACCAGAATTTTCAAACACTTCCTCTCTCTTAGGGGATTGTTGGCGTGAAGCAGAAACAGAAATCAATAACACATCTAGGCTGATCTGGGAGAGAGGGGTTGTTGCCAGCTGAGGCCGTTTTTAACCACAGCGGCGGGGACGGCGTCAGACTGCACCTTCCACTGACTGAGTGCAC
The DNA here is from genome assembly GCF_002260705.1 of Seriola dumerili. NCBI lineage: Eukaryota > Metazoa > Chordata > Actinopteri > Carangiformes > Carangidae > Seriola > Seriola dumerili. The sequence goes on along the minus strand of NW_019174971.1, from coordinate 980,951 downwards.
CGCCGCACTCGTCCTCCTCTGCGCACTTTGCTAAGAGTTTTTATTTTCTTCTTTTTTTCTGATCAGTCAAGCAAAAGAACAGTTCCTGATCGGTGCGCTCTTGTTACCCTGCTTTAAAGTGTGCACGCCCACATGTTTGAATCTGTGTGTTTTTTTGTTTGTGTAAGCGAGAAAATGTTGCCAGGCTACTATTAAACTGGAGCGGTGCAAACATGACCTGTAGCGTTACCCAGCAACATCCGCTCCTCTACCTGTTTCTCTGTGTTTCTACTGTAGAGAATTTTTATTAGAAAACATGTAATTTAGTTTAATTAAAGGCCTCTGTGCCTCTGTCCAATGATGCTTTTTTGATTCTGTCATCGACAAATACGCCATTTGCTCTAACCAAGTGGAGAATAGGAGGAGTACTGTGGAACAGCCCTGTATTAAAATGACCATCATAAAGTCACAGTCATCTTTTTCCAAACAGAGCCAAATGTTTGCTTGATGTCCCAGGAGCTGGGATAAAGGCTCTAATCTCCACTGTATGCATACAAGGACACACATGGCAGCAGAGAGCCACAAAGCTGATATAAATCCACCACAGGTGAAATGCTGGGATAGCACCTGTTTCCACGCCTGCTGGGCGCTGTGACTTTTTCAAGGTGTCTGATTCGTCTCCTTGTGACGCTAACTTCAGTTACAGTGAAAGCGGAGTTGTTTGTTTCAATTGGATGCTGGGAATTATTTAATTCAAGCCTTAAAATATAGAAGATCAGGCAGCCTTTATTTTGAATATGAAAGTTAATTCTTGAGCTTGAGAAAATCGCAGTTGGGCGAGATAATGTTTTAATCATATCATGAAGACCGTGAGATACAGGTGACCTTGCATCAGGACTTCTTTGCAGGCATCACTGCCCTGACCTTGTCACTCCCGCACAGGAAACGCCGCATCCCTACTTGCATGAAAACATGTAGTTGTGAACACTGGCGTTTGGTGAAATCAGTTCATGTCCAATGAAAATAAAGTAGGATAGCAACAGCACAGAGTATAAAAGCTCTCACTACTAATAAATTCAAAATCAAACACGTTTTAATTATTCCAAGCTACCACAGCTCATTGGACAATAATGCAACGATCCTTAAAAATGCCACATGTTGAGCACTAGCTTACGACACAACATTCACTCCACTTTATCAGTGTCCTTAGCATCCGAGATTTCTCTGACTGAACATTACGGCTGAAAAAGCCCCCTGTATCCCGTGTGTGTTCGGGGGTCACTTGTGACACTGATGAGATAAACCGCAGGTATTAAACTGATCTCAACTACGCACCAGTGAAGTTTAATGACGCTATCGCCTGCCAAAGCGCTCAAATCCGCCTCTGTGGTGGTTCCCGCTACAATACGTGTGATTTTTCTTTTGTTTTTTTCTTTTCTGAATGCGGTGTGAATACAAAATGCCATGGTTTTAGGAGATTTTCACAGCAACGGAGCACTGCTGTCCGCTGGGAGCAGATACTACAAGTCAGGGAGGATTGTCGGGGCATTAGTGAGGTATCAGTGGCCAAACACACTCCTACTTCATCCCTTCTTCTCTTTACGTCGCCTGCCTGCTAGCCGGTGGCGGCGCTCGGCCCCTTCTCTCTAATCTTTGCTCTCTCTCTCTGTCTCTCTCTCTCTCTCTTCTCTTTTCATTCTTTCATTCTGTCCGTCACTTTGTCTTTCTGCAAGGATTAGCGCTAATATCTACCGGGGAGACTGGGCCAATGCAATCCCAACCACACCACATGGGCTTAGAGTTGGGAAAACAAGCTTTAAAAGTGGGGTGGGGGGGGGATTAAGGATGAAACCCTGCTAAAGAGCAATGTGTGCACATGAATGCGCATGTTTGTGTATACAAGTGATTCGGACAGATTGAGACAATATGCAAGGCAGCTGCATGGATAGGTAGAGAGTAGCTAGGTAGTGAGCAAAGGGAGGGTAATGGTAAGTGGATTTAAAGGAGACCCACCCTCTTGTACACACACACACACACACACACACACACAGAGCAAGGGATCAGGGGCGGAGACACCTGTAGGACCAAAGCAGAAACAAAACGCAGCGTGTGAATCCTCTCTCGAATGCACACACACACACACACACACACACGCCCTCTCGCTTTTGTCGTTCCCTCTTTGCCTCCGACTTTTCACCCGCACTCTCTCCCTCACCCTCGCAATTCCTCTCATTCTCTGTTACTCTCACTGCTCCCCTCCTCTGCTTTTCTTTGTCATAATAGCCCGCAGATGCTATTCATTTCACAAGCAGGGTGTAGGTGGAAGCATTTCTACCCAGAGCGGCGCGTCTGCGATATCACTGCCAATGCTCGTATGCAATGCCTTCTGCTCACCCCTCCCCTTTTCATTCTTATTCTTTTTTATTTAACAGCCCAGGGATTTTCTTTTTTTTTTCTTTTTTTTTTGTAGACTTCTTAAATATCTGTTGCACTGATGACATCCCAAGCAGCAACACAGTAAGATTAAAAAAAAAAAAACTAAACAAGTTCTTCGAGGAAAAAAGGCAACATATTGATTCAGAATTAGGATTTTCAAATTGAGGCATCATTCTGTTGAGAAAAGGTGCAGCTGAGAAGCTGTTTCGCCTTTCAGACGGTTTTGTTTGTGCGAGAGCGTCATAAATTACTCGGCAGACGGAACAATACGGCAGCGCCCAAATCAAATGAATTAGTCAGTCCACTGAAAACAGCCATAATGAAGGCTTTGTCACTGATACTGCGGAACTGTCCTCTTCAGTGTAAACTGTAATTACATCTTAAAGCAGTCTGTCCACAAATAAAAGAGCTCTGAGTGGCGACGCAGTGTTGGTTCTTTCAGTGCTCAACCTTGGGAGACAATGGAGCGTAGTTAAGATGTAGCAAATGTTATCAAACAAGTCACCCTGAATAAGGTGAATTGAGGTGACAATTATCTGTAATCAAAAAGACTCATTTAGTTTTTCTTCACATAAAATGTACAGAGAGACACTTTAATGTTGCAATCCATAGAATTTCATGATTAGTATTTATGTTTACATTTGTCCTGCACCATTCAATATATTGACATTCAGCGGTTATCTCTCTCTCTCTCTCTCTCTCCCTCTCTCTGTATATATATATATATATATATATATATATATATATATTAGTTTGTATTGGTAGTGGCAGGATCCGATCATTCCCGCACTGGATTCAGATTCAGATTTTCCTCTTTACACTGTGTCAAATCTGCACATCTGCTTTACAGTGAAGCAGCCACAGGAAATGCAAATGTTCTTCACAGTTGCGCTTATTATTGACGGACTCCTTTATATTTTAAAAGAAGTGAGTCTGTTAAATTGCACAGTAAATGGACAGTAGCTATGAATCCATGTGGTGTTACCATGGTACCCACAGGCATCACCAAATGGATTCGGACAATATTCTTAAGGATTACAATTAAGGTTTTCCGACGTCATGTTATCACGCAGCAGAAATTCCGCCTTTAAGTCAGGGGATAACAAAGGAGCGGTCCCCGTAGCAACTGAGAAAACTCTGTCTGCTGAGGAAGGCCACAGGATGTGACTGAAAGCTCTAGAACATTTGTAGTAAGAGGATTTAGTGATGATAAGTTTTTGTTTTTAGGGGTGGTTGAGCATTGTTTAGTTTTGGTTCCTGCATAGTGCTTTGTGTTGTTTTCTGGTGGGAAAGCAAAAAATAAAAAATAAAAAATCTGCCACACAACAGACTTAAAGGATTAGGCTGGTGATATTTTATATTTTTACTGATTGCCAACAAATCCAATCAAAAGACCAAAACCCAACAAAGCATTAGTCTGTCTCTCAGTGTTTTCTGACTTCCCCACCCTGTCTGCCCCGAGGCTGTTTGGTTTTAGTGACGTCAATCTCTTAAAACAGATCACAGTCTGTGTGCGCCTTTGGCCACACAGACAATACTTGTTAGAGCCTCGTTTCCGTTTGTACAGAACTGGGATCAGCAGGGCTCACTCTAAGTAAGTATTAAGTATTAAACCACAAATGAAATCTTATTTTGTAAGGTATTAGTTTAGATATTAATTTACCCTTTATATTTGCGCTAATGGCAGTCTTTTATTTTGCAGTGTTTGCAGTCAAATTTAAGATACCAGGCAGTTTCACAGCACAATGTCCTCTTTTATATGACTGTGAAGAAATGGCAAATAACCAGCCGACAGAAAACACTTGTCTCCTCAAATTAAGACTCTTAAAAACAATGTATGAGGATAAAAGTTAAGTGGTTACACCACATTGACAAGCATCCATTTACTGATAACATCAAATGAAGGGTAAATGATATCACGACTATGAAAGCTTCTTTGTTAGAGGAAGGAAATTTGGCATTAATCACACAACTGACAGGAAGACACTAATGGCATTGATCTGGATTCATACAGGAGTTTTATCAAGTTGAATAAAGATGCACCCAGTTCCAATTAAGATGGCGGAGAGCCGAGAGCGCTTTGTAGCAATCATCCAGTCAGGTTATAAGCTGAAATGTCACATTGCACACATCATAAGTAAATTTGACCAAAGCTTGAAATTTACCCTTCAGAAAATGGAGGCCATATTGTCACGTTGATCTGCTGTAAGAAGAGAAACTGAAAGTGCTCACGATGTCTGCTTGGAAGCATTGGATTGCTTTTCTCCGTCCTCGCGTTAGCTGAGCTCTGTGACACACACACACACACACACACACACACACACACCAAGCAAATGCAAATGCAAAAAAAAAGGAAGGAAGATGAGCAACAATCAGCAGCACAGCCACAAAACGATGGAAGAACAACATCAGAGAAAGAAAGCCGCGTAACTTCAAAAAAAAAAGAAAGCCACCGTGAGAGGACGCCCACCTGCAGCCAGAGAATGCAGAGGGCAATTTTCACTTATTCTCAAAGGGTTCATTTCTCTTCCCCAAGCCACGCACAGACGACACAATTGAAGAGAGGAAGGACACCTGGAGCAGCAGGCGGCCCGATCGATACCCACCAGGCTTTGGCAATACAAGGGGTCAGCGTGTTGAGCGGTTGATTGGTGGAAGGCCCAAAATAACTTGCAGCCTGTCACAGCGTCTGTGACCCCCATCATTGACACAGCACTTGGCTAGATTGGAGCAACATCAACACATACAAGACACCCAGAATGGAGCTGTATTGGATTTTCAGCTTCTCAGTCTTTTTGAGTTTTATCCATTTTTACTTTCTGATTTCAAGTTGACATGCTCTCTCCTCTGGTTAGTATATCGTGTTTGTTTAAATTGCTGTGAAATTGTTATCTCTTTTTGCGTGTCCTGTAGAGAAGAAAAAACATACCTCCATTACAGCCCTTTGTAAACCTGCTGTGATATACAGTACATCATAAAAGTTGATGCACTTCTCAGGATGGAAAAATCCTTGTATGAACCTGGAACATGAAAGAGTACTCTGCTGTCCATGATATTTATCGGACTTTGAACTGCTGCCATTGTTAAAGGAAAAACAGAGATAAAATCCAAGAAGACGGATAGAAAACTAGAATAGAAGGAGAAAAAAATGAACACCAATAGTAGCATTTTTCTCTGCCATCAAAATGATGTAGAATTAAATATATTATTATTTAAATGCAGTACATAAAGCTGCTCCAATCAATATTTTCAATCGATCAAATTACTGTGTAATGTGAAATTTTCAGCGAAAAAGGTCTGAAGCCACTGCTCATTTCCTGCCCAGCAGTTAGCAGCTTAGCTGGTGACGATAAATGAGATAAAGAGACAGACATTTTCTCTCAGGAGTTAGTGGAGACCCAGTCAGAGCAAAACAAAGAGTGAATAACGTGGCCAGAAACACAAACTAATAGTAGTAATAGTAATAGTAATAGTAATAGTGATACTACCAGAGCTAAACATTTAGGGAAATATCAAACTGAAAAGTCAATAAAAAAACAACAGATGACTTACTGCAGGCCAGTGGTTCCTTCTGATAACTCTTCAAAGCAAAGCAAAATCTACTCGTGCCCTTGTGGCTAAGTATGTCTATGAAGTGAAAGCAGTTCAAACAAAGAGCAATGTTCACAGATTTAAAAAAAATTCCTAGAGATAAATGACCAAATGTAGAATGTAGAAATGTGGCAAACTAAAAGACAAAAATGAGTAAATAGGCTCTAATTGATCTAAAACATCGTCAAAGATTTCCCTCCATGTGAAGTCTTCAGTCAACACATTCATTCAGCGAATCAGTGAGCGGTGATATGTGGCTACCTCATGCATGACTAGTGTTTTTTTTATTTATTTTTTTTATCCTGAGCCAGTGAAACATTAAATTGCAAAATAGCCCTTTTCACAATGAGGACATTCCACCTAGCTGTTTATGAACCGGTCACGAGAACGGCCATCCTTACCAATCAACCACCTCCATCCAACATACCTACCTTTACACCGTAAATAAATCCCCTGTCCATCTCCGATGACAAGATAAATACCATCTACTCCCCACCTGACAGAGAAACCTGTCCACCCCAGGGAGGAATGCATTCGCTTCCCTAAAGGGGCGATAAGGATAAGTGATGGTTTGTGAACCAACAGGAGCTCTTAAAGATAGAGTGAAGCTTTTGAGAAATAAGCTTTGGACTTCATAAGGGAATTTCTTTTGTCCCCAGATGTGGGGCAGTTATCATTACAAGTGTTTATGATAGCTTCTGATAAAGCTCTGCTTAGCTGAGTTTGCTGGGGGATTATTACAAACATATCCTCCGTCTGCTGGTATTGGGCCAAAGCAGAAGGGGATAAAGAAAGAAAAAAAATGCTTTTAAAACAAGTTAAAAAATGACGGACGGTTGCATTTCTGTGGTGCATTGGATTTTTACACCTCCAGCAAAGCAGAAAAATGTTCTTCAATAATAGTTCATGTTTTTTTAGCCTCAATAGATCAGAATGCAATGCTGCTGCAGGCGTGCAGGAAATCACTAATTCAAGTAGAAGTAGATAATAATCACAAAACCACTTTTGTGGTCGATCATTGCAAATTGATGATTTATTACAACACTAGAATTTATAAGGGTGTTTTGTTTTACTTCAGCCCAGTGCTGTGCTAAGAACAGTAGGAAACCTACAAAGGACACTGATCATTTCTTATTCTGTCTCCCTGCAGTCCTCCTTCCAAAGCTTGTCCAAAGCTTGTTTTTAAAACCTGTTACTCTTCACAACCCAAAAAGGGAAACAAAGATATTTTCTGATATTTTCTGTGCTTCTGTGCTTTAGCAAAAAGAACATGATAAAAAAAAGAAAACAATGCTGAATTTTTGCCGGATGAGTCGTCTCTCCAAGACACCAGATAGTCATTTGAGTCTTCAGAGAGATCAATATGGCTCCTTTATATGAAAATGAAGCTTTTTACTGGGCAGTTAAAAATCCAACTGATACCCCTCGCTGAGAGAAAAGTGACTTTTTCAGTCGGGATTAGATAGTGACACAGCACCTGTTCAAAATCTCCCTGAGCTGCAATGAAGAGCAATTAAGTGTGCCAAATATGGAATATGAGTAGCACAACACACTAACAGCAGATGTGGGAAAGGATGTTGGGATGGCTCATGCGGGGATGCTCTGTGTTAGCGTCGCAGAAGATTGGGTGAAGGGTTGGTCAGCTGTAAACGCCTCGCGGTCGTGCCGTGGGTTTTCATTAGCCGCTAAAGCAGATGTGACGGTCACCGGCAGCGGTCAGCGCCGAAGACGTAGAGAAGCACGGGGGCTGAGGCACAGATTCGTAATGAGATGTGAAGCCATCGTGACGGGGGGATGCATGTTCCCCCTTGCACAAACATGGTCTCATTAGTTATGTTGGAGAATTGACCTCTATATATGAGCACACAAATTAATCTTTTGGTCGGTTCAACCAAATTACAATTAACCGTCTGTAGTCTGGTTCCAAAATGAGGACAATGTTTTATAAAAAAGACACATGAATGTTGCATTTTTATGTGTATTGTTTCCACTACAATTGAAATCCAATTCACTTTCATTACATTGGGATGGAGGTGGAAATCTAAGACAGTAGTAGTTTCTAGTATGACAAAAGAAACACAAATAACTTGAGCACTCTTTTGCAACTTGGGTGAAACAACCCTTTAAATCATGTGAACCACAATAACACAGTTGTTTTTGCTGTCCTGCGACAACCATGTATCTCCAAAGCATCTGCTTTTCATGAGCTTAGAGAGACAGCCCCGCTTTCTGCTTTCTGACAAGGTGCTTCTCTTTAATCCACTGGGTTTATATGAGCGTCTTATTTAGCTAAAACACAGAGGAGAATTTTCTCAGCCCATGCACAAACACTTGATCCTTTACTTAACCTTTCTCGAAAAACTACAAATCACCAAATTTGGAGATACATGGCGTTTTTTTGGGGCTGCAACAGTACGTTTGTGACATTGTGACATCATCATGCAGTGGAAATGAATAGTGCGAGAGGCACATATCAATGTATGCATTCAATATTTATGTTTTACAGACAGAACATTCATTTAATTAATGAAAGACTTTTGTCAATTACATATTAATTGATTACAGCTTCGAAAGTGTGAAGATTTGCTGCTTCTCGTGGTTTTATCCCATTGTCAGTTGGAAATGTTTGGATTTTTGACTGTTGGCCAAAATCAGTTTGACTTTGAATGGGAAATAGTTATGAGCACTTGTTAATATTTGCGTTGTTGAATGATTGGGCTGCTCTTTAAGATTCATGGGAGCAACTTGAGCTTTTCAGTATTTGTGCTTGGAAAAGATTTCTGTGTCTGTGAGGGCTCGACTTGACCTTGGCGTGGAGGCACGTCGGAGCAGCGTGGCCGCTCAGGCAGCATGAAGTTGGCCACGGAGGAGGCAGTTTGGTAGGCAGGTGTCGGCAGGGTGCCAGGACGGAGCTTCTTTGATATTCACAGCTCATGAGGGAGGGGAGAGGGGGAGGCTGATGTCTAGAGGACTGATGGGGTAGAGAGGGTGGGGGGTGGAGGGGTTAGGAAGAGAAATGAGAGAAAAAAAAAAAGTGAGGAGGAAGACGGGCAAGAAAATGAAGACAGGGATGGAGGGTGGGCAGAGAGAGAGGAGGAAGGGGAAGACGGAGATCTGCTGTAGTTTGGTTTGACAGCATCACTGCCTGTGGGGGGGGGGGGATGGTGTGCACTGACCTGTTTCTAATATTATCTCTGCCTTCCTTCTTGCCCACCACCTTTCCCCTGCTTCCGCTCTTGTTTTCCTCTCACGTCTTCACGTTTAATTTCACCCTCCTGCGTCACCTATTGTCAGCTATTTGCTCCTCTTTTCCCTCTTTAATTTCCCTCCTTTTTATTTGTGCACCATTTCCCGGGTTTGTTGTCTTGTCAAATTTTCCAACATGCGCCAATTCACGTTTTTACTAGCCCACTCTTTCTTTCTCCACGCTGTCGTTTTCTCCGTCTCCTGCTCCAGCCCATTTTTATTACTGCAGAACAATCCCCTTCCACACTCCAGGGGCTAGTTATCCTTTTACATACACATGGGCTATGGAGGTACATCACTCCCAGCACCCTTTAACCTTCAAATACCTGTTAGCATTGCAAAGTTATCACTTCATCCCACTGTAACATTAAACATGACCCAATATGTAAAACCATAAAAAAGACAAGTCCATGTTAAACTATTAAAAATCCAGATTTGCCAAATGACAGTGGCTTTGGACTAAAAGCTAGAAGTGGATTCAGCTCTGCCTCTCCGTGTTGCACCACCTCCCGTGTGTCCTTCAATAATCCACATTCACAGGTCTGATGTGGATTTTTTGTGCAAACATCGCAGAGATAACAGACCAGGAGCGGACTGTTTTAGATTCTGCAAAAAAAAGGAGGAGGATGAGAGGTGAAAGAGGGCTCATTAGCCATGTTTCTGTGGCATCTCTGACATTTTGAAAATGTATTTTTTTTCCTCACTTGGCTCTTGTCATGATGTCGGGATAAAAGTGCGCATTTGATGTCAAATGGAAAATGGCACATTAGTGTTTTCCATTTTTATCTAGTGAGTGCTACTGGATCCCTGCAAAGCAAAAGGGTAGCTTTTGTTTTCTTTTTTTTTGTCTGCAACAGAGCAAGCCAGCAGTTGTTTTTTTTTTGTTTGTTTTTAGAGTCACCAAAGGTCCAATGTAGAAACTTCCACCCCCATATTTTGGCAGCGACCTGATGGAAGAAATACAACATAGTAAAAATATAGTAGTAAATGCTGTAAAACGTCCAGGTGTTGCTTTAATTTCGCCCAGGAAGCTGGAAGTGAAAGCAAGCAGCAGCAGCAGTGTGTGTTGGGAAGTTTTACACAGGGAACAATTCAAGGGGCCCGGTGCCAAATAAACACAGACAGGAGGCAGCAAGGAACAAAATGAGGTGAGACAGCAGCACTGATAAAGGATGTTTTGCATGTGTATGTGTGTGTGTGTGTGTGTGTGTGTGTGTGTGTGTCTTTGCCTGCAGCTCTCTCATTAAGGACATCTCTCTTCCCAAACCTGGCCCCTACTGTGGTTGGATTATACACACACACACACTCTTGCATAGATGCACTCCCCAAACCTGATAGAGACTGGTTGGCTAATTCTGCTACATTAGCTATCAATGCCTCAGATCTCCCCCTCACGCCTCTTTATTTCAAGTTACGGAGCTAGGAAACTAATTAATGGACTCTATGTCTCCTCTTCAGAGGCCATTAGATTCATAGCTTATTACTATTCAAGCTGGCTCGTTCTCTTTATGCTTTCACGATAATCCAAATATGCTGTAATTATGAGTCTATGGTTCTGAAATATCCATAAGCCAACACAGCAGCAGCAGCAGCAGCAATGTCTCAGTATGCATGCAGTGGCGCCAGCAAAGTCTTCCCTGAATGCTGATTCCAGCTCGTGGGCTCACCCGCCTCACAGTCGCACAACGTCGCTGTTTATCAGAAACGCACGTGCACACAAAACAAAACCCGACCGGGGGGGGGGGGGGGGGGGGGGGAGGATGTTGCAGTGGAGGATTTGAATCGGGTTCAGACCTGTGGATGGTTTCTTTTAAGGAGCGAGCTGATGGAATAAAAAATAAATAAAAACGGCAAATGCCAATAAATCCGTCAAACTAAATGCCAGGCCTATGCTAAGGAAATGTCATTGGCTGTTTTATAATGGGGCCGCTGGCCACGGGGTTGAAGCTGTAGCATGTGCCGCCTGCTCAGGAAAGCGCTGTACATGCAGAGGAGCACTCCGGCGAGGGGAGGCCAAGCAGCTGGTGGTGACGCGTGGAGTCACAAATTAAAGGAAAAACCTGAAGGAAAACGCTTAACACATGCAAATGCTGTCATAAAAGTGTCCTGAACGATACAATTAAGCTATGAACATCCCATCATGCAATGCGATATGTATATATAAAAAAAATGTACAGCTCCACCTTCCTAAGTTGCATCAGCCCAACGCTTCACTTACTTTATGTTTATTTTTCTCTCTCTCTCTCATTCGTCGCCCATCTGCAGCATTGTGGGCAGTAAAACCGCCGCATCCTTACTGGATAGAATATTCTTGGACGTGGTTCATGTATCGAGTCCTCGGTTTCACACTTCACACTCTTCGTTTTTTTGTCCAACACCTTCCTGTCCTCTGCAATCTTATCAGATGTCACACCGCCCGAGTCCCCGAGCAGCACAATGGTTAACTCTCTCTCTCTCTCTCATTAGCAGGTATTAGCCGACCTGTCGGTAAACAAAACACACACACACACACACACACACTCTTTTTGTCTCCCTTTATTCAGTAGTAAGCAATTTCACTCAGCCTCTCCTGGACTTGTTTAACAGTGACAGAGAGGCTGTAAGGAGAGAAATGCTTGTGTGTGTGCACAGTAAGTAAGCGTGCGCGCCTCCCTCCTCCTGCATCGCTGGCCTTTTTTCACACGATGCGAACTGACATCTAGCAGGTAGCGACATTAATATTCAAGGTGTGGGAGTACATGTAGGCGTGTGCTCTTGTGGCTGTGTGTGTGTGTGTGTGTGTGTGTGTGTGTGTGTGGCTATTACCAGGAATGAATTCTTTCGCCAAGACACTCAAGTCCTGCACCGTCTCTGTCTTTGATGTCTACGTAGGTTGTCACGGCAGCCACGACACTCACTGTGTATGCTGCATAAATGTTTACAGCAAATGCCAGGCCACATTAGCACTGTGTGCGGTTGTGTGTGTGGGCAAGAGAGAGAGAGAGAGAGAGATAGGAGGATCATAAACACCATGACTGCCGGCATGTACACTTACATTAAAAAGAAAAAAAAAAAACCAAAAGCTTGTGGAATTGAGGTCATTTAGAGTACTGGAAATGATACTGTGGGATATCAGGTCTTAAAGCTGCTGTGAAAATATAAAACATTCATGTGCGAAGCATTGAGCCAGCAGCAGTACAAGTGAGCTGGTGAGAAGAGCTTACATGTCTCATCTGTGACACTTCAGGGATTACGCACAAAACAGACTGTTGAGGCACGTCAGCATCGCTGGATGGGAGTTCTTCATGTATGTCCGTGGACTTGCCGGTTGGTAATTTGGATAAAACGCTGTTGTGGCAGAGCCTGCTTTCCAGTTATTTGAAGAAGTAATAGGAGCTGACATATTTGCGCTAACCAACACGAGTTTCAGGAGACAGTTTTTTTTTTTTCCATAAAGGAATAGCTTGAACTTTTGTCCACCATGTAGGTGGCTTGGCAGGTAGATTTTGTTAGCTGTTTCCCTCTGTTTTCTGTCTTCATGCTAAGCCGAGCTACCCATCTCCTAGCTAATAGCTTCATACTCATCTTCCAGACATTGGAGTATTGTCAATCTTCTTGTCAAACTATCCGCAAGAAAAGCGGATGAGTGCATTAACCAAAAACATCGAAACTCCTGCTCCCAGCTCTGGCATTGTGGATTATCTGTTTTGCCACAGCTTCTGACCATAGTGACTTTTCTGTCGCTTGGAAGAGCCCAGAAAGAAACCAGTCGAGAGGGCAAAGTCTATTAGAAATCAATTCTTGATGCGAAGAAGTGGAGGCTGATGAGGTCAGCCCACTGAGACGTTTCTCCATCTGGCTCTTCCAGGGCTGCTCTCTAACACTCAGCGATTAGCAGGAAAGCGTCAGAGTGGCTGTTGTGACAGAGTGCGAGCAGCTGACACCCCACTGCGCATGTGGAGTGCCTGTAGTTCTTTCCAAATCCACACATCTCCGGGGCAATCTGTCTTTGAAAATAAAAGCTCATTGGTAAATTCCTACCTTGATTACATGTCGAAGAGACGAGTGAGCGCTGTGTTTGACATTGTCTTTTTTGGAAACAACAAAAAGCCGATTTCAAAAATGTCTCAGGGGGTTCAGCCTCCCTTTTGACACCAGGATCTGTGGCCTGTATAGTGCTGAGCGGAGGCTGGATAGAAGAGCACCACAGTGAAAGGATTAACATTAGAGCTAGTGGCTAAAGCGTTGCCCACAGGTCAGATTAACAGAATGTAAAGCTTGCACCCCTTACACTGCACTTTGAAGTGGGGCTTACATCCTTGGCTTTATCCTGTCAAGATGTGGAGCCAATGGTGAAAGGAAGCTTTTTTTCCATTTTTTTTATCTTATTTTATTTTTTATATTTGACATGTGGGTTTGCTTGGGGTGACGAGCAATGAAGGATCACAGCAGTAGGTATGAGCTGGTGTTGTCTAAGTCAGGACTCCACTGAGAGTAGCTGAGGGTAGGAGAGTTATCCCTGCCTTACATATTATCTACCTGTCCCTCTCTGCCACATGTTCCAGTGATAATTCATTGCAGTACTCCTTTTAAATTCAATAGAAAATATACATTTATATAACAATATATGTATTGTAAATGCTAAAGGAATACATGCACATTTGTTCATTTCTTTGAGGCTCTTACTTTTGGATTTTCGTCTTTAAGGTGGATTGTTGAGGCATTTTTGGAAGAGAAGCGGCTTCGTGTTGCGTCTCCAGGTACCATTGAGTAGCTGTTCTGGAGCTTTTGACTGCATCTTCCTCCAGCAGGTGGAGTTTGCCTAATTATCACTGAATCGTCAACTTTGAATATTGTGGATAAGAAAGTGCAGAGGATGTGGCCGTTTGAACACCATGCAATATGTTCAAAACCTCCAGAATACTTAACGGACCTTGCGGGAGAGTGTTTCCTTAACTTACTGTTTCTTTATTTCCTTTTTTTTTCTAATGTTGAATACTTGTGATTAACTCAGCAAGTAATTTAATTGCCGGGTTCTGTAACACACAAATAAGTGAACCATATACAGCTCTATCTCTGTGTTTGCCGTCAGTCTCACCTGTTGCTCCTGCCCTCTCCGGCTCTCTCTCTCTCTCCCTCGGCTGCATGTTGACTGAGCCTCCTCTCTTCATTAGCTGATATCCATTCCTGACCGCCTCCCGCTGCCTCAGCCGCCTCTCGCCTGGCAACACGCGACGCAAATTAATTGGATAGCTAATCGCGCCGGTCGGCCTGTTCAGCTTTCCCACGTGTGCTTTCTCAAGTTTTCCAGGTACGCCCCTCCCCTCAGGAAGGAGTCTCAGAAAATATTTTTTCAAAGTCCATCTGGACTATGAGGGCAAACCTTCATCGCCACAGTTAAAGAATTAATGTCACCCACTCGCACGAGCATGTCGATGTTAACCGGCAGCTATGCTAACCGTCTTCTCTGCGGGATGATGTCTGGATGCAGAATGTGCACGGAGAGGACGGGCTGTTGACAGACGGGTCTGTTGTCAATGTGACAGAGAGGGGATAAACGAATCAATGCGCTGCACTCCGCTCGACAGTGAAATAAGATTTTACCCATTTGAAAATGTAAAAATATCAAAAATCAATATGTGGCAGTCAATGTTGCCACCATATCAATTTCTTCTCAGTTGTGAGGGTTTCGCTGTTTTCCTTCACCTTGTGTGACAGTTAACAGAATATTTTTTGGAGGTTTTACACTGTTTGTTTAACCCATAAAAAACCACAAAAACAATTTGAAAACATCACTCGAGCTGTGATGAGCAATTTTCGCTATTTTTGGGGCATTTCATTGACCATATGTCGCAGCTTGATGGTAGCAGGTAGCAGCAGAGGCGGAAAGGACCCAAATACACACACAGACACACACGCGCAGATTCAGTGAAGAAACTTTAATTGATGAAGTGAAGAAAAGCAGGCTTAGAGACAGATGGATGGAGTAGCAGGCAGGCAGGTACAGGAAACAGGATACTGCACACTGGTAGCGGGCGCATGGGGGGAAACACACTGGAACATGAGCAGATGATCCAGGCCAGGAGCTGGTACTCACTGGGGGATAAAAAATTAAAAAAAAAAAAAGAGGAAACTTGGGAACAGGTGTGTGAGCGGGCAGGGGAGCTCAGGTTGGGGTGGGAGACAGGTGAGCTGGAGGAAAGTCTGAGGACATCTGGTGGGCGGATGGAGAGTGGCAAGAGACAGATAAAATAACAAAAAAGGGGAGAAGCAGGAATCCTAACAGAGGGGATGGTGAGGCCAGGAAAAAAAAGAAAAGAGTTTGTTTATTGTGCTTGAAAGACATGATTTTAATGTTAATGGACCTTTTAAGAGGCCGCTGTTTCTGAATTTGAATCATTTTCGACACAATGGTGGGATTTAAACAGACGACGACGAGGGGGTGAAGCTAAGTGAGACGAGAAGAGGGGACAGGAGAGCGGGAGGATCTGCTCTTAATTAGGCTGATTCATTATGTGCAGAATTTTAAACCGCGCTGAGCTCAAGTGCACACAGCTGTATAGCGCTGAATATATATGGGGAGGGATGTGTGTGGTCCAGAGTCCATTATATGTCTTGCATTTCTTATGTGGATGTCGGTCTACTGTAGCTCTGCTCCCTCAGCTTCACCTAAATATCTCGTTTTCAGACTTGAAAATGGGTGTAATTCAAATTCTCTTCTTCTTGTCCTTGCATGATAATTCATCCAATGCTAATATATCAGTTTATTCTGCCTTCCAATCCTGTTTTGATCCTGTGTAATTTCCACGTTAACGGTGACGCAGCCGACACGGTTTGCCAACTTGAATATAGCCCCAGATCGTGACAACAGGCCTGCGTTAAACTGATTACCTGGATTTACTGTATGTGGGGGAGATAATCAGACATCATCACCCTGCACCGAGACAGCTGTGGCATATAAAACAACTGTGATGGAGCAGATATAAATTCCTCCTGACTCTCATATGACCCCCAAGGCTTGATTTTTTTTTTTCCCCAATCCCGATCCAGATGACACAGTGTAATAACATCTGTCCCTCAAGGATCCATGTTCGACGTCAGCCTCTCTACTTTGAGGTTATTGGAAAGTAATGTGTGTTGAATTTGACTCATGATTCATGTCATGTTTGAGATTGCTTAAATACAGCTGGGTGAGATAATGGGCGACAGGAATGAAAAAAGAGCCATGACATGAGGCCTCAGTGGGACAATTCTGAGGAAATGTTATTCAACAGTCTCAACCGTGACCCTTCTGGGGAATTCACATCATATCAGAAGACTTATGAGCAAATATGCTATAAGGGAAATTACAATAGTGAGGGACAAAATGCATGTATGACTTTTTTTCATGGTGTTACAGATGTCTGAAGGTCCGTCTGGGTGGAAATGCAGTTAGACAGAATCGCACGAATCACAGTATGTGGGACTTCGCCATCAATATTTGAGAAAAAGGGAAAGGCAGGAAATTAGAGCAGGATACAGGAGAAGAGAGGCTTTAATTTGGAAGAGGAGACAAAAGTTGGACACGCTCCAGTGAGAGTGAATTTGAAATGGAGTCTTCCCCACTAATGTAATGTTTGTCTCAACTGTCTGAGCAATCGAGGCAGCTTTGTTTTACCGTAGTGCAGCGACACCAGTAAAGTGAAGCCAGATCTTTCCTGAAATTGCCCGGCCATTCATTGGTATTTAAGCAGCATTAATGGTGCATTTACAGTACATCATTATATCATCAGATGGCAAACTGGTTGTGTGTGTGGTTTCAGTGGAGAGGAATTTGAAATCGATGGAAGAAGTCCAAGTTTTACTTTTTCTGATCATAGGCGCTGACTGCAATTACAAAATAGAAGCGAAAATGCACAAAAAGCACCGTGAAGTTACTGGAATTCTTTTTAAATAGAGAAATGCTCCATGAATATTAAAAACCGAAAACAGTTCAAACTAAATAAAGACAGATTTGTCTCCCTCTACTTCTTGTCTAGACAGCATACAGTGTGGAAAGCCCCATAGTTTCCAGATCTCTAATACTTCCTGATAGCAGAATATGTCTGGATAGTAAAAGGGTTTATGGTTTGATTCAGTCTGAACAGAATATTTTCCCTGTTCTTTGCACCTTACAGTTAAAAAAAATGCTGCATTCTCTCATTTGTGAAACAAGAACTCATGAAATGCACAGAATCTAGTTGTTCCTCACTAATGAGCCTTTGTTTTTGTTTTTTTCTCTTGTCCTCCATGCTCTCCGCGTGACCAATGTGATCTCCATCTTCTCATGTGTTTTCTAACGGCCGATGGCGATACTCCCTTTCTGCTGACATCATTAGGTAAGAACAAACATTACTTAACCATGCTGTTGTTGTTGGTTGGACTATTTCACATACTTATCTCCTGCTTTTTAGTTTTATTTGAATACTTTTGAATACCTTGGAAACAGATGAGGACGCAGCTTATTGCTTGAACTTCTTTGCCACTTTATCTCTGATTCATTTTTCAGCAAAGATGTGCTTGATGATTTGGGGTATTTTAGTCAAACCATGTTATGGTGTCATTTCTTGTCAGGGTCTTTTTTTTTTCTTTCTTTTTTTTTCATATAAGAAACATAAAAAGGAAGGAAGAAACAAAACAAAACAGATGACTCTGCAGAGATAACAGAGATACGAGAGATTTACAAGAGCTCAAATAAAAAAATCTGACATCAAAAGAAATCAAGATGACAAGCCAAAAACTCAGGATGACTGCACTGACCTGGATTCTAGTTGATTCCTCAGTGCAATAGCTAGCAAAGCAAAATTAGGGCTACAAGCAGGCTAAATAGCTTTTTAATAATTTATAGTTTGTTCTGCTGTTGGCTGCATTGATAAGCTGCCTGCTTAACATATTGAGATCATGAATAAGTGAAAATCAGATTCACAGTAGCGGCGCACGGCTCGGAGGTAACATCGACACGAGCAGGCGTGATCTTAACCGTCTTTGCAAAGGCGGGAAAATCTCTGGAACAAGCTAGACTCAATCCAAGATGGCCGGGGCGCGCCGACGGGAGCCAGGGGGTTCAAGTGGGAGTTTCAGAAGCGCTGCCCTCTGGCAATGTCACGAGCCACCTAACCATGCGCTCCTCTTGTCGAAACAGCGCCGCAGCCCCTTCAAAAGGTTCATTTCTGTCGTCGCCTTAGGCACCAGCAGCTCCGCTCTGCACTGTTATTTGCTTCAAGTCTGATCATTAGCACCACCAGAGAGCAGCGTCAGGATTAAGGAATTGATCCCACCTTGTTTTCATTCCTGGCATCATTACAGTCCGACCATACCGCACGAGGGGGAGGAAGCTGTCTTTTTTCGTGCGGTTTTTTTTTGGGGGGGTGGGGGGGACAAGGACTTGAAAGCCTCCCAAGGTTTTTCATTCTGTGGTTGTGGTATTACCCCGTTTGCTCTGGTGCAGTACCCTGCCACAAATTTGATTAAACAATCTCCGAGATCATCCGCAAGTCAAGTGCATAGCCTGAAGGCCGAAGCTGTGTGTGAACCACAGAGTCTGTGCTGTCGCTGTGTTTTTGTGAGAAAATGAGAGTTGTTTGTAGTTGTATCATTTCAGAGAAGAGTCATGTCCAAGATGAGAAAAGAGAGTGTTTGTCTCTGGTCGACGCTTTGAAATCAACTGCCTCGTGCTCAGTTTAAGAAATAAGGTTGATTTTTGAGGTTCCGGGAGTTTAGGGTATGTTCATGTAATAGTATTAAGCCTGAGTGTAAGGGTTAATGAAAGTGTAAGTCAGAGGGATGCTCCCAAACAAAATGTGCGTGTCTTTTGTGTTGTGCACGTGTACGCGCGTGCGTGTGTGTGTGTGTGTGTGTGTGTGTGTGTGTGTGTGTGTGTGTGTGTGTGTGCTGGAGCCCTTAATCCTTTAACGGGATTACAAGATGCATTGTCCTTTGTTCACTTGTTCCTTTCCACCCACGTATGCTGGTAGCGCAGATGTCAGAGCCCACATCCAGGATTATAATGTAATGGGCTCTCAGTCGGGCGGGTGAGAGGGTATATTTTCATTTAATCTACCCTTAAGCCATTATGATTTTTTAATGCAACCTGAGATGATACATATTGTTTGTGCTTGTTTGACACAGAGGAAATGTGTTGTGTGAGTGTCACATTTACGTTCATGGAATGTAGCTTCTTTTGACTTTTGAGCAGACCTCTGCCCAGTCGAAAATGCACGTTCCCCAGTGTGAGTGTTGAACTTAAATTGCTGAAAATGAGGCAATGTGGTGCGAGCGTGGACGGATTACAGAGTGGGCTCATAAAACTCAGGGGCTCAAGGGGTCAGGTTGCCCCTGAGCCAGAGCCCCTGACCCCTGAGATAGCCACAGAGACAGCAAGAGACCCAAAACAACCACCAAATTGTTAACAAAGGTGTGTCCAGGGGCCTGTTGTTTCATAATCCATCCATGGGTGAGAGTCAAAGGTGTGTTCAGCAGCTACTGTATATACCTTTAAGGATCATTGAGCTCCTGTCTTTTCTACAGAGCTAAAAAAAAAAAAAACACACAGCTGTCTCCAAGCTGCACGAGGCTCAAACTCCATGTGGAGATGCATGGGATCCATTAAAAAAGTGTTCTCCGCTTTCTTCGCTGGCCTTCACCAGCACACCACTCCAGTGGCCTCGCCGCTGATATTTAGAATAACAAGACCGCAGTGCATGGCGCTCGCTTTTTCTTTTCTTTTTTTCTTTTTTTACCAAGCCACTGGTGATGCAGTGAGTTATTTTGCGAGTTAACTTAATATAAAAGACACTGTGAGAGCACACCTGTCCATGTTTATCCTCACTGCAGGATGTTTGTAGCTGTGCTGAGGCATTTTCCCCCAGCGAAATGAACCAGAACCGCACGCAGCATACACAAACAAATGCAGGCTCCTCTGTCTGTGTGTGTGTGTGTGTGCTCATTGTATTTAAAAGAATATGCCAGCGGTTTTACATGTTTTAGACCATTAAGTACAAATTGCATATAGCTTGCTTTACAGTGTCCCATTCCCCAGAGCACAGAATAAGCACGTTTTTAAGATGGATTTTCATCTTTCCTGCCAATTTTGACCACTTTTATTTCAGCGCTTCACGAAAATCAGCTTGCAGAACTCAGACGTGCACTTTGCTTCCTTTTTTGGTTCAACTATCATCTGTGTCAGGTTAATTCAGTCGCAAGCAGTGACTGTTAGCGCTTTGAAAGATGCTTCCACAGTTCACTCGGTTGCTTAACAACCACATAAACCGGCACGTGTTATGCCCATTACATCTTTTGTGATGGCTCATGGAATACAGAGTTTATTTTACATACGACCATATTTTCAGTGTCGGAACATCCTTTGTGCCACCGAGGAAAGTTTTGCCAATGGTCCCTGTTTGCAACTGCACTCGTTGTAATACTGACACTAGCATAAAAGTGAAGATAAGAAACATTTTTACATAATTAACACAGGAACTCAAATAATTCTCAAGCGTCTTCGAGTTCATTGTCACTGTATACTGAGAAAAATAAAGAAAAAATCAGCTTTAAACACAGGTCCGTATTAATGCGATGCACTTTGTGTTTATAACAGGATGAAGCATGTTTACCACCGACATGTTTCTTTTGGTGAATGCGTGGGTTTGCATGTAAGTGAAGTCATTTTAGTATATTGCCATTCATTCATCCCCAGGCCCGCAGAGTTGGATGGCTGTGTTTCACCAGCATGGAAAATAGAGGATATGTCCGTAAACGCAACATTGTCAGAGGAATAAGTGTCAAGTGGCCACTTTGCCGGGGCTCTAGATGCAGGTAGATGGGAGGGAAAGAGGTGGGCGAGAGCCGCACTGGCGAGGTAATGACAACCTGGTCGTTGCATCCAAAGTCAACAACTGGAATAGCGACGGAAGAGCTTGAATTATCCCCAGAGGAACGGCCGTGTGTGGATCCATCCAGCGCGTGTGTTTGCATATGTGAGTGACACCGGACCTGGAAGGGTTGTTTTGCTGGCATATCGACTGAGGGGCCGAAAGTGGATGAAGGCAGTCTGAGCTCATCCAATAATTCACAGTGGCTTATGGAGACATAGATTTTTTTTTCAGGAGATCAAAAGATATGCAAGACAAAGTCATTACCATCATGGATACAATCTATGATCCACGTCTAAACTTAGTTATTAATGTTTCTCGATGATGTTTGTTTATATCAGTAATAGTTTAAAAACTGCAGGAAAGATGCCAAATGAAAAATCTTGATATGTCAAAGCGTCTGATTGAAGTGAAATGCATGAACTGTCTGAACACACGAGCATGATTCACACGGTTTTAGATGGCTCTAGATTTTAGATCTGCTTAAAAGTCGTAGATAAAAAAAAAACACAGCCTGACAATCATCACAGCTTTCCTCAGTACCAAAGAAAACCAGCGATGTTCCAGTGCAAACAGGAACTACTCATAGATTATTAAGCATATATTTTATATATAGTGGTCTAAAATCACTGAGTGGACCGTAAACTTTGAATTAATCAAAAGCTCCATCACCCTGTTTTCTATCAAACGCAACACAAGTTTAATAATTAGGCCACGCATGAAATGTGAATGGTAGGAGATGGTACTTCTTACCTGTCTGTACAAATGAACAGTGTAATTGGATTGTTTGTCTATTCACCCCCCCACCCCCACCCCCCAGCTCTGCTCATCATGCCTGCCGCGTCCTACTTTCAGCCTACTTCACACCGCAGTGAAAACAATCTCCTTGAAAATCTCTGCAGTGTCAGGAAAAAAAAAAGTAAAAAAAAAAGTTGACTGCATCTTCTGTCAATTAGTGTGTTTCCACCATATGTGGTGCTCAGTTATTCTGTTTGTGAGTTGCAGCATGGAAAATGTCATTTCCTGTCCCTGTGGTGGAGGCTCAGGCCTTTGTGAGCGCTAATCAATAATGTATTACATTACAAAAAAAAAAACCCACATGCCCATTGTAAACACAACTGGAATATGCTAATATTTATACTGAGCCTTGTATGCACTTAATCATAATCACTGCTGGGTTTTGTGGCTTTTCGCATGCTCTCTTGTCAACTGTAATATCAATTCATTGTCAGTTTATTCATGCATTGACGGATATACTGTATGTATTCAAACTCAATGAGGTAGCAGTGCTGTCTTGTTTGTCAATAGAAATGCATTGAGTCAGAACAACATCCAAGAATCCATTTAAAGCAAATCAAGGGAAACTGTAGCTGTCAAAAAAATGAACGCTTAGTCATTTTAATACGTGTGCGCTGAGAACGAATGCGTCTTTGGCCTCTTCTCCACCTGTAACCACACCCAACAGTGATGCAAGGGTGTACTACCAACAACCTGAATTGCATCACGGCAACAAGCTGAGAAAAACCAATATTTTCTGCTTTGGCTTTTATTTTGGAGAACTATTGACTCTGCTTTTAGGTTTGGTTTGGTTCTTCTGCTGCTAAGATTCCACTATGTTTCCCAGCCGGTTGCTGACTTTGTGTGCCTGCTGTGTGATGCTGGACAGGTAACATATGGGGTGGTTTGACAGCTGCTGAGTTGATAAGAGCGGCGAGAGTGGGCCTCATACTAAATATGCACGGCCGTAAAACCAAAACAATGAGCTTTCACCACTTTCACATTACACACGCTGCATATGTTGCAGAGAAACGCTCTGTAATGAGGAAAAAATCTTTTACTCTCCACTCACTTGCCCACCTGCACACAGAGGTCAGAGGTCAAGGTCATTCAGAGAAAAGAGTAGATTACCACCAGACTCTCCCAGTGATGAAATGAAGAAAGGAAAAAAAAAACAAATATCGCAGCAATCAGCGAGTGTGAGAGAAACCAAAGTAAGAGACTGAGGAGTTATTTGGTCAACACAGCGATGGGTGGAGAGGTGCAAAGTAAGAGGTGTGTGTATGTGTGCATGCAGTGGAAAAAGAGGGGAGGCTGTTGTTCTTAACTGAGACAAACTGGAGCTATTAGAGGGCCTATTGTTGCCCGGCTGGCCCCTGAAAGAACAGCTTGTCCCAGCACTTATTCAGTGAATAGATGTGGCCGGCACTCCCGGCTATCTCGGCTGATCGCACAGATCAATCTGGCGAGGGGACCTGCAGCAGCTGTATAGGAAGGTGTGTGTGTGTGTGTGTGTGTGTGTGTGTGTGTGTGTGTGTGTGTGTGTGTGTGTGTGTGTGCGCGTGTGTGCGCGTGTGCATGTGTGTGCGTGCGCTTTGTGTGGGTATGAGAACATATACACATAGACGTTTACATCTTTATCTATAAACAGCTTCATAATTAAATCTATGTGAAGTGGTTTTTTCTCACAAAGAGACCAGCTAGACAAGAGACTATTTTCTCATTCAGTTTCTTACAAAGAAAGTCAGAACAGTTTGCAATGGTAGATTTCTGTCTGTGCATCTCTTACTTTCATTTGGGAAAAGATAATGTCACGTAGATGTACTTCACCCGTCAGGAAGTGGCAATGATTTGAATCAAACCGCGCCAGACATTTGCGGGGTTGTTTGACGATGACGCCGGGCGACCGTCAGTCAAATGCGATCCGAACTACACCCACACAATCCTGATCAAGCAGGTTATCTGAGGTTGTGACTGTTTAACTTGGAAGAAAGATTTGGGTTCCATACAATTCCAGTTTAATACAAATGGGATCTCACTCTCGTAGTTTGTGGCCATCATTTCTATTGTTTATGATAACGCTGTAGTTTCCAAGGTGATTGTGCAGCATCTGCGGAACATTGCTAATAAGTTGTTTTCATTTTGACTTTTCCTGACAGTCTACATCCATTTGCATTTTCGATGACACTGACGTGAGGTAATTTACAATGATGTGTTGTTTCCTTTGTTGACTAAGCATTCACAGTGCAGCAGTAAATGTTGACTGTGCATGTAGACTGTGTTCAGTTGGTGCAACAGGCTGCCCAGAACTATCCTTTAAATTATCCTTTAATCAGTTGTTGACCTCCTTCCTCCTCACGTATAACAGTGTGCTAATGCTCTCGTTCCTGTCTCCACACACACACTTTTGCCCATCCACCTGCACAACTTCAAAGATGGCTGATTTAACCACTGCTATCTCCCAGTCCAATAAACAGCTTCCAACGTGGCTTTGAAGTAGCATCAATCTTCCTTTTGCATCTGTCAAACTTCTCTAACATCCACTCTCCAACCAACCAGCCCATCAAGGGGAAATCAAAGTGCCTTCGGGCGATTGACACGCTGTAAATAGACTGGTGCGGATAAGCCGTGGCCTGAATGAGCTCTGAATGGGATGGGTCTATTTGCTGGCTCATAACTGTGCGGTTTCATATCCCCCACAGGCCATATAATACAGACTTCCTAATGGTCCTCTCATCATTTCAAATTCAACTCACAGGGTTTCCACCCCTGCCTTAATTTGTGTGTGCATAATTGAAAGAAAATTAGATTTATGGGAACCCCCCACGTACAGTAGAGAAAGCCTGCAGTCCTTCTCTATCTCTGTCTCCTCTTCACACACACACACACACACACACTGACCTTGTTGCCTCTTTTATTTACTGGACAATGACTGCAATTTCCAGAGTGTAATTAGAGCTGTTATAGCCTGGCCTTTGGTCTCAGTCATTTAGAGGTGAGCACACTATCACTCTTTCCCCCCCATGAGTCAGAGTTTTTCCTCCCCACTTCTCCTCTGTCCTCGACTGAGGCCTTGGAGCTCACACTTCCCCCTTTTTTAAAGTCACAAGAGGACCATTTTCTCCAGTCATTTTCATTTGGGCTACTTAATTAATCATTTCCCCACATTTTCAGCTGAACACCCACAAATTGCCCTGGTCAGAGCCCGAAGACAAAGGGATTTTGTGTTAATTAACCATACAGCAATTCATTTACACACCATCCTTTTCCTCCCACATGCACACATCCACCAACAGCGACTCCGCAGCTGTCACCGCTTTAATTTGTGTGTGCATTTTTTCTTTCTTTGTCTTTGTGCTGCCTCTGCCTCATGCTCGAGGAAGACACTGTACCTTGGCGGTAATCACATTCAAGCGAGGAGAGAAAGGATTTAGTTTCAATTTTGACCGGGCATCTGCTTGATGAAAAGGGTTTTTTTTTTTTTTTGTTGTTTTTTTTTTTGCGCAAAGACGTCTGAACTTCCAAACAACAGTGGTGCCTTCTGCCGTTTTTCTCCAGCAGTGAAAACATTTTTTGAATTGTACTGGGCCCAGAGTGATGCTTTATTTCCCAGCCTAGACTAAAGCAAACATATACCAAAAGTGCAACAGCAATGTAAAACTTGTACTTAGTGCATTTACTTGTTCCATCATTAATTATGGATATACTTTAGTGCACTGTATGAAAATTTTGAGTCCATCCTGTGCTGACAGCCTGTTCACAGTAACTTGCACATGAAAAAATGAGCGAAAAACATCTTAAAAATTCATCCAGGAAGTGCTATTGGCTCTATTTGCTTTCAACATAAAATATTAGAACCTACAGGCCTGTATTGATTTTTTTCTCTGTTCCCGCTCTGATACCATAAAGCTCATACATTACTCCTGAAACCAGCCCGTCAACCAATTCAGGTCAATAGATCTTCTCTTTCTCAGTGTCGGCGGGGAGATCTGGCCGAGGCGTGCTTTTTAATACGTTGATGTATCGGGCCAGGTGTCTCAAACCGGAGCTGATGGACGATAGTGACCTTTCTCTTCCTGATATACAGTGGTCATCGCTGGCTATCAGTCCATTCACGAACAGGCTTTAAAGCACAGACCCGAGTGCGGCAAGCTAAAGATGCACTCCACTGGTACATATGTGAGTGAATGAGGCAGGAAAACAACACTGCAGAACTTTTAAACAGTGCATGGTTAGCTGCAGCTGTAAGAAGCATTAAAAAGTCTCTTATGTAAGTTTTTATGATCATATGTTGTGTAGGAAGAGCAGTATGTACACATCTGCCAGGCAAAGAGGACTACTTTCATAATTCACTTCTAATCAGTTGTCCTGTCTGTCATTACAGCAAAGGCTTTTATCTAATGTTGCCTGGCAACACAAAATATTTATTTAACAGATATATTAGTGCCTCAATGTCAAAGTCTGTTACATGGTATGGCACTGAGAGAAACAAGCTGTTTTTCCAGACTCAGGGAAGGAGGCAACTGCAGACTGAGTTATGCTTTGAAACAAATTCAGATCTTTGTGGTGGTCTCGCCATTGCCATGGCAACACACAGAACCGATTTCAATAGGCTTGAGACTTCATTAGTTCTGGGCAAAAAGCTACACTGATGGACTGTATAACTGTGCTTTTTCTTTCTGTCTTTTTTTACCTTCAATTAGATAAAACAAGTGAATGCACTCATCTGATAATTGCAAGGGAGGAACAGAAGGAGGGAAGGAGGGATGAAGCGATGGATGAGGGGAGCAAAGGAAGGTGAAAATTACAGTGGTTCCTTTTTTTTTCCTGGCGTGCACTGCTCCATCGTGTATCTGTCAGCACGGAGTGCGATGAGTGCACGGGTGCAGCGAGGGAGCCTTCAGTAGCCTGACAAGCTTATCTTTATCACCTGTCACTCTGACATTAGGTGTCTCTGCTCAGGCCCAAATCCTCCCCGTTTCCCTCCCTGTCACTGAACACCCTCCATCTCTCCACCTTTGTCCCACATATGCATAGCAACTATGATGTGCTTTGTCATACTGCTCTGCACACAACAGTGTGTTGTTACCACCTGCCTCCAGCCACACGAGCAGAGTTATAATACAAAAAGAGATTTATTTGAATAACAAATTGGAACATTTTCAACTGCAGCAAATCAGGCAGATGGGGGTCCTCACTAGAAACCTCATTATAAATTAATATTAGTTACAAGGAAGCATTTTAAGAGTGGAGAAAACCACCATTTAAGGAAGCAAGAGCCATCTGTGGGAAACACCCAACTTAAACAGAAATTGCACAGCGCATTGCTTCTGTGTTAACATCTTCAGCTCTCCTTTACACCTCAGATGTCTAAATAAAACAGATGAGGGAAGAGACACCAATACTTAAGCCAGTCATTCAGGTTCTGGGAGGTTTGGAGAGAGTAGAGAAAAGCTGCTAAAGGGCACGCTCCTCCTCCCACATAGATTGTAAAATGTTTCAATGCCCAAATCAGTGAGAGCACTTTCTTTCTCTCCTATAGAAAAATCCATGTGAAACGTTAAGCAGTTTAGACAAGAGGAAATACAGTATGTGGCTTATATGCAACAAAAGGAAAAAAGGTGCTATTGTCATGGATAAAGAGGGAGGTAGTTTCTCAGCCTCTTTTTTTTTTACCCCATATATGCATTTAAAATCCAGTATCCACCTCAAGCTGAGGATGCAGGCAAACAGCTCCCACACTGTAAGGGTAAGCAAACCCACACCGAACGCAGTCCTGGCTAAATTGAATATTGATTGTTGGTAATCCATGCGCTGCAGCTCTATATGAAACAGTGGTAAAGAGACAAAGCACGCTGCACTCGCTGATCTCCTTCAGCTAATTCACAGAGCTCCCCTTTTC
This sequence comes from Seriola dumerili, assembly GCF_002260705.1. NCBI lineage: Eukaryota > Metazoa > Chordata > Actinopteri > Carangiformes > Carangidae > Seriola > Seriola dumerili. The sequence continues at coordinate 953,153 of NW_019174971.1, read as the reverse complement.
CAGCAGTCACATCACGGTCACATCACCACATCACTCTGCTTCGAAGAAAAGCCAATCATCACCATCAGGATGTGATGGCAAAATTGAGGTCATTTTTTGAGAATCTATAAACTTTACTGCCACATCAAAGAGGAGATATTCTCTAGCACATGCTGGTGGTTTGGGAAATATAGCAGGGGGCAGTTAATGAAGCACATTACAGTAGAGAGATGACATGGATTTTGAAGGCTTGAAATTGGCATCACAGATGCTCATCAGGCAATCGGCACTATTTGGATGTAATTTTCTGGTAATCCTTTTATATTCTGAGCCATTTTGTTCATTTCATGGACTGTAGATGTGGCTGTGAAAAGACTCTGGGAGAAAATGGCACACAATAAACCGAGCCTCCAAATTCAAATGAGAAAGCTCCGCGCTCGGAAATGCTACCTCGAGCCGCTAAGCGAGTAATTGTGTGACGCGTGTGAATGGATGCGCAGGTTTCAATTACTACAAACAGCAGTGATTGTATTTGTGAAACACGTAGGACAATAAGACGGGGAGTGGAATACAGACTCCAAAAGCTGAGTTTACCTCTGTCCGGAGCAGCAACTGTGAAGTGTAGTTGAGCCGAAAACTGTCTCCATCATCCACTCCACACTCCATTTTGATTTCAGTCACCCTGCGTTCCCCCGGATGCATTCAATCGCGCACACTTATTTTCATTCAGTGAATCATGTCAAGCCTACACATTGAAACTGTGTGTGAAGAATCAGCACTGCCTCTGTGTTAATGCTGAAGCAGAGCTGAGACATATGAGCTGATAAACAACACTCCAATCAACACTTGCCAACTACAATTGTCACAGAAAAATCTAAACCTATTAACACAAGGAAAGTTACAGTGTTTCATCTTGACGAATTAGCTGTTATTTAGTTGTTACTAAACTTCTCGCTTTGCGCCTAAACTTACAATAGTAAGAGACAATAGTTCACCAAGCCAAATGAATTGTTAGCAACTGTTACTGTTGTGTTGCATATTTCTATGAGCTGCTACCTGCTGGTAATAATTTCCCACCCCCCGCTGATGTTAATGCAACTTCTAAGTCTGTACTGTGAGGTTAAAGTCTTCATGACTGCTGTAGGTAGTAAAAGTGGAGGATGAGCTTCCTGCATCATGTATTATTTTTCAAAAACTGAACAACGGTGAGTTTTATATTGTACTTATGCCATGGCAGATTTAAGGATGTATTTTTTTCTCACTAAAATCCCTTAAAAAAACAAACATTTTATTGCTCCTGCTAACAAGAAATGTCTGCAGCTAGAACCCTGTTATGGTTGATAGAGCTCAGCTGTTCTACAAAAACTATTCCAGACATCAATGGGTCACTGTGGGTGGCACGTAAACAAAGAAGTTATTCATAATCAAATCTCGCATACACCATCTTGCTGCTCTAAATATTCACTAGTTCACCAAATACGTATTAATCAGCAGCTGAAAATGGTCCTCAATAAAATCCCCATTTTCTCCTACAGTGCACAGCTGTGTTAGAAAAAATTCTTTGCCTTTAAAATGAAAATGAAACTGTACATTTGTGGCTCATTATTAAAGATTTAGATCTTCAGTAGAGCAAATGGAGCTCGGATCTTAGTGCCACAGTTGGAAGTTGGAAGGTGTTAAGAGATGAATTAACAAGTTGTTGGTTTTGGTAGAAAAATACAGCCTTAAATTATCACCATCATTCATTGTTTATTTATATTTTGAGTTATTGCATTTTTAGATAGACATTAGTTAATCAGCACAATGAGAAATAGGAATTTAATGCCGCAGACATCACGTAATAGAGTTTATTCTCTGGGTACTTTTTATTCTGTAAGACAATCCTGAATATTTAATGCAAAATGCAAAGAACAAACAAGCACAGACACAGATAATTAATTAATTTCTTCACCCAAAGGCTCATTTGTCATATAATGCAGATTTATACAGTGTATTACAGTGGAATTTCTGTATGTAGCAGATTAAAGCACATTTTAATAAAAGTAACAGATGATTTCTTCCACTTTACGGGGATGTTTTTGAACTCTTTGCCCTTCTCCTGGTGTGTGCTGCGCTGTAGCACAAATATAAGCACATATGCAGCGCAACCACACTTTGATTGCAGCACAAGAGGAGTAAATATTTACATGGTAAACCCGTTTGGTTTGACTTTACACGGATGTGGAGCTGTTTGTTGGGATTTCTATCCCAACAAACAGCGTAGCCTGCACTGTGAATCAGTAAAATGGGCTTTTATAATGCTGAGAAAAACACGATCAGTGTGCGTCGGAGCAGCATCTGTGTGCGTTTCTTATTCAAGAAAATGTTGTACGTTAAATGCTAAAACTGGTATGTTTTCACATCCATCAGTAACATCTTTCCCCTCTTTAAAATGGAATAAATATCAGCATGGTGTTTCTATTCTCAAGTCTCCATTTAGGAAATCAATCTCATAAATAAACATTGGCGTTTGAACACTTTAATTAAACGAGTAAGTGGCTCGGGCCTGTTATTCCCTAAGGTTAGCATATCCCAGGAAAGCAGAATCATTTACAGTGATGCGACATATTGGGGCGCTTTCCCCCTTGAGTTTGTTTTCCAACAATGACAACAAACTGCAGCGTCATTCCAAAAATAGTTGGATTTCAAAGCCAATGTCCATGGGCAATTTGCAGCTTGCTTTTGGAACAAATTGCTGATCTTAAAAAAAAAAAAAAAAATGTTCATATACAAGGACTTTGAAGTACAAAATGGCTCTTATCAACTTTTGCCAGCTGTTTTAAAAGACGCCCGTTGCTGTGTGCATGTGTGTGTTGCATTTAAGGTTTTCTCAAAATTGCTTTTCATTCATGCAAATCCTCATCATTGAGATTCAATGTGCATCAAAAGTGCATTTACCCGAGAGACAAGTAGATTTATCATCGGAACAAAGTCAGAGAGGAAACTTGTGAGAGTTTTGATCCTGTTTCTGAAGATTTCTCGTTAGCCTCACCGAGAACCATTTAATGGAACGGATATCATTATCACGTTTAAGACTAACGGCTTCCTCGCTGATGAATGCTCCATGTTTCATCTTAAAAGCTTAAGGTAACCAGCTCCCGGTAAGACAAATTATGACATTTTCCTCTGAGTTGCAAAACCAGCATGTATGAGAAAGCCATTTCAACTAGTAAAAGATAAGTGTGACTGAGTTTGCTGAGCAAAGAGTCTCATCCTGGTAATAAATGTAAAATGGCTGTTTAAGACCGGATGGCGGACATATTTTCAGGTTGTTAGATTATTGGCTGAAGCTGGAACAATTCAATTAACATTTCCATGAGCGAGATTAATCAGAGACTCTGCCCCGCTCCCTCACACCTTGCTGCTGTAATGTAAACTTCGGCTGCAGCTAGAAGGATTCATTATGGTCACTCTTAATCCATTTTCAACATCATGGAACATGAAAGTGGTCTGAGTCAGAAGTTGGTGAGATTTAATTAAGCGGGTTCACTAGATCGCTATCTGAGAGCTTTATCAGACCAGACGAGCATTGAAATCTGTGAGCGTGGAACATTTTCAGATGCCATGATTACACCCTCTCCCTGTGGGGACTCCCACCACTTGAAGGGACACGTTAAAGTTATTTGACATTTTCATGCCTGACAGGCGAAAGTAGATTTCTAAGGCAAAGTTATAGATCTGGGATAAGATACAGAGAGATACACATTAGACACAGTCTGGTTGGAGCTATGCATGGTGAGGCAGATGTTGGTTGTTTGTCCAGTTAAGCAGTATAGTTTTATTATATAAAAAGTATGGACCCAGGACAGGACCACTTAATAGGGATTATGTTATATTCACTTTTATTTCCCGTGTCTTGCTTCAACACCTTGTTTCTTAAACTAAAATATTGGACAAATTCAAATTTTTATTCCACAGTTTGATAGATACTGAGATATTTTTTAGGATAAGAGACAGCTTTGACCTAAAATTGATGAAGTCAGAGGATCACCAGAGTAATTAAGGCTCTTCCTCATGGTAGTAGTGGTTTCCATTTTTCTGTTTGGACAGAAATGGTTATTTTAAATTGTTAAACAATGTTATTTTAAATGGACACTTGCGCGACATATACCTATGACTCCGAAGGAGTAACACAGGAACAATTTGCTATTATTTTATTTTATTACAAACAATGGTTTTCAACCTATTCAGCAGCCATGAGCAGAGAGTTTGGCATTCATTCATATTTCATTCACAAATGATTCAGCAACGAGCGCTTTTATTTCCACATGGGGTTTGGCACTGTGTAAATGTGTAAATGCATTGGATGTGACACGTGTTGATGTTTATGTGAACGGCACAGGCTGCAGGACCTTTCATCGGTCTGACGGCCCGCTGAACTGCACAACACGCACATTTGGCTCCACTGTCGCTGGGTGATATCTGATAAGAATACACTAAAGATTACTGATACATTAAGGGATTAATGAAAGAGGAGCCAACGAGGTAGTTTGCAAGCCGTGTGCTGTTGCCAAAGAGTCCCGATCGGCAGATGAACTGTCGCGCGTGACAGAGCGCGTGATCGAGATAGTTACGAATAGATAGAATAGGTGGACGGGGGTGGGGGTGGGGGGGTGTCTCCGGTCCAACCGAAGACCATGGAGTGTTCAAGAGCTTCGACGCTCATGGTTGGCTGAGCTGTGAGATGCATATCACATGATTCTGCTTGGCGGCTCCAGCGAGCAGTTGATCCAATTAACACAAGAAAGGCCAGGACACTTTGAGTTGATTGCTGCTGTTTGTCTTCCCTGAGCTCTCATGTCTATGCCAAAAATGATTGTTAGTTTTTCGAAACAGAGGACCCTGGACACATTTCTTATTTGTCTTGATTGGTTAAATATAAGATAACGTGTGAACGAGGCCCATCCCGTCAAAGAGCACGTACAGGTGGTGAATGTGTACCTGTTGTGGAAAGCTGAAATTCCAAACAGACCCGGCAACTTGGAAAAACCATGCTAGGCATCCAGATGTGAGCCAAATCTGTCAGGTTGGAGAAAAATGCCCCCCCCCCTCTCTAAGTCCGGTCATCTGCAGCACCCCTGGCATCATCACAAAGTTTCTGCTTTTAGTGAAAAAGGGATTGTACCTTAATCCCGAACCATCAAAAATGCAATCGATCGACTGTAAAACTCGATTTAGATTCTTTTCTTCCTTGTTTGCTCTCCTTTTTTTTTTACTTTCCGACTGTGATGGCTGAAGGCTGTCAGGAGCTGAGGGGAGCTGACCTGTTGCCAACAAACATGCACATCAAAAGGCACATCATCAAAGTGAGCCATCTGTTCTGCACGGCCCGGGCTCCTTCGCCACCCAGTTGATGATTTATACCTACAGTAATAAGAATACACTGATGATATCTAACAACACAAGAAGCGGTGATCTGTGAAGGGTGGAATTGTAAAAGTGACAAGTCAATGGAACCATTTTCCAGGGATACAGTTTAAGCTTAAATAATTTCTTTTTTTCAGTCTTGATGCTTATTGTCACGGTCGAAAGTATCTGTTTCCTGCTTCTTTAACTCTCTGACATTCTCTCTTTACAGAGTAAAGAGTACATACACTCTTTTCAAATGATTTCGAGAACCTTAAGCAATGTCAGCATCCCCCGCTGTATATCTGAAAGATAAAACCCCACTTTGTTTAAACATTTATTTATTTTTCCACACTGAAAAGGTGGAGGGGGGGGGGCACTGACAGAGGTGACACTTGAGGTACAGTAAAGAAATGTAGGTCATATATTCTCAATCTCAGAAGTTGGTCTACTGTACTGTATGTGCAAGAAGAGACAGGAGGATTACACTGAGGTGTACTAGTACCTCAGTGTACTACAGAAAAGAAATGAATTCCTCTGTAACACCTTATATTTTATATTTGTCTAAAGTGTAAGTTCGGATTTAAATGCGTCATATCATTAAACAAACCAGGTGACAGCCAGATGTTGCCAATCCCCATTAGGCAAAACAAAGTTTTCTGTTCTGCTTTCTTCATCTGCTGCAGTGAGCTCATCACTTCCTGCATCTGCTTTACAATAAAAACATGTTAATGTGAAGAGGGTGGTAGGGCTTTAATGCGAAACTAGAATTGTGGACAATGCTATTCATGGCTAGCTAACATTACCAAAAAATTTACTTATTTTTCATTTTTATAAAAGTCAATTTTCTGGAGTTTATGCTATATTATATAATATATTACTATTATATAATCATAATATTATATAATAATATAATATTTTATATATATATATATATATATATATATATATATATCACTCAGTATCAACAGATATTTCATAGTTTATGAATCACAACAGTAAAAGTCACTAGCAGCGAGTTAGCTCAGCAGCAAGTTAGCGAGCAGGCAGCGTACACAGAGTGCAAATGAAAGAGCTTCGGAGTTCTTGCTTACAGAAACACATGGAGTACTCTGCTGGAGTCACTCACACAGGCTCATAAGAATCAACAGTTCAGAGAGATAATTAGGCTTAGGTCATGCAGACCCATTAGATAAATCAGCACAGTGTCTTAATAAATTCTACAGACGTACCAGCAAGCAGTGAGCAGACACTAAAATGGGTTTGATACAGTCTTGCGCAATTAGCTTTGGTTTCCTGCAGAATTTTAAACACATTATTAGTCGCCACCTTTTTACCCCCTCCACTGAGATTATAGGAAGGAGGCATCATTTTCAAACGGTCCCTAAGATTGCAGGAGGCAGACAGCCGCTGACACTCTTCAAGTATCACAGGTTTCTTAAGGGGTTTTGGATCGTATGCTGTCAGGAAGATGAGAAGATGGCATCTAACGTGGCACGGTACCCGTTACAGTTCATGGGAGTTCAGCTGAAACAGACTCAGGGTTATACGATAAGGACAGAGTGCTTTGTTGATAGACACGTCCTGGCGGTGAAGATCTTTTGCTATTAAGGATACGTGGTGGAGCCTTCATGGAGTAAATATGATAGAAATGGAAGGTTGTGAAATTCACAAAGTCCGTATTTGAAGAAAAAGAGATATCAAGGGAGCATGGTTCACAAAGCAATCAATGTTTAAAAAAGAAGAACTAGGGATTGTGCTGATTTATAGAGATTAGTTCAGAGAAATATTTTTACCCTTGTTTTTTCTCATATTGAATGGTAATAATTCCTTCATGTCTTGTAATGAACAAACAGCTTTGTACTTTCCCACGTCCATTTGCCTTTTGTACGCTCCCTTTGAGGCAAAGGGTGCTTTCATTTATCCAAGGCGATGTACCGACAGATTAGTTGGATGTGCAGTTGCTTTTAGTGTTGCCAAAGCGTCTAAAGAAGAAGAAGAAGAAGAAGAAAAAAACTATCACAGAAGCAAATTAATCAGATAGTGTGTGTATACTGTGCCAGAGGAAAATCATTTTAACCCTTGATAATGTCAGAGCAAACTGTGCGGTGTTCTGTGACAACTTGAAAAGCAGATTTGACCATAATTTACTAGTCATTAGTGATATAATTATAATATAGCCAGAAAGCAAAATCTTGTATCTCAAGTTCTGGTGATTTTTCATGTTTTAAATTGACCGCTGGCTAAAGAATTCATTTGTTAGAATGACATGCTACCTAGCTCACTAGCTACAGTTTTAATTCCAAGGTCATATCATTAACTAATTAACTCGTTTCTATACTTTTATTTCATGGGAATATATTTTATGTAAAAAAAGTTGTAAAAATGTGTCCACCTCTGCCTGAAATCAAAGATGTATTCTTAAAAAGAAAAAAGAAAAAAGTGGGAAGTCTGCCACTGTAGTCAACCTGTGCTACAGCTGAAAGTGTGATAAGCATAGCAACAGTAAGTGAGTAAGGATTACATGCTTCCACTATGGATTCTTTTGCACTGACAAGGCTGTTTCTATGCATTCAAGGTCAGCTCTTCCTCTCTGACTGCACTCCACCACACTGAGGACTCTTACCCCCCCCCCCCCCCCCCCCCCCCCCCCCCCGTGCCTTTTCATTTTCACTTTAACAAGACAAGATGGCCAAAAGATGGCGAGTCATTCATCAGTTTCATTTCCTTGAGCAATAATAGAGTCATGTATTTTTGGCAGAGGCGTTCTCTGAAATGTTGTGCCCATTTAATTTAAGAGGTGGATGTTCTAAATGGAAAGACGAATGAGGGTTTTTTTTCTTTTTTTCAATTTATATATAGTTTTCTGTTCACATCGTCATTATCAGAGGACATACTGTACATGACAAAGTTTGCCAAAAACAGAAGCTGCATTGAAGCCTCTCATTAGCCCTCGTTGAGACTGAGTATCTATAACTTTACATTTTCTTTTCTTTTTTTCTTTTTTTTCCCATGGGGAACTGGCAGAGAGCATTTGCCCTCTCATCAATTTTTCATAGTTACTTCGGGGGGTCACCGCTGCAGTCCCCATACAGTCCATTAGCGACCAGCATGCTCGACTTGGTGGAGTAACTCGGCTTCGTGTCTTTTGTCTCTTGGCACGCAGAGGAAGCCACTGAAGGGGTTGAGATGGCACAGTGGGATGTTTCAGAGCAGGCCCGACAGTCACGACTGACTCCGCACTGTCCACCTCATTCCTCTGAAAAAAAATAAACGACAGCAGGCAGCGCATACCTCAGTTCAGCAGGTGCGTCAAAATCAACGTAGGGAAATGATGGCGAGTTTCCTTTTTCTTTTTCTTTTTCTTTTTTTTAGGGTAATCAAAATCTGTCGGTGTGGAACTGAACAAAACGATGTGCACACCTGAACATATCTCCATCCGAACCCGCAGGCATTATTATGCTTCAGTTAGCCTACTGCAGTCTTTTGGGAACGTTTTGTGCATGATTTTTGGAAGCTGGCTGCTTTGAGCCACGAAAGTGTTAGCGAGATTGGACACTGATGCTGAGCATTAACACCTGGCAGAGTCGATGTTCCATAATTATCCTTTTGAGGTCAGAGCAAGTGGGGCATCGCCATATTGAAATGGGAAACCACAAACGTTGACACACCCACTATTGTATAAAATATCATCCAACCAAACTATAATATCCAGACCCAGACTAAACGCCACAAAAATGATATGGCTTGTCCTCATACTTTTGGCCACATAGTGTATGTACAGGAATGAAAAAACATCCCTGCAGTTGTATTGGTGCTATCTGTACCAAACTCACCCAACTTCTTCCTTCACTCATGATCAAACTCTCCACAAAAATTTCATCGAAATCTGCCAAGACGTTTCCGAGGCAAGTGGGTTGCTGTGAGCGGAACCCGCTGGCAGCAGCCGTATCGCATCAGGAATATTCTTCCCTCACTCATGTCTCACTGACCCAGAAGAATACATCACTCCTCTCACCGTTAAACCCACATCTCTTGCATTTTCCTGTCCCGTGGCTCTCCGGGCAGACACTGAGACATCTCAGGGTTAATGGTTTGACACAGTAGAGACATTTGCCACCCGGTTCAGTGTAGTTCAACCATTTCTCACTGGTAATTGATGTTAAATATTCCTTAAAAGAAATAAAACATTAAAAAAAATCCAAGTGAACTGAGGTTAAGAAAATCTCCTCATCTTACCACTGAACTTTTCCCTACATAACATCCTGCACCTTCATTGTGTCGGTTTTAACTTTTTGCTTTGACTTTCTCTTGTTTTCTTATTGATATTTGACAAGCTGCGCTCTCCTCCTTTCATCTCAGCAGCAAAGCTTCCCTCTACCCTCCTCGCCTTTGTCTCTCTGCTCGTTTCCAGCTGCCCTTCCATCTCTCTGTCTCCCAGCTCTCGCAGGCTCTCGTGTCTTTAACGAGCCAATAAGGGACAACTCGACAAACATTCCATCACATTAGCATTGGGGGAACTGGGGCTAGGGATTGTGTTAAGCTCAGCATTAGCCAGCCTGCCACTGCTTTAATTACGTTTGCTCAGCACTAGCCACGCTAATGGCTACCTTCATGCCACGTTTCCTCCTCGGAAAGACGGGCAAGTGAGCCAGGGCTTCAGCTGGATGATGCCACAGAGGATCGTTAGACTAAGCAGGGCAAAGAGTTATGCATTAATAGGAGATATCTGCCATTATATAAAAGACTGCTTGTTGTATATAGTGAGGAATAGCTTGATTACAGTTTTGAAGAAATGCTTAATGCAATTATTTTTTATCAGGAAGGAAAAACACATTTTATTATTGTCACTTGTCTCAGTGTCAGCAGTGAGTTATATCTCCAGTATTATTTTCTCATTTCTTATTGTTATGGTAAAGAAAAAAGTGCCAAACGCAACGCATCAGCCTCGCAAACAGGCATTGTTATTTCTATAGCTTTCTTCACACCACAACCTTTTATCTCCACCGTCTTCGCCTCTTTGATTCTCTGTGTTTGTCCCTTTCTCAAATCTCTCTCTGTCTGTGCTCAGCGCTGCTGCAGATAGTTATCCCTGTGGGTGGGGACGTATCATCTCTCTCACTGTTACATCTGCTGTCTTCTCACTGGACATTAAACACATGTAGCTACCGCAGATTTGGACTCATAAACCCACCATGCATGCATCCTTTGTTTTAACTCTTGTTAGTAAATTCTCCTAGTTTTTTTGACCAGGATTCCTTTTTGTAATTATTAAGTAACCACAATGAATCAAAGAGTTGCTTATTTAAAAATCCAGCAAATATGGTGTAACATTAGTGTAAAAACTGTATTGTAAAGTACATATAAACCAGTATAAAACTGTGTGTGGTGCCTATAATGAAAAACAAATCCTTGGTGAAGAATATTCTAACGTATGTACTCTTTTGTAGTCTTCTGCATGTGACCACTACACAACTGGAGGTTATGTAATGGTGAAGCAAGGCACTTGAGTTGAGGCATAACAGAGCATTTCGTGTTCATTTTGCACAGCCGTCAGTCTTCCCTCCTGGTTTGAGGACTCAAACCGGTGCCCAGATTCTCAACCCCTAAGGCCAGTGCCACCACTGATATTAAAAACTGGGCTGAGGCAAATGCCACACGCTCGTGACATTAAGGCTCTGCGCCTGGCTCATCACCTTCGTACCACATCGCATTCCCTCTTGGCACATCATCCGTCCTCCCATCTCCTTCCTAATTACTTTAAACTCTGTGTGTTTATTTGAGAATGTGTTGATCTCATTCAGATACACCAAGGAAGTGTTGGTGGAGGGAATGGGTTTCTTAAAAAAGGTGTGTAAATCATTGATGCAGATGTTTTTTTTTTAAAGGCAACGCCTCTGTTTATACGATGCTTATTTTTGATGTGAGAGGTCCCTCTGCTGCAGCTCCCTGCATCACATGAAAGACAGCTAACAATTTACAAGAGTTGCTTTAAACCATTGTAGATTAATGTAGGTTAATTAAAGGTTAGCTCTAAACTAAACTGTGCTGTGCTTCTGTGTATTTTGTCAGGGATGATTTTTGACAGGAAAGCATGTGTACTTAGCAGAGCGCGCTGAGGAAAGAGGAGCGGAAAGGAAATTCTGCTGTGTCCCAGGTTAATTAAAAGATGATCTTGTCTTCAACATCTGGCTGTGAAGTTGTCAAACTCAATGAGGAAAGAGAAGTCAAAGAATTGCCCAGGGGAGTATTCCAACAGAGCGAGAGTGAGATGAAAAATAACATCTCACTGGTGCGTTGGCTTGTGCGCAAGCAGGAGGACGAGATGTTGTGTGATAGAGACAGAGAGAGATCTTGTCAAAAATTTTCCGCTGTGCAGAAGTTACACTCACTGAGTGGGAGGCCGGAAGCAAAGAGCTGATTGATACGTTCAGTTTGGTTGGAACCTTATCGAACACACTTGTGCAGACTGTTAAGCAGCGTGATCATTACGGCTCTGATTTTCTTTCCTGTGGGGCTTTCTTATTAAGGGTGTAGCACCAAAAGCATAACTTCACATTTGGAAGAATCTCTGAGAAATCTTATGTTTGCACAGGTAAGCTGTTAAAAAAAAAAACTTTAAAGACATAAAAACTTTCAAGTCTGAGCTTTTTTTCTCTTTAACATTAAATATGTATGATTTAGTAAGCAACAATCAAAGCTCAAGTTTGGAGAACAACTCATCTAACCTGCTTCATCAGGGCTGTGTGGGTGTGTTTCACCAGATATGACTTATTCATATGGAGAAGAAAAAATCATCATGTGTTTCATGTTAGTGGTTGGGTGAATGGCAAATTTACTTTTAACCAGTGTCAATTCCAGGTGATTCACAGCTGTTGAAACATCAACTCCTCTTGCACCTGATTCACTGACTGTTTTGGAAATGAAGCCAAATTTCCCCCCTCACTCTCCCCTGAAATGGCTTATGAATACATGCGTGGCGAGAAATAGTCCGTGAAGTTGCTGAGTCGTGTGTCGTGCTGCTAAAATTGCAATCTTGTGCAGCTTGACCTCCATTTTTGTTAAAGCTCACAAAGGTGTTGAGAAAAAACCTCCTGCAGACCACGGTGTGTACCGTTTTCCTTTCCAGTGTGTTTCTCCACTGTAAGCTCGAAGAGACGGTGGTTGAGTTAGCTTGTTAGAGTTAGAACCTCTGTATGAAGAGACTGTTAACATTTCTTGTTGGAAGGTTATTCAAACAACCACAAAGAGACACAAAACAACCACAAAATGACTCATAAGGACCACAATACGACTATGAAGAGATGCAAAATGACCAAGACAAGAAATTACTACTAGAGTCACGGCTGCGTCAGTCTGGGTGTCTTGCTCCGATGCATGATGGGTGGTGGTTTACATATCTGCGTCCAGCCTGTTGTCTCATTATCTGTCCATGGCTATTTGTTAGAAATAGCAGCTGTTTATTGATGTTGTAGGATATTAGATTATTTCATGTTGTTTATTTTGCATTCATTTATCACACTGAATAATGAATGTAGCTGCTCATTATGGACAGTTTATTTTTAGCAAGAACCATAGCTTTAATATGTTTTCACTTATTTCCCATACGTGCCTCCCTCATGTGAATATGTTTGGAAGCTTGTCCCTTCGGTTGAGAGGAAGTCAAAAGGCATTAAAGTCTCCAGTCACTGCTCGGCTGCCTACAGCTGGCAGCGCCATCCACCTCTCCCGCTCTTTGTTCCTCTCTTCCCCCTCCATCTCACCACCTCCGGATCTCTCCCCTACTTGTTTTCTCCTCCTCTCGGTTCCCCGCCTCTCGCTCACTGTCACTCTCTTCTCTCTCTCTCTCTCTCCCAGCAGTCGCTCGCTCAGCCAACAGGTAGACCCAGAGCTGCCGACAGGTTTGATACAGATGTGATGACATGCCGTGGCCCGAGGCACAAAGCTGAGAATTAATACTCCTCCTACTTTCGTTCCTTTTCCTCCTGCGAATCCCTCCGTCATCGCAGTCCTCCCCCTCTCCTCCTCCTCCTGCGTTCATGTCTCTTTGTTTATGTCATTTTCCACTGGGAGGTACCAGCCACCGCTCATTATACTCCTCTTACACTAATTGGGGGCAGAGGATGTGCAGATTGAGCCTTGATTGCTGCCTTCCCCTTTGCATTTTGTACCATCCTCCCTCCTGTCCCCTGACATCCACTTCCTCCCCTTTTTCACACACACACACACACACACACACACACACAGAGACACACACTCCAAACACAACCAGGCGTTCATGCTCTGTCTCTTCTGTCAACATCAAACACACCGCAAGAGTGGTCACTGACACAGTTACGTGGGTTCTGGCGTAAACGCCCCCCCCCCCCCCCCCCCCCCCCCCCCCCCAGATTACGGCTCTATTAGCAAGCATTTTCATTATCTCACCCCGATACAGGCTGAATCTGCTGCTCTTCCCTCTCGCCGCCCTAATCCTCTTTGTTTCCGGTGGCCTTTTTGAGGTCGCATGGTCTTGTATCTGATAAATTTATAATGACTCCTAATGAGCCATTATTTATTCCTGGCTAATCAGCTGCGTATCGAGTGTGAAGGGATTGCTGACGAGGCCTGTTCCTGAAACAAAGTCTCATTTTTCATGCTGGGAAAAAAAAGAGAGAAAGAGGTGGCTCTTTCACATGAAGTGTTTGTGGAAAATGAGGAATGAGCGTTTGCACCTTGTAAAGAAGAAAAGGATTGTCTGTGCTCCGCCGCTTCGTGAAGGCGTTTTGGCTCACGATGTCAAGGCAATAAAGGGGGAATCTTGTGTTTAGTTTGAACAATTAAATACAAGAAAAGATAATGGAGCCTTGCAGTGTGAGCTCAGTGACAGTCTGTCAGCTTTGTTCAGATTGGCTACAGATAGTGTGAGTATCCCTCCCTCTCAGACGAGTCAATCGTATCTAGATACACACCCTGTAATGTGCTACAAATATGATACGATCAAAGCTAAGTCAATATGATTTGCTTTAACAGTGGTTAAAGTTACTTTTTCTTTTTTTAAATAAAACTTAAACAGATAATTTCCTCCATTTTCATCTCAAATATTGATTTAGAAATGCTATTGCTATTGTTGCAGTAAAAGATTAAAACCTTGACATGGGCGTCCTGACTGGACTGTTTAAGTAATATTGACGAATCAAGAGTCGTGCTTACGTTGGGTTATCCACTCGCACCTCCCTGTAGCCACACGGCTCTTCGTATGATCCGCCGGGCAGTGTTTTGACACGTTGACTGACATCCACAGGTTTCTTTCCTCTCCCTGGCAGCTCTATTAACTAAGTAACACCACGGTGACAGGAAGCGCCGCAGCTCCACAGTGTCGGAGTCAGGTGGAGGAAATGGCGCCTCGGAGGGAATTGGGCGCACAGTCCCCATGCTTGAACCTCAGCAGCTCCTACTGCTAGGTGTCCACACACACACACACACACACACACACACACACACACACACACACACACACACAGAACCTGCGCCCTGACATACTGTACTCTTTTAATGGTTTACAGGGGGAAACATGACCAGTCCCCACCCTGAATATCAACACTTCCATTATGCTGCCAACGAGGTGAGGAAAATGGGGGAATTTATGCAAAGTTAATGCAACGCTTAAACAAAGGCATGCGAGGTGAAAAAAAAAAAAAGAAACAGCTCAATGGAAAAGAGCAGAAATCTGTTCCTCCTTCAACACTGTCCTGTCCCCTTCATGCTGGGGCGCAGAGATTAGCCTTACATTAATAAACCCAAACAATACAGGCTCAAGTGAGACACATGGGAGTTTCAGGGCAAAGTGACTTTGTACACAGTCCCAGCCCTGCTATTCAGGTAGCTCACTTGACAGATGAGTTTTGCTAATTAACAAACTGTAGGGACTCATATCCAGGTGTCTTGTGAATAATTGTGAAAATGTACATTTCCCTGGGAGGGGGGTGGGGGGGGGGGCGTACGATGAGTTGACACAATGTCACGGAGCAAATTCTCCTCATTTTCGATATAGCCGTTGCAGTTTATCTGACTCGGTAGATCATTCGCACTTCCTTGCTTTTCCGCTCAAATGGCCGCGGTTGAATAGGCAAATAATGGGAAACACAAATTCATTTTTATCCCGCTCAGGCTGAAGTGTCATTTCTGGTGGCGCTCCCACATTTATACACAACCAAGTGTAACCCAGGCATTAAATATCTTTATCCATACATTCGTTTTACACTGAGAGATTCTTGATTATGTCGAGGGCTCGCGTCAGAGTTGGCATTTTCCCTCGTGAAGAGGCTTTGATTTGCCATGCATCAGTTGACAGGACTGATTATATGCATCTGGCCCACATGGGAGAGATAAGCCAGGATTCAGCTGCTTTCTCTATAGTACATGCTTGTGCAATACAAGGATCTGTCGAGGATTTTCTCTGTTTGTTTGAACAAGAATCTGACTTTGCCGATCAGCCCCTTTCTTGTTTGGTTTGGACCACTGAAGTTAAAGTCAGCTGTGTTTTTATGGGCTCAATTATATATATATATATATATATATATAAAAAGGATGCTGTAGTCAATGCACATCACTCGTCTGAAGTTTTCAATAAGATTCACTTTGTGCTTTGGGTTGTGGCCAAGTGGAAATTTGAGAATGCACTTAACTCTAATCCGAAATTAACCAAACACAAGGGCAACAAGTGACCACTTTAAAGTTCCCCAGCTAAGTGGCCATTCGATGAACAAAGTGGCTGTTGCACCCACATCCACAAATTCACTCTGCTCTTTCCATGTGTGCTCGTGAGTAAAGCAGCGCTTGTGAGTTTAGTGTTAACTCTGCTACAGTAATTATCTCCTAGCCTGCGGACGGAAACATCACCAGTCTGCGGGGAAGACACAATGGCTGATGGCTGCATTAATACACCGTTCATTTTATCCATCAGGGGAATTAGAGATGAGTCTCAAATTGAGGCAAAATAAGCCTGGTTAGAAGCACACGGTGGGGTTCCATGTTCTCCATTTTGACTTCCTCTTCACTGAAGTGTGAAGACAGAAACACGGGTTGTTTACTGCACCATTTTCCTCACGAATATTCCTGTAAAAAGAAAAACACATACTAAAAAATGCAAATTCTTTGGTTAATCATGCATTTATTTTAGCTGAGGAGCGCCTACGTTGAGAGGCAAAGTTATCTTTGGTGAATTGCTATGTTTTAATGGCTGAGTCACAGTTTTAATATCAGACGCTAGAGGAATCAAATTAACTTTTAAGCCTTAATAACATGTGATTCTAACCCGCTGTTGTGTTAAATACTGGTGAATATTTGTAAGACCAAAGTGAATCGCTACTTTTTCAGCCATGCTAGCAGTATAGCTCCAGAGCTGGCAATGTCAGCTTGGAATATCTCAGCAAATTAATGAAATGTGCCACTGATATCTATGCTGCCCAGAAGTTGAATCTAGTGCCAGGGTGTTTGAGTGTTAATTTGCATCTGTTATTTTTGGAAGTAAAACGGCATGATTCATGTTTTTAATTTTTCCTATGCTGCTGTAAAGCTAATGCATGTTGAATTTCCTTGTTTTTATTGTCTTTTAAATACAATTTTAATGTCTTTTGATATCTTATTTTTAGTGTTTTTCTCTGCCTCTGTAAAGCACTTTGAATTGCCTTTTATCTCAATGGTGCTACAAGTATATAAACAAACTCGCCTTGCCTTAAAGCTAAACTTAGTCACACAGTAATTAAGCACATTTTTAATACTATTTAAGGTTGTAACACTTCCATTTACAAGGTTGGCAGATAACATATGCCGAGGAGACGGAAGACGGTGAAAACTTTAGTCAGTGTCGGATATCAGAGAGTGAGCATATGGCTATTTCCTGGAGGTAGTATGTACCAGTGTAGGCTCAATTTGTATTGAACTCACAGGAATACCAGCGGGAAGTCTTCGGCCGTTCCTTTTGGGGGCCAGCACGAGCTGAATCCTAATAACAAAGTTTGCAGTTAGTCTATGAAATAGGTCGGATCGGCACAACATTTAATACAAGCATCCGCGTTCTCCACAGGATGAATGCTCACCTTAGCTGATCCTCTTTTTATATTATGCAATGACCCTACAGCTAAAGGGAGATGGTGAACATGGCCAACAGAACCTGCGTGGTTCTACACTCCTGGTGCTTGCTGAAGAGTTCTCTTTTTCACTCACGTCTTAAGATGTGTTTTAAAAATCAGTCCATGTAAGGAGCAGATCATGCTCTGCTCTGAAATGTATTTTTGAAGATGAACCTTGATCTGAACTACATTGCCAACTCCCACTTACTGAAATTCAGGGCCATATGTCATAGTGGAAAGTGTTAGCAGCCCTGTGACCAGTAAGACTTTGATTCTCCCCTCTTCAGCCTCTATTGATCTCTGCTATAAGAACCACTCCTATGAAGAGCGAATTAGAAAAGCGACCTGGTCGTCGATCTTTGCTTGCCTTTTCCACACACACACACACACACACACAGATGTGCGACACATGCACACACACTTTGGAGAAATGTCCCTCAGCACATAAAGAAGAACCTTGCGGAGTGGAGATAGTGGCGCGGACAGCCATGGAGTGCCAGCGATAATGGCCATCTCCTGGCAGAACCAAAGAGCCGTGACGGGCCGCCATTTCCCCGCCGCCGGCTCCCTGCCACCGATAAGGACGGGGCACTGCAGCGGGGCGATCTCTTTCTCCTACAGCATATTCACTCTGTCCCCGCGCCGGCCAGACAGCTGGCTGCACTGTACACGCTCCGAGCCTCACTCACTGTAGACGGTTGATTCATGGAATATGTGTGTGCACCTGCTGAGGGCTGAGATTTGTACATAATGGAGGGGAAACAGAAAAGGAGTGTGTGTGTGTGTGTGTGTGTGTGTGTGTGTGTGTGTGTGTGTGTGTGTGTGTGTGTGTGGTTACAGTTTGGTGTTTGTGTGCACTCTGCAGTGAATTCGCTCGCTTCTACTACTTTAATCATATTTACAGGTAAATACTGGTGTGATTTGTTAAAAAAAAACCTCTGCTGTAAAGTAATTAGACTTTTAACAACCTGACACAATAAATAGCTGAACCCAAAGTTGAGCATCAAATAAATCAATTAAACTGCATTTAATCTGTAATTAACCAGTCATTTATCAGTAGCCTGCTCTGACGCTGTACCCTCTCCTTCAGGATTCCTTTTTTTTTTTTGCTCCCAACCAATTTTCCTACAGAGTTCAATTAGTAAATTAGCCTGGAAAATGAGCATGGATAAATGACCCATTATCGCTGTGAATTATAGTGGCAGTGATGATGACAGCTTTTGGTGTGCCCCCCCCCCCCCCCTCTTGTTATCTGCTACGCCTGCCTGCCACATCCCTGCTCGGCAACAGAGCTAAAAGAATGTCGTACACACCACCACAGCTGAGATTCAGCGCTGAAAAACAGACCGGGGACGTGTTTAGTGGGATTATCGGGCCGAGCCAGACCAATGGACGAAGAGAAAATCTCTGAGAGAAGATGTCTCGTTTCGGAAGCTGCTCATTCATCCTCACTGCGGTTAATTTAGCCAAATGTGGCGTTGTGAACTTGCAGAAGAGTTTTCTACATTACCAACCGATGTTCGTATATTAGCTGAGTGCTTTGTGAGGGCGAATGATCTGCTTTTTAATGTATTTTTGTGTAAACATTTAATGTAATCTTGTGCAGCAGAGATATGCTTCTCTTCTTTCCTATCCTATTGATCTTGTGACTCTCAGATTTATCTCGCAAAACCTTTAAGGTCCAAAGTCTATGGTTGTGACCCACTGCATTGTGGGACAATGAAACTAAAGACTTGTTGTAAAATGTCTTATAGCTTTGTAAGACTTTAAGCTGTCTTAGGAGGCTATTTAAGCCACAGAGGAATCGTTTTACTTACATTAGTCTTATTGTTAAAGGAAAGCATACTTAAAGGATAAGAGTGTCAATATTCAATAATCAACAAATCCCATGAAAAGACCCGAACCAACAATACTTCAACTTCCCTATTTACACTGGCTGAGTCTGAGCCCAACAGGCGCTGGTTTCCTAGTGAAGACACACATGGACACAGGGGAACAGATATAAATTTCACTTTTAAACAAGTCTAAGTAATGTCCTTAAAGAGGAGGAAATAGACCATTAGACACTGATTATTTACAGCAGCTGGACAATATATGAGTGATTAACTCAGAATAAACTACACTCACTGAATAATGACAGCAGCAATCTTATTTGTATTTTGAGGAGACCAATAACTAAATATATATCAGTAAGTAAATTAGCAGGTTCATATGCAGTGCAGATATGTTAGGAATATATTTCTGTATGCGTGTCTGCATACGGTTGTTACGGATGTGTTTTAGGTGTGAGGAGAACATGCCCATATGTGTGGGTTTCACTGTCTGCGGCAGAGACAAATCGGCCTGGAGACAGAGATGGAGAGGATGAAATTTACGTCCAGAGCAGGAGAGGTTTCATGATGGATAGTACTCCAGCTAATAGTTTGTTGGCACCGGGACAGACAGCAACAGCAGGCTCTGGTCGAGAAGTGTCGTTTCCTGGGAAAAGAGTGTGGCCACCACATGAGCCATGGCTCTGTCTAGCACTGTTGGATCGCTCCCCCTACTCTAAATGGTAATGTCTCCCTAGGGCAACACAGCATGGTACTACATATGGAGCTACAACATGTTCACTAGTGGGTGTGGGTGTGGGTGTGGGTGTGTGCGCGTGCGCAGCGGCGGCTCCACTCGCACCTGTGTGTGTGTGCGATCACGCTCGCGGCCTTCGGACGGGGAGGACGGAGCCCCGAGAGCAGCTGTGTCCTTAGCATTCAGCCGGTGGTCACTTCACCCAGTCGAACTGGATCTCACGCACTGTTGATCCAATCACCTCGGCCGTCACGCACCATTGAGCCAATCAGCTTGGACATCGCACTCTGTCGAGCTTGGGCCCGCCTATAAAGCTGGGCTGTGTTCAGGTTTAGGCGCTGGGGCGCTTTTTTGGCAACAAAAATACAAACTCTAACCTGTAAGAGGAGAAAGGAGCTCACAATGCTTTTTTTTTCTCTCTCTCTCTGAACTAAATATATGACCTCAATGTTTGTACACGTTGTTTTACCAGGCCTTACAGCTGCTCATCTCAGTTATAAGTGAGCATGTGCAAACACACACACGCACACTGAACCCATCATATTCAACTGTGTCTGTTGACATGCCCCATGATCTATGTTAATGAGAAATTAACGAGACCCTGTCAGATATGAATGAGTCATTAACATGTTCATGTTGGTAGCGTCAGCGGTGCCTGGATGACTCACACATACAGACAATTAATGGAGAATCTGTCGATTTGATGAATCCCTTTACCACTATCTACCTGCCTGTCTGTTCCCCGTCCGTACTGTATTTATCTGTCAATCTCTCTGCCTCCGTTCAGATAGCATCAACTTTAAGGTTACGTTATTGCTAAAGTCCCTATGCATATTGTATGGGACATGTATACTATATGGTAGAGGATATGTGGACTTTGCTCTGAGGCGATTTGTCATGGTTTGGGCTTGGTCCTTAGGTTCCAGTTGTGATGTAATATTTTTGAAAATAGTGTTTTTTCAAGTGGAGAAAGCCAACATGACTGTGCACAAAGCCAGGCCCATTGAGAAACCGTTTTTCCTGGTGTGGGGATGGAAGAGCTCGACTGGTCCTGCACTTGATCCACATCCACTATCCCTAGGAAACTGCTGTATGCTCTTATTGTATGAATCTCCAACACGCTATTTATGTCCAGGGCCCGGTGTTCAGTGTCGGTGCAGGGAAGTAGTGGAGCGGAAAGTAAGGGTGTAACGCATCCAACCTTTGAGTGCGTGGACGGATTATTGAAGGGGCCTACTGGGCACGGACCCTACGTTTGAAGTGACTGTTCACATTTTTTTTTGCTGGAAATGCAGAAGAAAACCCACAAAGAGACTCGAGCTGACATCACAGAGACTCAAAAAGACTACAAAGAGACACAAACTGACCTCAAAGAGACACGAAATGACTGCAGAGACTCAGATCAACTACAAAGACTGCAGAAACACAATACTACTACAAAGACATACAAATTGACCACAAAGAGACCTTAACCATGTTGGACTGCTTTTTTTAGAACAACACAGTTTTAAAAACATTGGCAATGGAAGTAAAACAAACAAACTAAGAAAGCACTGGCTTTGAATGTAATCTGGGGTTTTGTGGAATTGTCCAATATCAACGTTCTCTTTTCTGGTGATAGGGTCGGAGCCAGGCCTTATCGCCCCAACCTGACTAATGCTCTCTGGGTGTAAATGGAAGCATATCTCTGCAGACGGCTTCCAAAATCTCATGGAAATCCTCCTCTTGTAGCTTTTATAGCAGCGTATCAATGCCCATCGTTTTGAAATTGTATGTTCATCAGTCAGATACGGGTGTAATATTCGGTTGCCCGCCTACTTTTGGCCATTTAGTGTGCATTTCCCTGCAGAGAAACCACATAACAAATATCCTACATCTGCACTATAACCAAATGGGGGAGATGATGAAATAAGAAGCGGTTCCACCTGTTTTGTGATATCCAGACACAAATTCAGCAGCCGAGAGAGTTGATACCTCCCAAAATGTTACCTTCCATTTGTGTTATAAAGGATTTATCTCTCTTGATATAGTTCACAGCTGTCTCTCTATCTCTGTTTACCAGCAGATCAATTCCAGACGGAAATGCCACTGCCTCACATGGAGAGTGACTGCTGTTATTTCCAGTGGAAATTGAGATAATATATATGTGTATATCCATATCCCTGACTCATTATGGCTTCAAATTATTAAGTGGACATTAAATTAACTGCACACATTTCAGCACTGCGCTCTCCAAATCCAAGGTCTTAAAAAATTGCTTTACTTTTGCCTCCGTGGGCGCCACCGCCCCATATTAGTTTCCTCTTGTCCACCTGAGCTTCTTGAACTGTGCAGCCAGAGGAGCGAGGAGGGAAAAGCCCACTCACGTTAATGACTCACCGAACCCGGAGGCGAGACTCAGAGTTAATGGCTAGCGGGGCGCAGTCGCATTTCAAAACAAGGTCACAGTCTGCGTCTGAGGCGAACACCCCCCCCACACACACACACACACACACACACACACACACACACACACACACACACACACACACCCCAATCAGGACCGTGTGATTTATGAGTCAGCATTGCTCTGCAGGGGTCTGGTGGAGGTGTTTTTTTTTTCTTTTTTTTCCCCCCAGCCTGTGCTGTAATGAATGTCCTCTAGAAGGTGTTAATTTGGTGGCACAGAGTCTTCAGCGCCTCATCTCCTCTTCCCACGGTGACAGCAAAAAATACCTATTTAACAAGTCAATTAGTCAGATGTTGACCCTTAAAAAAATCTGGAAAAAGACTAATGAAGAGATGAAATACTAACATTTTTGAAATACATCACTAGAGTAAAATAAAGGAGCTGACTTTCAATATAAGGATCATGCCAGTTGATGTAGGGAAACACTGTTGAACAGCAGTTTGCAGGTGCAGCAGACCACACCCGAACACATCCATCAGTGATCCCAGGTGTGGTCGGCGGCGAAAACAGACTTGTGCAGCTTGTAGCCCCGTCTCTTCTTATGCCAACTGTCCGTGTGTGCGCACGTATCTCCGTGTGTGGCCATTATACAGCTTATTATGCCAGCAGGCCATCTGTCGCCTGCTTAGCACCGCGCGACTCGGGAAGGACAGCGAGCGCGAGGTTGTCCCCTCTTTACACTTCGTCGACAGCTGATGTCCCCAGCTCGACTCGTTTGACGGCTCTCGGTCTTTCTGACACACGCGCACCTCCTGTGAATCACGCCAACTTGCATTTATGAAAAAAAAAACAAAAAAACGACACATAAACAAGACACACACACACACACATAGGGCCTAAACTGAGCCAGCTTTGGGCCAGGTGGGGACTTTCTAAGCAGGCTGGCGCTCTGTTAGGTCACTGCAGGTGGATGGGGTCCTGGCAGAGTCACAGGCAGACAGGCGCGTCTGAAGCCAGCGTTGGCCCTGCACAGTTCTGCAGGCAGATGGTCATACATGGCCATGGGAGTTATTAGAAAAGCAGTAAAGAAGTGACAGAGTGACATATGAATCCTAATTTCTTCACTATTTTCTCGCTGTTTCTTTGTTCTCTTCTTTCTCCTTAATCTCTCTGTCTCTGTTGATTCGTTCATCTACCCTGCTTTACCACCTGCATGTCTATTATCCCCCTGTCCCCTGTTAAGTTAACCTTTTCGTTGAGCGAGTTCTGACTATTCCAGCCTACTCCCCAGTGTGCCATTGATGCGCATGGTAGACTTTTAAACTACAACATCAATCACCGCCTCAGCTTACAGCGGCCCCGCGGCTTCAAAAAGATCGGTCTGTGTCAGTGTTACTTTTCATCTTCGACAGAAATAAACTCACATTATTTTCATTTTCAAATTAAGGCTTTTAGGAAAGAAAGTCATCTTACTGACGAGTTCCCTTTAATTCCCTTCATGCGTGTTTCCCCCCTTTCCACAAAGAAAATGAGAAAAATGCATCATTTCAATTTGCTTTAAGGGATGGATCATTTACTCTGCGATATTTGAAATACTCAAAGTATTAGCCTAGTTAGTTTGCAGGCATACATGACACAGTTTCACGTCTTCTTTCTCTGATGTCAACATATCTGAAAGTGTCTGTTATTGCCAGTCCTGTACATGAAAAGATGCGTTACTCGTGCTATAGGCGCTGGTGTGTCTGTTATGTCATCCAAAAGATAAGAAAGTAATTTCTTTTGGTGTGAATCTGAACAAAAGCAAAGCTGTGAGGCAATAATAAAGGCATTAATAACAAGGTTTATCTATAGTGCAGTAAATACAACGTGAATGAGGAATCTGTGCAGGGGATCACGCTGTTTTTCCTTTTGATTTTAAGAGCTGAGAGGCTGTTGGTAATTCTTCATGTGCTAAAGAGGACTCTCAATGCACTTTCAACATGGAAGCTCCATACAAGGTGGAGGACCCGTTGGCACAGGCCTCTTCCCCCTCAACCCGAGTCCGCGGAGGTCCTAGAGAAATAAGGAGACGCCAGAAGCTAGTTTTGGTACCTTAGCTGAAGTGACGACAGAGTTATTGTTTCAGTTCGTCCTTGTTCTGAATGTGCTACGTGGTCAGACAGTGGGCCGAGATGCAGGTGACAATAGGATTGAGTAGTATAGATGCACAAATAGAAGTTAACACACAGGATCCAGTGAATGGCAGCCATGACAGATTCTTCATTTTTATTTTGAAATCCTCCTTTTTATTTTATTATCATCCTTTTAAGATATATCATCATTGCTGCCTCGGTGAAGTTCATGTAATGTCAACCTGAGCGTAATAACTTCCCTTTTGAGGCTTTGCCATTAAGGAATTTTGGTGCTTTTCCTACATGCATGCCAGCAGAGTGTAAGCATTTCACAGGAAAGGTAATGCTTCCATTGTTGCTGGTCCTCAGCAGCTACTGTCAGTGGAAGGACGTCCTGGCTCTCTGTGGCGTTTGTAGTTTCAAAATGAGTGCAAAATGCTAATTTGTCTAAAAGACTGTAGAAACAAACCATTTTGGTACCACACAATGAATCCCAGAGCCATAAGCAAGTCAGAAAAGAGGAAATTCTTTTTATGTTTCCAGAGCTCCCTTCAGCACTGTGGCTGTTTAAACACTCGCCAGTGAACCTGAAAACAGCCCAAGCGCTGTCGAGGCACCGGCTGAAACAGCCACAACTCCGACAGCCTGAATGAGACAGACTCCCAATTGACGCAGCCATCGGAGACAGCTCCCTCTGCTCCTCTGCAGTGTCCATTCTTCTGCTGCCGCCGCCGCTGGCTGCTGAGCTACAGGGTGGTGGCTGGCGAGGGAGGGTGCTGTAGTTTTCTAGCCCAGAGAGGGATAAATAAAGCACTAGACAATAAAGTCACTCTCCATGGACTTCAGCCTCTGGGCTATGTTCCAGCCAAACCGGCCAATCGCTCAAATGGAAATTAGAAGCAAGGAGACAGATTGTGAATAGTACATTTACTGAAGTCGGCCCCGGATAGATCGATGGACTAGATTCCGCAGGGCATGGAGCGACAGAAATTGGGGTGAAGGGGGCAAACAGGGTGTTTGTGTGTGTGCATAGAGTTTGTATGCGCTTATACTCGCCATAACCTCAATAGGACTGGGAAGCCACTATCCACACACAGTGCTGTCTACCTTGTTTCCTGGCAATAGCTCTTTCTCTTCCCTCCGTCGTCTCTTCCTTTTACGGTCGCTTTCATCCTGAGGACACAGTCGAGGCCAGCCACTAGAGAAGCTGCCTCCGCTTGCCAGGGGGCTGTCACCGAGCAGAACAGCCTCAAACGGAGGGGGGGGACATTGTTTCCTTTGTCCCCAGGCCAGAGCGCTGTTTCAGTCTCTGGAGCGCGGCGGTAAACACATCCAAGAGCCCCGCGGAAGGTTTAAGGAGCGGCACGGTGGGAAAGGATGCAAGCACGGCTCCAATTAAAGACATGATAATAAAGGAGCTAGCTAGTGGAGTGCCTGTAATCAGTATTCAGCGGCCTGTTGTTAAGGGCCATTCGGAGTGTTCATGAGGGTTGTGTATCCCGAACCGACGTGTCTGTGTGTGTGCGTGCATTTTTTGTGGCTTCTCTGTATGTTTTTAGAAGTTGGAGGGCCACTCTGAAGTTCCACTTTCAGTTCTGTGTGTATCCGGAATGAAGTGTGAGGGAAGGAGGCAGGCTTGTGTTGAATTCACCTGAGACAAACCGCAGCCACACACCTCTCAGTGTTTACCACAGATCTTTATTTCAACAAGAGATCAGATCAGTAAAGATGAGAGCCTGAGAGACACAGACAACAAGGCCATGAGAGAGAGAGAGAGAGAGAGAGAGAGAGAGAGAGAGAGAGAGAGATTGAGAGAGAGAGAGAGTGAGTGAGAAGGGAGAGGGAAGCAGACGCAATAGTACGCCACTCTCCTGTATTTGGCATGCATACATCACTCCCATTGCAACGCAGATAACCTTCTGCCACCGTTATCTCCACGCGCCGCAAGGAGAGCCCAGTGTTTACAGCCCCTCTCATCCCCACATCACAGGAGAGGGGGAAAAAAGACTCCCCTCCAATAAATTGTTCCTATCAGACCGAGGCATAAGTCGCAGAAGCTGAATCAGATTTAGTGGTGCCACTAGGCTCTAATGAATTCTCCCTGCTCGCCCCCGCACGTCCGTCGAGCCTCGGCGGCAAGTCCTTCCAATCGGCTGGGCTGCTCAGTGCAGTGCTATTGATAACGAGCCCTGGGGGGCTCGCCAGTGAGCGCGGCGAGTCCCCCGTAATGAAGGAGTCCAGAGCACTGCCGAGAAAACAGCTGGCGTAATGAGAGGAGTGTGGTGGAGGCAGGGGTCGCCGGGGGTCAGTGTTAGGGGAGGTGCGGCTTGAGTTATTGCAAAGACATGCTGGGTGAATTACTAAAGAGGGGGTTTTCATGGGGTATGTGCATGTGTACATGGACGCGTGTGATGTAGTCTCCCGTCTGTGGCTTGCTGCAGTATGGCAGGCTACCTCCAGGCGATGGTGACTGGCAGAAAGGGTTCTCCTCCATCTGTTCAAATATTCCAGACCTAACCAAACATTTGCTGTTTTCTCGCAGAGGGCAGCAGAGGGAACCGACCCGGGTACGGCTCATTCTGTTGAGTCATCCCTCTAGCAGCCTCCTATTATGCCACTCCTGTCTTTTCAAGTCAACTGCTGCCGTGTTGTTCAGACTTAATGGTCTGATTAGTGATGTGCAACTCTCGAATGATTTGTTCCATCTTTCCAGTGGGTTGGGGGCTGCTGATTCACCCTAGTGAGTCGTAAAATGACTAATTGAATGAGCTATCAAGAGAAGTGTGAAGTATGTCGTGTCAATTGAACACTGCTGGAAGCTGGGCTACAGTTAATCATTAGTTGAAATTGGACAAGGAGTTGCTTTCATTGAAGTTACAACTACTTTTTTTGATTCTGTTTCACAGTTTAATGGAGGTCTGCTCTTCCCTAATGCTGGAATTAGCTTGCTATGTTTCTTTTATTTGCACTGTGATTAGAAAAAAACAGTGGTTAAAGGTGAAAGAAGAAAAACAAACTGGGCTGCAAATGATCAATTTTTGCACCTGAGACGAAGCTGAACTCTTAAAAAAAGTCCAATCACAATACAATTTTTAAAAAAGCAATAACCACGGCAGGTCATCTTGTGCATCTCCCCCTAAGCAGATTAAAGCCTCCATTAAAACATCATCGACTTGCAGTTTGTTGGACTTTTTTTTTTTTTTAAATAATTGCCTCCTAAATCTCCACACGGCACAGCTCTTATCGCTGCCATCGCACCGACAGGTCCGAGAGGTCAGCGTGTTAAATTGGAACAAGCTCTCGCCCGTTTTGGTGTTTTTTTTTTTCCGAACACACCGACATCGATTCAAGTGCACAGCGCCTCTCCCGAGGTCTAGCGGTAAAAGGAATTCCTCCACTACCTTTACAGTGTTACATGCAGATCCATCATTCAGAAGAACGGGTTACAAGTACGCAGTAATTAATTTTGCAGTCACTATTAATTAGGTGGATGTGCATTCATTCCTATTGCACTCCATTTTGCGGCATGTATTCTGTGCTCTCTGACTGAAAAGCAGCCTACCGTTCCTTTCACTACTCAGACTATGAGATGAAATTATAGTAACAGATGATGAAAGAGAAATGCTTGATGCAGACGGATGTTGTGAAATGAGAAGCAGTGGGGGGAATTGAGTACATAGGACTGATCATGTGAATTAGGATAAAATGGAAATCCATCTCGTCGGTTGTTATCCATTTAGCAGCAAGCTGAATTGAAATGGGTTAAAGCTTTAACAACCTGGATAAACCCTCCACTGTGCGCTGCCAACAGGCGTGCATGTTCTATTTTGACACGTGTCATCTTAGCAAATAATCCACAACAATCAGCGTGTAAATTTAAATACAGTAGTTTTATCAAACTTTCTCTGAGCGAGGTCACCTCACACACTTTGCCGACCTTGCGTTGCTTTTTCTCACACAAAAGAAAACGCACTTTGGTGTCGTTGCAAAATCTGGCAAAAGAAACAACTTTCATTCATTTTTTTAAACATTTTGTAGAAAAAGCAGAAGGTGAACCAGGCTCACTCATACATAAAGAAAGGTATTCGTATTGTTAATGCTGAAGTACATCCACAACCACGGAGCGAAATTCAGGCATAATGGTTTACGTCCGCAGTGCGAGAGCAAACTTTTTTTTCCCTGTCTGGAAAGATGTGCATTTCCCATTTAAAGGCCTCCTGTGGTCACGGATCAGCAGGCTGTCAGGCTGCGCTGCGGTTGCTCTGTTGTAACTATCACCCGCCTATTGCGCCTCAATTGACCTGCTCATGGGGCCACTTCACAGAGGCCAAGGTCCATCATATTCATGATCCGCCATTAGATCCCCAACAATTTCAGAAACCTTGAGGCCAGTCACACTCTTGACCCCTGTAATGCGATCAAAGTCATTTCAGGCCCTCCAGTATTAGCAGGGTCAAGAAAAGTAAGACGGAAAAAGTTTGATCTGGTCTTAGTGGTGAACTTTCCATGCCAGAGGTGGATTTGTTCATCATCTGTGCACAGAATGTCAGTACATCTGTGGTGCGCTTTTAGCACTCGGTGGCTTTGGCCTCATTTCGGTCATTGATTATTCCAACCTCATACAAAATTATCATGGAAGCACCAATCTGTATCTTGTTTCAAACACAAACGAGATTTCCCTCAATCAATTTTAGTGTGGAAGCACATCTTCCATCCCATCTGTTAACTTTCTCTGGCAGCGTTGCCCTTTTTGGATAAAGGGCACTGGGCCATCATTGTAAATAAGAATTTGTTAATTAATCTCAGTTTCTCCATCCATGGACTTAGGGTAAACAAACGATCCTCCCTGTGCTAAGATGCTTTTCAGAAATGGAGGCTTATACTGCATGAAATAAAAGCCAAATACAAATCAAAGGATTAGTTGTCTGGGTTAAATGTACGCTTGCCTAAAATTTCCTTGTTGTAAAAAAAAAAAGAAATATCAACTACAAATGAGCAAAAAAGACTCATTTCATTCGAGCTTTGTTAGCAGCAGCTTATCCATGTGTCCGATTTTCATTGATTTTTCAGGCGTCGTACAGTATTTCATTTCCTGCACGGTTTGAGCTTAAGCTGGTGGTTTTGATTTGCAGAAGTCTGGTCTGGTTTTTTGTGTGGAGCAGAATCCAGAATGAAGCTACAGTGTCACAATCGATCCCACGACACTGAGACCAGCGATAAAACCACCACCACAATTCATACACAAGCTCTTTCTTATTGATTTGCATACGATATAAACCCGAGCTCTTTTAATTCCTCACTGTACACATGCAGCGCAGTTATACACAGCTTCATCATGTTATTGCCCACATCCGACTGATGGGTCTGTGTGGTGAGAAAATTCCCATTAGATACCATAAGCTGCAGGCGAGGCTGCTGCTGTTGCTGCTGCTGCTTGTTTGGAAGGAGTGATACTCTTCCAGAAGCCTATCCAGCGGGGAAGAAAGCTGCCATGAGAGAAGAATGCATGGGACAAGACCCAGTTTCTATGGAAACAAAAGAAATCTAAAACAGGAGTTGGGGGGTGGAAAATGGGGATGAGAGAGAAAGAAGAGGAGGAGGATGTATTGGAATGTTTTTTGGAGATAGATGATCATGAAAGGAGGTAGCGTATGTGAAATGCTGCAAATCTGTGCCTCCCCTGTGGTAGCCAGTGTTATTTATTCATCAATGGTATGCATGGCACAGCAAACCATCACAGCTGCAGCTCGTGGCTCCTTTCATATCTAAGCGGCGTGTGAAAGTATTTGCAGAGCGGTTGTGGACCTAACCTGCTTGCAAGTATGTTTTGAACCACATGCAGTTCATAATTATGCTCAACAGAAGTAATGCTTTTGCTATGCGAAAACACAGGGGCTCAAATTCCTCCTGCATTCCACCACGATCGAGGAGGTTATGTACAACAAGCGCGAACATACGACCAGGCCAAGCCAAGCTGTCATTCAATACACCTCCAGGCTGCATGTAAACAGGATTTCTTAAAAGTAAAAAAAAGAAAAAAAAGAAAGAAAGAAACTAAGGGGAAGAAGGATTCCAGGCAACAATGGCAGAAAGAACAGGCTCAGTATGAATAATTAAACAGGCTGTGCCGTTGATAACGACGGCGAAACCGCAGCTCATTAACACTGAGAAGTGGGACGAGGGATGACTGGAAAACTGAAATTGTACCCCGGTTTTCTTTAATAAGGGAAGTTATTTTTGCCCCCACAGTGTAAACAATAGCCAGACAATGTGGCGTTGACAGCCGGGAGCTGTCGAAGTCACAATTTTCACAAATAGCCGCGCTCTTCAAAGAAAAGCACAAGGTGCCTTTTGCACAGAAACCTCGCTGCTCCATTGATCTACACGTTATCAACAAAGGCCTTCTAGATTACCGCTCTCTTAGAAGCTTTCCACAGGCCCTGATGCTGCAGCTCATCTCCAATGCTAATCACAAATGACAAGATTGTGTTCTCTTGACTCGTTCCTGCTCTTCCCTCAAACAATTGTTGCTTTGTGTCAGAGCCGCCCAGGACGCCCATTGTCTCCGGGCCTCCTCAGCGCAGCTGTGGGAGCCCGCGTTGTTGTCCCGCCCACCGCCCGTCCCCCATGTGGTCCGACAAACAAACACTATTAACAGCAACAACGACAACAACGGCAGGGGGAGAGGGGAAAAAAAAAGCAAGCAAACCCATTGGGCAACTGGGGACACATTTGCATCCACTGCAAAGCCAGCAGGGACTCCATCTCTAAATGTAAGCTCGGGCCTCTGCCAGCGATTGTGTGGGGAGCCTCCGCTCAGTCGTTAACACAAAGGGTCGTCACAGTCAGCTAACTCGACGCTCACCCACCAGCCACTGTATACAATGAAATGCAAAGTGGGAAATGGGGAAAATAAACAACAGAAGTAACACCAGAGCACTTTGTTATGAGTGTCTTATAAGAAGTACTTCCATTAAAGACTGCTTGGAAAATATTGTTCTCCATGGCACTTGAATTGAGCGGCTGGGGATGTAAGCGTCAGGCGTTTGCTCTGTTCCCCCTTTTATTTCTGACTGACTGAATGACTTCATGGAAATTTAACTTGTCTCGACTAAGGACAGCTGGTGTGGGCACATAATCCATAAGACGAGATGACTCAATTAAGCAATGAATACACCCCTCAGTATGGCACCATTAGTTATATTCAACCCCATCTTTACTTTTCAGCCTGTTCATCACCTTGACTTCTGAGGCTCAGCTGCATAGGTATTTTCATAGGTTGTATAACAGTGAAAACCTGCTGAATAGTTAATTTTCTATGGGATGCAAGTGAATCAGCTCAGTTTAATTTGTTTCTGTCCTTATTAAAATTTGTACATGGTAAATACACATGGAAATAAAATACAACAATATCAGCCAAAATTGTGTAGCTGAAGCTATAGCTTATTACACCAACCCTCTCTACATGAATCTGCAGCCCTCTCGCTCTCAGCCAATGTATAGTCACATTGTGGAACAGGACATGGCGTGGGATTTGCAAGCGAGAAAAGCTTTATTAAAAACATGCTCATTTATCAAAAACTGACCCTGAATTGATTGATTCCTCTTTTGTATGTACTTTGCATTCATGCTTACCGATATAAACAGCAATGAAGTACTGAATGGCAGTGGTATCTTGCCTATTCACCCAATGCTAATGCTATTTGCTACACTTAAGAGCCTCGACATGCCCACAACAATCCCAAAGTCGTAAAAAAGATGATTTTTTTCACCTTACAGAGAGTGCAGCAGAATAGGTATCTCCTGAGTCTCAATGCTGATATCAATAAGCATTCTCACTCATGGCAGGTTGTCACCCGCCCCAGCAGCACACCAACTTTTTTTTTTCCCGAATGTGTCCCAGCAGCAAGCCGGCAGTCACTGCGGCACAGCAGCCACCGGCGGTTTGCTGCTAGTGGCGTTGACATCCTCGGTGCAACAGCTATAGTATATGTATCTTAGTGGGAATCACTTAGCAGGCTGCCAGTTGATGAGCACTGATGGCTACCACTAGCTTCTGCTGCTGTGACCCAGCGCTACATCCACCCAGTCTTTCCACCACCCCCCCACCTCCTCCTCTGCTGAACCACTGCCCCGCTGCTCTGATCCCACTCTCTCAGTCCTCTTTTGACGCGGCTCTGCTGACACACACACCACCACCTTTTGCTGTGGTTCACAAGCAGCAAAAAAAAATAAAAAATTGCCAAAATGGATGTGAAGCATTTTGGGATGAAGCTGTGTCAGCTTTGTGCCAACACTCTGGCCTGCATTTAAGAGTAATTTCCTGTTGGCTATCAGATGGATGCACATATCGAATGAACTCTGCACTGTCCTCTGCAAAGGAAGACTGGTGACTAGTGAATGCGGGAACCCATCAAAGTTTAATATCCTTGACCAGGATCAAACAGACCCTGATATATGGCCTGAGAGCGTGTGTCATTAACTCGAATGAGCAGAGACGAGAATCATGGGGGCATTTTTATGAGCACATCCAACCCCCTCCTCCTTCCTCCTGATTTAGAAAGCTGACATGAGTCCGTTGGCTCTGGCAGTCCATTAAAAACTGGAGTACCTGCGCCAGAGCTGAGCTGCGATATCCTTCTTCCGTCTTTGGAGAGTTAGCGGTTAGCAACGGCGGTAATTGCAATAATTGTCACCACTTTCTTGATGCATTTCTGTTGACTGTTGGCACACAAACACGGCGAGGTTGGTTCGTCTGTGCAATGGCAGTGCTCACGACATAGGCTGTCACTTTTTGTCATGTCCCAAAAGTTATCTTTTTTTTCTTTTCTTTTTTTTTTCCTACATTCTCATTTATATTCATTCCCTTTTAGGTATTTTCCCCCGATTCAGTTTAATCAAATTCTGCTTCTCATGTGAACATTATTGAAAGCATTTCATTTGCCAATTAGCCAGCTGCTCCCCAGTTAAATAATGAATATGCTAATTCTAAAGCTGGGGGATATGTTGTCTTTTGAGTTACAGCAGCGACAATTATCCAAGTCAGGGATACTCTCAGTGGTGTGCTGTATTGTATACTTGTGTGTGTACTGTATGGCTGCAGGTTTTTTTTTGTGCACAGTCATGTTCACGAAAAGCATATAGTGTGTGTAGGTGTTTATATAGGACAGTGTGTGTGTGAATGTGACGCATCACTGCATGCATATTTTGTGAATGTATACATGTCGGCACAAATATGGATATTATTTTGAGCCTGCAGTTGTCATTGTAGCGTATATACTGAATGTGTTTTAATGCAAATTTGACGTACATGTGACACACACAGATAAAGTGTGTGTGTGTGTGTGTGTGTGTGTGTGTGTGTGTGTGTGTGTGTGTGTGTGTGTGTGTGCAGGATGTGTGTGTTTAGGGGAATGTTAGTTTTAGAGGGATGCTTCCCACCATGCATATTGATTTGTTTGCCTACCTTTATCTCAGTGGGGCGCTGAGTGCATGTTCCTGACAGTTCTAATTGAAAGCCATGCGGTGCTGAGTCTATGTATGCAGATACACACCCTGCTATCATCCATCAGATGCAGGGGTGGGGGATTGGGGGGGGCTGGTGTACTCACCCATGAGCTAGGTGACAGATTCTTCTTTAATGTGCTTACTGCAATACTCAGTGGCACAGCACTGTATGGAGCAATCATTCAATACACATGTACTGTACCTTCACACTCCATCATGTTTCAGCCTATTAATTAAAACTGCCACCGACGTACAGTACGACAGTCTGTCGGTCTATCCATGCATCCATCCGTTCATCCATGATTTTTGAACACAAGAGTTAATGCTAATCAGTGGGTTTCCTTCCCTCTGCAACATTCCCCATTTAACTTGCAACAAAGTGTGTATTTTCAAAGATGCAGCGATCAGATTATATAATGACTTGACCTTTAGCCACACAGCGGGAGAAGCCAATCTCCCGTGGCAACCGATTAAAGTTTCTGATCTCACAAACATCCAATCTCCATGAAAGTGGGATTATTAGCATTCAGTCGGATGAAATAAATCATATAAGCCTTTTTGCAGCTTTGGGGCGAAATCAATAGATGCTCACTATGGGCTTTTTAAAACTGTACTGCAATGTTCAAGAGTGTTCTTATGTTCAGTATAACAGTTTACACTCTCCTGATTTATGATGCTCTTCAAAGTCACTACTGTCACATGAGCATTTTTCATGGTGGTTGTAAATTGTCCATTAACATAATGGAGGCCTTCTTCATTCCCTGTTAAAGCTCTAGAGAATGAAGGTTTGCTCTTTTGTTAAAGGCTGTGTATGGAGCTTTCTTTTTAGCCACGTCAGTCTGTTGGCCTGTCCGCCAGACTTAAATATCTCAGCAACTGGATTTGTTGCTATGAAATTTGAAGCAATTCATGTTCCCCAGAGGATGATGCGTATTCTTTTTTTTTTGTCCAGCAGCACAATATTTCAATATTTGTGGATCAGAGCAAAACATCTTGACAACTATTTGATAGATTTCTGTCAAACTTTCTACAGTTTCAAGTTTTCACTTGTTCATGTTGCTTGATACTGGATACTGGATGGATCGGCACAAAATTTTTGACACCATTCATGCGCCCCAGAGGATGAATCCTGCTGATTTTTGCCATCACATACCTTTTCATTTCGTGCCACCTGCAGATTTTAATGAAATGTACTACAAATTGTTCACGTTCCCTTGAAGATAAATTCCATAATAACTTTTCATGTTGCACCATCATCATATTGAAAGGCTAAACTAATGTGGTGAACGTGTTAAATATTACCAGCTAAACTTCAGCAAGTTGCAAATTCACAACCACTGCAAGCATATTAGTATGCTGATTTTAGCATTTAGCACAAAGCACTGCTGTGCTGAGTTCAGCCTCTGGAGCTGTTGGCATGTAAAAGGCTCCTACTCTCGTTTATGTCCTCTTGCACCTTATGATCACTATGATTCTGTCTCTAAGTTTAAAATTTAAAAAAAGGCAAATGAGCAGATCATAGATATTTTGGTGATGATGAGTATGCTCCCATGATGCATTTCATGTTTAAATATTTAAACGTTTTGTGTTATTAGCAAGAAAAGATGTTAACGAGTACTGATTTTCGGCTGATTTTGCAATGTGTAGCAGTGTTGGAGGGGTCAGGATAATAGATTGAGAGAAAGTAATATTTGTGTAATATTTATACTGGCGTGATTTGACTTAATGGAGAAGGTTCTCTGGGATCCTGAATTCCCGGTCAGCCAGGGCCCACGGTGACAGTTGGTGGCAGGTTCTTGTCAGGAGCACCACATGGACAACCGTGAAACTGTCAGAGAGAGCAAGAGACAGACAGAGAGAGAGAGAAGAGAAGAGAGAGATCAAGTGAGCAACAGACAGACATGATATCTGAAAGGAATCAGAAAAGGTGAACAGGCAATTCATTGCACAATGAAGCAAGAAAGGGGAAAGATGAAAGGCTCCGACTTGAGTGAAATTAAGAGTGATGGGTAGAAAGGGAAATAGAAATACAAAAGTGTGCTGGAGTCGGAAGAATTGAAGAAGCTGAAAAGTGAATAATACAGGTTGAGCCTTTGAAGCACTGATCTTGAGATCAGAGAAGAGAATGACATTAGCTCAAAGTATGACTTGTTTTTTTTTTTGTTTTATACTCTATTACATCTTCACATTATTAGCCTTATTCAAATTATTATTGAAAAATGGCTAAAATTAATTAATATTAATTTACTGTACATGTCATGTCATACATTGCATTCCTGGGCTGCAGTTTGAGTGTAATTCAATTCTGGAGAATGCAGCCACACGACTCATTGTCCAAAAACATCAAATCCTATCTTATTCTCGCTGCGTATTCATTGCTGGTTCAGTGTAATTGGGATTTAGAATCCAATCCAATTCATTCCTAAATTGAGAGCGCGGCGTTATCCCATTCAAGAGCGAAATTCAGAAGATGAGTGTAATTCAGTTTACAATGCAGATCATTTAGCAGGGAATTCCAGCTGTAATGGTCTGCTCCGGTATTGTCATGGGGTGTACCCTCCCAATTAGGGAGACTGTTGACCTTAAACCTTAGAATTTCAAAGCAGAAAAGCTAGAAGAAGACGTTCTCGCCTTGCCCCACTCCCGCTCGCGAAATCCCCCAGAGTCTCGTCTCTCAGGCCTGGCAGGAGCCGGTGACCTCTCCTTTGTGACTGAATTAATCTGCGGGCCTGAGATAATGGCCATGTCACCGCCACAGGCAGGATGTGGCAGGAGAATAATCAGCCCACCGCCGTGCCATTTCAATCCCTGCGGCAATGATCGCTTCGCCACAGAAAAAAAGAAAGAAAAAAAAAAACAAAAAAAAAGACATGTTGCTTCACTTATTCTCCAGCATGCATGAAATGAAAATTAAGATTACAGGCCCTTACAGGCATAGCAGGCAGGCTCACCTCACTGATCAGTTTTGATGGTTTGCCGAGGTTTTGGGAACAAGAGGGTTTTTCTGAATATGGATTCTGCATCAAGATGGAAATGTTTGGACACGTTTTACAAGGTTTGGGCTGCTTACGATGCGTTAGTAGTGTTTGGCTGCACTTTACACATATTGAGAAATCTCAAATTTGTAACAGATGTAGATGTAGTAGAACCCGTCACTTTCATATGTTAGCAACTGGTGTTTTTTTTGTTTTTTTTGCAGTTGAATGCGGCAACGGTCAGATACAGTCAGAATTGAATATTCTCGGTGGATCTGACAGGCCAGCGAAGACCAAATAACAGTCTGTGCAAAGAACAGAGAGCAGCTCCCAGTCTGCGATGAAAGCACGTTTGTGTACATCTTTTGCTCGGAGACAGCAGAATTGTAAATCTTTACTTTGTGTTGAGGACTTTCTGAGCGCTCGAGCCGTTGTTTGAGTATCATGTGCTTTTGATTCTGAACCGCAGAAACCAAAAGTTTCATGTTAGTGCGAGAGGAGAAAGTGCAGTGACAGGAGCTCTTGTGAAAAATCATCTGCTCCTAACCCCTTGTTCCGTAAAATTGAGACTGAATTCAGTACTCTTCTTCGGTGGAAACCGGAGGTCGTCAGTGCAGATGAACTCCGGCGTCTCCGGGGAGGAAAGTACAGGAGGAAATGAAGCTGTACAGCATATCAAAAGCTGAGGCCGCTGTGTGACAAAAGCGGACCAAAGGGTAACCAAGTCCCTTAATTAAGCCACAAACTGTGTCTGTTGCAGCTGGGAAATTTAGAAACTTTGCTCCCACCAGAAAATATGTGTGAAAATGTACTGTGGCTAGTGATAAGGTCAGCATTCATTCTGCTTGTGTCTACTTGTGCAACTTCTAGATCGCCCACAAGGCTGCTAATCGTGTCCCGCGTGAGTATTCAGATGTTGCACAAATACATACTGTAGGTGTGATAATGAGCTGTGATTAAAGATTCTGCTCCCAGTGTGACAACCAGAACACGTCTACTAGCAACCGGTCCGCCACCCACAGTGAACGTTGTGTTATCTTCTCTCCCATCACCCCGTCTCTGCCTGTGCTTTCTGCACCACACGCTGTTCTTCCCGCGATGTCAAGCTAATGCGAGTTAACCAGTATTGTAATTATTGTGATTCGCTTGCTCTAAAGATGTTTCTAAATGGACTTATTCCCACACGAAACAGCTGGCGGAGGGGAACGGCTGAACAAAGAAACAGATATGCTGCTATTTTTATTTAGCCCCCCCGCTTCATTCTTGGAGCGGGGAGAGCGAAGACAAAGAGTAGGGTGCAGGATGGTGGGAGAGCATCAACAGCAAACCTCTGTCTTGCTTCACGTTTTAGTAAATCTGACGGGCACAACGCCTACATACCTTCACTGGAAGGCTCTTTCTGCTGACAGAAGCCCAGCACAATTCTTGGTGTTTGAGGCCGCTATGCCTCGTCATGACGCTCATCCTCTGTTTGTTTGTTTTTGTGCCCTGAAACTGTCATTTATCTGTCAAAGACGGCAAAGTACGGCACACTTAACGTACAGGGTTTGATACAGTAACCTCTTTTTCATGTGAGAAATGATGGTAATTCATGTAAGTGAGTGCTGCGTACACACACTTCATTGCTCATCTGTTTGCTTCCTACAAATGTCGGGACCTTCACCCTCCCACAACCTACGAGGCTTCCCTCAGCGGCGCCTGGAAATCAGATACTGCCTCCGAGGCCTTTGGGTTTTATTACTGAATCACTCTTCGCCGAACTCAATCGAGTCAACTTCCTCTCGCAGTGGCGGAAAGCCTCCCATCACTCGTGGGTTCGCCCATCTCAGCACGCTTATAGAGGGCCAGGGAAATAATCAGCTGAGCTCAGCCAGACCATTGGCAAGATCAATATATGATGTTTGTTTGAATGGCAGGATATTTTGAATTTCGCAGGGATCATCATAACCAAACCTCTCGCCTACCTCCAGTCCTTCCTCTTGACCGAGAAAAAAACACTCCTCCTCCATCAGCTCCAGACTTTTATTAGTTTGACTGATGGAGTTCCAGGCTATCTGCAGTACATGTGAGGCAGCTGCAGCAGCCATGAACATCTGTTGCAAACCAGCTCTTAGCTGCTGTCCAGAGCAATGTGTACCTGCTTATAACAGAAATGACCTATCTGTCCAAGATGCTACAATAATATTAAAGCTGATGACATTAACCTATGATTATAAAATGCCCTTCTTCCGTCGACTCCGGGACACAGTTTTGAAACTTAAAGTTCACAGTGAAGCCTTGCAGAGCGACACTAAAGTGCCATGAGTGGCCTCCTCATAAATATATATTTAATTAGCCAGTCTATATTCAGAAAAATGGCCGGTCATTTTAATTGGCTTTATTACCCTAATCATTTGACGGGAACCTTTTCGTCTTGATGGATGACCTTATTAATACGTAAAAGAAGCTGCCACAATCCTTGGAAACGGAGCAGCTCAAGTGACTCATTAAAACTGTCAGTGCTGCTCCATTTATTCAATGCTATTTATGTTACAAGCTCAGTCCTGATCAACACGTCGTCATCATTCAGGTCTGACGTACCGACTGACGAGGTGATGGACGGACACCTTGATTTGGTTTTAAATAAAACATCAAAGCTCTACATTGTTATAAATATATATTTTTTATGAGAGTATCTGAAGATAAAATTGAACTCAGCTCAAGTTGATAGAAGCTAGATTTTTGATTTTACACATCGTGGTAAGGTATGAATATTATACCCAGTCCTTCGGGAGAACGGCTCAGTGGGAGAGAATTGCAGGCTTGGTGAATGGTGAGAAGCAAATCATAGTGTGTGAGTGACACAGGTGGATTTATTGTGGTCTCAGACTTCTCCCAGGTGATGGCTGATGTCGGCGTATTGCAGAAACCGCTCTCACCGATGTTGCCATATATGCGGAGAGCAGGCAGCAGCCCAAGGACAGAGGGAGAGAGGGGATAAAAGGGACGAAATTGAGAAACATAAGCGGCGGGATGGCGGAGATAAGGAAAAATAATACTAATAGATTAGACACAGGACTCAGAAGTGCAGAGAGGACAAGAAAGAATAAAAAAAAAAAACCTTAGAAAATGTCGAAGCGTCTGTTTAATTTTCATTGGAGCATTATTCTATTTCTGAAAAGGGAAAGGGGATAAGGACATTATCTTGCACTTATGTTTGCAAGCCCTATTTTTCTTATGTTTCCATAAATATGACCACAATATCTGAGCAAATGGGATTTACTCTATCACAGTGTGATGCTCCAGTTTCAGCGCAATCTGGGCAGGAAATCATCTTTGTGATGGAGGATAAAGAAGACAAGGGATACGAGACAATACCCAGGTCATTCCAGAGTCTATGTTTGTCTGAATGCTCCTGTAGGATGTCTATGAATATTTTTGTGGGTGCTATTTTACATACTACACTCTAAACATGTAAATTTGCATGTGTACTTGGCGGTGTGTGTGTGTGTGTGTGTGTGTGTGTGTGTGTGTGTGTGTGTGTGTGTGTGTGTGGTTGTGTGTTCCTTGAGTAATCATTTTGTGAATCGCTTCTCCACATTTTCTTTTTTTTTTTTTTTCCAGCACCTTTGACATATGGAAGCTCTGATTGCAAGGTAGCAATTGAAAACCCGAAGTGAAGCTGTGGCCCTTAACCCCTCTTATTTCTATCATGGCTGATGATTGCACTGCCACTTGGAGCTCGGCTTTTTCCCTTCTGGCAACTCATCTGCCCTCTGACACAGCCTCGATTGTCTGACTGGCTTTTCAACAGGTTTAGCGTTCGATTTCCAGACAGAAAGGTCCTTTAGGAATATTACTGTCACCGCCTCGCGGGGTTTCAGAGTGACATGACGGCAGCTTCAAACCTTGTGATGTTTTACATTTTGCTTATGAGTTCATTCCCCACTGGAAAAAAAACAAAAAAAAAACATCAAACTTACTTCAGCAATGCCTCAACATAAACACCAAGATTACAACAAACACAGTTCAAGCCCCAAGGTCGCTATTTAAATACCCCCCCCCCCCCCCCCCCCCCCCCCCCAACGATCACGAAGGTTTGATCCGCT
Source organism: Seriola dumerili (assembly GCF_002260705.1). NCBI lineage: Eukaryota > Metazoa > Chordata > Actinopteri > Carangiformes > Carangidae > Seriola > Seriola dumerili. The sequence goes on along the minus strand of NW_019174971.1, from coordinate 912,038 downwards.
TGAACAACTCAGACATCAGCAGTCCGCCCCTGGACTATACTCCAGCCTTTTAAAACGTCTCATTTGTATGATATGTAGCAGAACGTAACCCTCGTCACTTCCCACCTTCAAGTAGCTCACACGATTTACTAAAGTGGTAAATACAACTTAGATAGTCTTAAGTGTGCCTTCGGTGCAACCTTAAAACTCCTGCATTTCAATTAAAGACGTTCCTTCTTCAAAGATCAACTTACATTTTATGTTTACAGTCAAATGCAGTGCAGTTAATTTATACAGCTTTTAATCACAGAAGAAGATGATTATGGTCTGTTGAAGGCACATCTTACCTTTTGAGAGCATGAACGTAACAATGGGCTCTCTGTGACCTGTTCTGGACCCCGCTGTAGGCTGTGTCGTTATCATCATCATCACAAAGACTACCTCTAGAAATAATGAGAGCTTCTGTCTAAAATATTTATTGGCCCAATAAATGCAAGTAGCACAAAAGATTCAGGGAGTCATGCAAAATTCATGGAACAGCAGTGTAACTAATGACTTTTATTAGGAAGGGAAAGGTAAAATGATTCAATACATTTTCACACACATTTCTGATGGGGACTTTGATGAACTTTTGTGCAATCATATTTTGACTTTACAGAGAGAAAAAAAAAAAAAAAAAAGATCATTTAATTAATTTACTGACTGGCCCAAGGGCTGACTGCATAATTCTTCAGTTTACTAATTTAATGAACCCCAAATGCCAAAATGGGAACAAATTCTAATTCAAATAAAGCTGGAAATGCAATGAAGCTTACAGTGAGTTAGTACTGTCATATAAGTACACTAGTGCTTCAGATATCGGATGTTTTACTGTTTTGCTATGTCCTTGTTATTGAGGGACAGAATCTACAAAGAGAAAGAGACAGTATAGAAGAAATGAGAAAAACATTTTACCCACCTGGTAAACGCAATCTCGTTGCACTTTCTTACTAATTAACAAAAGATTCCACATCTGTGTACAGCTTAACATCTGTGTATTTGCTTGTTGCCGCACGTGCGTGTGCATGACTGGAGTTTTATGGTTTTCAGGATATACATAGGAAGAGGTCCATCACAGCCACAGCAGCCTGAAAGCCTAAGAGGCTTAAGGAAGGGAGCATAAATCACAAAGCAGTTGGTGAGCGAAAAGCAGAGATGCAGAGAAGAAGGTGTGCGGGAGAGAGGGGAGATAATAGGTAGCTGTGGGTGGTGCCTGAGACCATACACGTGGCCTGATACTGTATGTTGGCACGATTGGATATGGTTTGCTGAGTGGAAACCAGCACTCTTCTCTCCTCTTCTCTCCTCTCCAGCATGAAAGCAGGCTTGTTATGCAGCCAGACAGATACAGTGTATAGGAGTGGTGGGACACAGGGCGCCAGGTTGGCAAACAAACAGGTACTTTGCTGCTGCTAAACAACTCCAGGTGAATCCAAATGCAAAGTTGGCAACGACTTATTTGCAAAATTTAGCTTTATTATGTTAAACATCCTGATGCTGTAACATCAAGTAACAACACTGTCCTTCTACTCGCAGCGTTCTGCCTGCACCACAGGAAATGAATGTGGAAAACATTTCTGAAATCTTGTGTGTTGCTATGAAACGTTATTTACTCCTGACTTTCCTCCACATAATATTTCTGTGATGTGTGCCGCCTCATAGACCCGGGTCAACATTGGAGATGGGTCGTAACACAACTCTTGTTTTTCTCTTTCTGCTATCCGTCAAAATATAATGTACTACATTTCCCAGCATGCCAAAGCCTGAAGGGGTTATTCTGTTACTTTAAGAGGGTCACTGATTGTTTTTTAAAGGTTTAAGGGTAGTGAGACAATCCAGTGCTGGTGTAAATTATCATGCAATTAATTAATAATTGGGTCTTATTTTAGCCTTTTAGCTGTTTAGCCATTAGCCATTTAGCCATTTAGCCATCTCGTAACGCAGCAAAATCATTAAAAATAAGCGCAACAGAAGCATCAGACAGGTCAGCCAAACTTACCTGGAAGAGAAAATAAAGATTGTGGGGGAATTATAACCTACAGTCTTCATTGTAAACATCCATCACAGTGTAAAGACTAACTTTCATGGTTCAGCTCTTCTCCAATGTGCTGCCAGTACCTTGCATTGTTTGTATTGTAAAGCCCTTTGAGACAAATTTGTGATTTTGCAGCATTATCACAACCAATTGAGATGATGGCCGACAACAAAAATATGGCCCAGGGTGTAATAAACTGGAATTTCCTTTTAAACAAAGAAATCCCTGACATCTGTACTATCGCTCAGCACCTTGTGCCACCGCTCACCGGAGAGACTTTGCAGCTTTTAAAGAATGCTGACTGTTTGGTGTTTTCGAAGCTCATTTCTTCCTGGATATTTTTTTTTCTGCCTTTGCTAACACCTTTGAAGAAATGCATGAGACACACAGGTTCGAGTGAATACAAAACATAGTAATTAGTATTTTATCTCATTCCTTCTTTAGCTCCTGCTCTACCCACTCTTTACTTCTTACCTTTGTCTCTCTCTCTCTGTCTCTCTCTCTCTCTCTCTCTGTCTCTGTGGTTCAAGGGAAGAATTCCCTTCAACTCCTCCACAAAATCACAGACAATTAAAGCAGAGCATTTTTTTGCCTCTGGGCCTATCTGCTCTGTGTGTTTAATACATTTACACACATGCACATGGGCAAACACACTCACAGCCTCCCAGCTACCCACACACACACGAATAAAGATATACAGTACACATACACCCCCACACACTCACATATATACAAACACACAAAGGCATGTTCTCTGCGGTGCATTTTATTTGGCCATGGCTTTAATGGGGCTTTTAATGGAGTACAGGATTACAGAATCACATCCCTGTCTCCCTGCCAGCTGATTGGACACTCTCCACCCCGTCAATCAAACATTGGATTTAGCCTGCTGCTAAATGCAACGGTGCGTTTAGCCACGCTTTAGTCAGCCCTAGATTTAGTCACACTGACTTAGCTGCTGGCAAGTTTCACACACTGTTGCACAGATGTCGCTGAATCATGTCACCGGGCCAGCTCACTCAGCAACGCCCCCACCGTGACCTCAATGACCTCCATTCGAGGAATACGATGATTTGGCGCTGTTAGAGGAAATTTCAAACTGGTGGGTTTTACAAAATAAAAGCAGCAAGACACAACTTCTAATGGTCATAAAATTTGATCTTCCTCGCAGACAGTCAGGGGCACCAAATGGTGATTAGTCCAGCTATTCCTGCACAGAGTGCTATTTAAATCTGCACTAATAGAGTTTGTGGGCCACTTGGAAACAAGCTGTAAACACAACATAGACATATTATTATCCAATAAAGATGGTGTGATGAATGCGTTGGGAAACAGTTGCCTATTCACACATCCAGCTCATGCAGAGCAACATTAGTCTTCATTTGGATTCATGTTCTGGCGTCTGAAGGAAATATTTGGCTCTTTAGCTGCTAAGTCTCCAATTAGTGGCTAACTTTGTCTGGCTGTTATTTGGTGCCGGGTAGTGTACAGTCTTTTTGTTTTTGGCTGTTGCTGTAAACAGCTCTCTGCTGCGGGGAATGATGCTGATCAGGGCTGAAGGAATGAACCAAAAGTTACATCCATTTTTTTTTTTTTTGTAGGGAATTGGTCATTTTTAACCATGAGTGGAAATTACCAGATTATGATGAATGTCAAAAAGTAAAGTGTAGACAAGATTCTTTAAGTCTGAGTATGATAACATAAGCTAGTTAGCCAGCATTAGCTATGGGTGAAGGAGAGTACAGGGGTTGTAAAGTCAGCAAATTCTCTTAGTAATGTGAGTCATCTATCTTCAGTTTGCTAATTAACATTAGCCGCTAACATGAATTTGTGCTCATATCAGACTGCATCAGCAAAACCGCTGAGTATTGAATTGAGAGTCTTTTTATTCAATTTATCATTTGTTAACGGTCCAGAGTGTCACTTTAAACTGATGAGCTGTGTGCAGGTACATAAAATGTTGAGGTTTAAACGTTCTCTGGAAAAAACTAGGGCTTAAATGCTGTTGCCCCAGAATGATAGTTGTTGAGGAAAGTGAGTATCTTTCATTAGGCAGCAGCTTTATGACCAAAATCAGCTTCTCTAGCTTTCATAATATTTGAGATTGGATTTCATAATTGATTCTTATTCGAGTCTCAATGTTTTTAGATGAGCTGGCGAGTCATGTATGGTATCGACCATCTCTGACACATTACAAATGGCAATCAATGGTTTTTGTTTGTTGTCTTATTTTGCTTGTCTCCAAGGCTTCTCAGAGACACTAATAATTGGAGCTGATAATTGCTACCAGGCTCACAACATATTGACCCGAAGCTCTGTAATAAGCAGGTGAACAAGACCGAAAACATTCCATTTCTGAAAAGTGATATAATTAGCATGTCTCTTTGTGTCGCCACCAGGCGAGACAGTGTTGAATAAACACATTCTCCCATGCCATATTTCAAATCAAATCAGTGTTCTCATTAAAATGTCACTGTATTCTCGCTGTGTGGACTGTTGTGTATTTCCGCTTAAAAATAGGTTGAACTTAATTATACGATTCACATCGATGACTCCGGCAGCAGAGAAAAAGCCCTTCTTTTTTTTTTTTCCCCTCTTCCTCCTGGGTTTGGTGAGCAACTTATTGCATGATCAATCACATACAGCATGAACGGACCGAGATCAATTAATAATTGAAAACAGTTAAACTACTTTAAGCGCTGATTGGAATCTGCCTTAAGTCAGAGGCAAGGCAGTGTGGAAGGGCAGCAGGTTAAACAGACATGATTAATCAACCCGAGAGCACTATCTGCATTCATTTGCAACAATGCGTGTGTGTGTGTGTGTGTGTGTGTGTGTGTGTGTGTGTGTGTAGAGACAGTAGCTCGGTTACAGTTCCATAATACATAGTAATTATAAGCAGGTTTTGAGTATATAGTGTGTTTACATTATAAAATTTGTGACAAAATTAAGCACACACAAAGATGTTGCATAATTGTGCGTGTGGTTATATATGCATTATAAGTATGCCAATATAAATGTGTTGCGTACACGTTTTCTATTTGTTCCGTTTGTGTGTGTGTGTTCCCTGAGCCTCTGCAGGTGACTGTTAAGTTCTGTAGCGGTCAAGTTACACAGCAGAAATGATCTAATGCATTGATAAAGCAAGTCCTCAAACACATCATGCAGCCTCCTCAGGCAAAGGTGCCAGTGCCCCTCTACTGCCATCTGTAGACGGCCTCGGCTCATGACAGATGGCTCCCACTGATAACTGCTGCTTCACTGTGATGCTCGCGCTGGCTGCAGCCATCTTCCCCCGAGAAGGAGCAGATAATCATTTCATCATTTTCTCAATTATTGACAGGCGCTCTGAGCTCCACTGTTAAGTTTCCAGTGTTGTAGAGACAATTAACATCCATTAGAGTATATTATACAGTATGTGTGTGCAAATGTGTGTGTGTGTGTGTGTGTGTGTGGTTGTTGGGGGGGGGTTGGAATTTGATCCTAACTAGACTTGCAGCTCTGAGGGAGCTCGGATATGGCAGGCTCATCAAATATCTCGCCTCACACAGTGCTGCAGCGAGACTACCGCTGCGTCGAGAGGCTCTATCCTAAAAATGACCCTCTCCCCACTGAGTTGCCAATCATTACTCATCACATTAAACATCTAGGGCACATTCTCAGCTCCAACTTGCTGCGCTGCCATTCAAACGCTCCCTTTTCTTTGCCCCATATCCGACTCTGTGTCCGCGTTTTGTCTGTCTTCCTAACCATTCGACAAAAAAATTCACGTCAGCACAAGATTGAGGCCCAGTCTTGTTCAGCTAACTACCTTTCACTTTAGCCTAACAGAACTTCCCGCCATTGTGTGGCATTATTGCAGCGCTAACAATAGACCAGTGCAGACAAATGGCATTTGATTGTAGCTTGACCATGCAAAATTTTACAGCACTGCAACCACCTGCAAGTTTTTGGTCCATTTCTACCATGTTATTAGAGTGAATGGATATCCTGTTCAGTCTGAGAAGCTCTTGTTTTGTTAGTCACCATGGAAAATACCAATATCATTGAGTTATTTACTGATCTCTGGTGTTTCTTACCTTCTTAAACTCCCACCCCACTGTTTATCCCATCGTCAAGAGCGATGTCTGCAAATAGCATTACAGTACCTTAGACTGAATTGGTGCCATTCATTGTGAAACGGACTGACAAGTTTGACACAAACACCCATGTGTCCATTAGAAGGTATGAAGCCAATCTGTCTCGGAGCTTTGTCAGGAAATAGCAGCGTTTCTCAGTCGAAAGTTTGAATAAAAATACAAAAATTGCTCCTTTCGGCAGGGACAATGGGTCTTCTACTAGCAATAGCTGCAAACCCAGGTTATTTCTAAGAAGCTTCTTATTTATATACAAGGATATTTGAATGTAAGCTGCACACTGCCTTTCACATAAATGCAGTAAGAATGGTCCTCAGATACTATAAAAACACATGGAAATGAGTCACAGTGTGAAAGAAGCTGATGTTTTTTCAAAGCAATTTTGTATTATTATATCTCTCCAGTCAGCAAATAATGAAAATCCTTTGCGTTCTCTTGCGTTGTAATAACTAATCCATTTTCTCTCTCTCCTACCGTCTCCCTCCCCCTTTCCTTCTCTCTTACAGCCGCCCTGCAGGTGTCCATATCCTTGAACAAAGTGGAGTTAAGTGTCGGAGAGTCCAAATTCTTCATCTGTACAGGTACACACACTTTCATTTTTTATGTGAATGGACTGTATGTGTGTGTGTGTGTGTGTGTGTGTGTGTGTGTGTGTGTGTGTGTGTGTGCGTGTGTGTGTGTGTGTGTGTGTGTGTGTGTGTGTTTTGAGGCAGGTCAGAGACGCGGCAGGTGGGTCCTTACAGCAGCGCTTGTGAAAGTCTGTTTGTATGTGCGACAGGGAACACAGCGCAACCCGCGCTGTCCGTATGGCTGGGAGACTCTTTGTCCCAGCGGTGTGACTGGATCCTCACAGGGGACAGCCCCGTCCCTCTCTTCCTGTCCTCCTCATTGTCCTCCCTGAACGACATATCAACACAGAGAACCCGGTGGCGCCGGTGCCAGTGGCTCGGTGGGGTGGCAACACACTCTGGCAGGCGGCGGCCCGCCTCCTGCTGGCTGCCTCTTCTCTCCTGCCAGCCCACTCAGCGTGGAGCTAACAGCCAAGGGAGTAGAGACACACTGGGAGGAGCGTAGGTCTAACGTGTGCTGAGGAGGTAGAATAGAGGTGAATGGCAGGAATTGAAAGGCAAAGGTAGAAGCCTCTCTCTCCTGTAGTTATTTGTGCTCTCTCTCTCTCTCTCTCTCTCTCTCTCTCAACCCATCCATTTGAGGCAGACCATCCAGTGCCTGGTTCTGCTTCAGGTTTCCTCCCGTTCAAAGGGAGGTCAGCCCAAGTCAAAGTGCGTGGGAGGAAGCGTTTGTGTCACTTGTTGCTTTCTCTTGCCCTTCTCCACCATGAGCAATCACACCAAGCCCTTGCTTTTTTTTTTTTTTAAACCATATTCACATGCACTCCTGCCAACTGGAGCGGGCTGTAAAGCGGGACACAAGAGTCGGAGGCGAAAAAGCAAAAGCCATTCAGCCCGCAAACAAATAAACGAAGAGCAAGTCAATAACAGCGACTTTTTGGTTTTATAGTGCTGTGTCCCATTGTATGAATCATGTCCGTATAAATATGGATTAGAGAAAGGAGAGGAACAGACGGCACAGGGAGGCACTTAGTTTTTATGTTGATTCATGGGTCGGAAGCTGTTCTGTGAGGGAAGGCAGAGCACAGAGGTGAGTGTGTTGTTGTTGTTGTTGGGGAAAAAAAAGACACCTGGGTGAAATCAATTTAACTTGTTCGATATAAATCTTTCTTGTCCAAAAAGTTTGCCAGGAAGAATTGGCAGCAGACCCCCCCCCCTCAACTGAAGCAATGCTTAAACAAGCTGTTTTGGGTCAAGATGAGGTCTAACGTTGGTCACCATGGCAGCCAGGAGGAAGCCGGCTGGCATCCCTTCTTGCTTGTGAATCCAGCTGAAGTATCGTTTGCTCCCAGCTCTTTCTAGTGTTTTTCTTTCTGCTTTCTACAGCCCTACCTACAAATGCTTTAAAGCTCCTCCAGGTGTAGTTTTCGTCTGTAGCTTTAACGTGACTAAGTGATCAAAGTTCAAAGTTTGTAAAGAACAGACAAAACACAGAAACCCTCTCAATTTAAATGAACCACATCGCTCACAGTAAGAAGCTGATGGAGGAAAATGTGTCGATGATATGATGACTTTCTCACGGTGCAGTATGTTAATATCGACTTTTTTTTTTCAATTTTTCCATCTTTACCTGCTTCCAACAAAAATGATTTCTTAAAACCTTTCAACAATTTCTGTCTTTTCATCTGTTTTCTTCTCACACTACATGTATTTTATGCCTTGACAGCGAAGTGCTCCAAAGAGATTCTTCTTCAATGTGCTCTCTGAATTGAGGCCACAGCGTTGTAGGAGACAAGACAGAAGGCTAAAGGTATTTGGGGGGGGTCAGGAAGAGAAAAGGAAAAAACTGTGAGAGGGTGGGCAGGCAGAGTGAAAAAGCAAACAAACAGGTGAACCGAGTTACAGAGCAGGAGAGCAGGGGGCGACTGGAGGGATTGTCTGTAGAAAATAGTCGGGGTTAAGTAGTCTATGACCTGCCACCTTGAGTGAATTTTCCCCCTCTTTGTCTTCATGTCGCAGGTGTTTTGAAAGCTCGGGGACATCTCTATGACAACCGCATACAATGACAGACATGAGCAGCTTCTGCAGCTGTGATTCAAGATCAATATTACTGTTATTGTTAGTGCATGGAAACAGGAAGTAGACAGGCTTTTATCCACTATTTGACGGTATGTTTTATCCGTAGTGTTTTCTGCTGCAGGAGAGTGACACGTCGACGCATAGCATAGAATGATTGTCACCTTGAGAACTTATTAAAGCTCTAAAATCAGTATTATAAACCTCTGTGCAGCCAGACGTGACTTCCTGGATGGTATGTCATTGTCTCGCTGATATCTGATACAAACACAGCCCCTTGCATTTTATCAATGCTGGGGCGTTTTTCAGATGATGCTCAGCTGATTTTTAATTTCTTCACTCGTACAGCTCTTGAAATACTCTTAATACTCACGTTGCATCCTTGAAATCACCCGGACAACAGTGTGGGGAAAAAACTTCCCAACAAAAGCAGCCAATCATAGAGAAGAAGAACATAATTATAAGACCTAGAGCTTTTTCTAATGTGAAATTGGTCTCGTGTCAGCGGTAAATAAACCTGAGTTCATGGCACAACAAATAAGCAGGTGGATAAACTGGTGAACTGGTATTTAGGTGCGTGTTTTTTATCCTCCCCTATAACCGGAGCGGCAGAGAGCCAGAACAAGAGCGGCCTCAGCGGTCGCACCAGGTCCAGCAGCTACTATGTTTCCATGTGGTTTCATTCAGATGTGTCTAACTAGAGCAAAGGTAGGTCACATCACTTGTCCCAGCAGACCTATGTTTACCTATTGGCCAGATTAGAGAATATACAGAGATGGAAAGGCAGCTGTAACCGATAATTTTGACATCATGTCAAGCTACACACACAAACACATCCACACACACATGTTATTCCTTCCCTGCTCAGCCCTTGTTTTCCCCCTGCTATCCATCTCCCTGGAGGCCTAAATCAATTACTGCCATGGCTCCAGTGCCAGCCACAGCGAGTGCTTCAGCTTGCGCTCGGCTAATTTTGGCACCAAAGGGGCATGTCTATAGTCAATAATCTGCCTTGTACAGGAGGCTGAGATCGCTTCAATATTTCCGTCGCTTCATATTGCTGCCCTCGCTGCGAAGGAGGATCAGAAACATTTGTATGAGACACCTTCCAGACACGCTGAAGCGGAAATGAAGCCGAGATGCGGAGGAGCCGTTGGCTTTGTTGGCAGTTAGCAAAAGCAGACGATGAGTTGTTGTTGTTGTGGTTGTTGCTGTTGTGCAGACATTTTTGCTTGCACCTAGAGAAGTGATCATCATTGTCTTAGTCTACCGTCAGAGGAATCAGTCATTGAGCGCGTTCCCTCTTGCCAAGAATCTGTAATAATACCAGAGCGGTTTTGACAGAACATTTCCGCCAGCTATTCTTCCAGTTGTAAAGACACACAGAGGGAGGCAGGTCTGAGTGTGGGAAACAGGGCAGCAGTGCTACACACTCCCGTCTTCTCAGATCATCTGCCTAGCAAATAGCCTGTCATCGTGCTAGCTGCATTAATATGAGCATATTTAGCTGTCACCGCTGTCAACAGGCTGTAAAATGGTAAGAGGTGATAATGCAGAAATGCTAAGAGATATAAAGGGAGATGATGTCTGTTCTCCACATGAACCACGAGGCCGCGGCTGGGGAAGCCACGTGCGAAGAAAAGCAGGAGGACCACATGTGCTGTGATATCAATTCAGCAACACTCGAGCTCGATCGCCTCATCTGATTGGCTGGCCTCGAAAAACCTAACGAGCGTCAGACCCAACATGCCAAGGATGTGATGCTGATTGCTGCTGGAAACGTGATGATAATCGGCGCTAGCATGCCGGGGTGCGAGCTGGAGCCTGCAAGTGTTTGTAAGACGCAAAGTGAGGACATCAAGAGACAAATCAGCCAATTTGTCATTATTTACCGTTTATGTACCAGTGTACTATCCAACTGAGAGATGATTATATGATGTCATGATCTATTTACAGGTTGTGGGACAAATAATGCCCATTATCTGCAAACTACTGCCCCACAAGAGCACCACCTCCTCACAGTTACACCAGGGAGCTGCTGAGATGAACCACCACAACCCTCTGCTGAGCTAATGGAGGTTAAAAGCTTTGCTTAAGGGCATTTATTTAGGGAGAAGAGCTGCCTCCTCTCTCTCTGTGGGATTAAACATATGTGTCCCAACTGCATTATCTCTATTTTCTCTTTTTCTCTTCCTGTTTCTTTTGGGTCCTTAATTAAATCCAGAGACATGTCTCTGAGGGACTGGACAAGCTTCTGTTTATTTCCTCTCTTGTTCAAGGCTTGGGTGGATTGATAGGCAAAGTGATGTCCCTCCACACTGACAGGCAAAGGGCACCTGCTGCTTGCAGATGGCCCTTTCGTCTCCTGCAGTAGCCAGTAATCAGGGTTGAAGTTAGTATGTGATCAGCCCCCCCGTTTGTTTCTGTGTGTAGTGCCTGTGTGTGTGTTCGTATGTGTGCCTGATCTTGGAAAATGAGAGTGGAATTTACAGCCTACATATGTCCCTGTTCCTTTACGGACTTATTAGCTATGTAAATCCAAGATTATGACATAATCATATAATTTCAGGCCGTCTGTTCCCTCGACAAGTTCCAACAGCGATGTTGGATGGTCCTCAGCTGTTCGAGCAGACCAGCAGCACCACGAAATACCTCCAACTCAGCTTATTTCAGAATCTGGTGACTGGCTGCCTAAACGGCTGCCTGTAAATCAGTCAGCGTGGAGCACCCTGTCGGCTTACTGCCCCCTTTGATCTGTTTAATGAGGGTGGAAATTTCCTCCAAAAAAAAGAAATCACTATAAATCGGACTCAATAGAAGTTTGCTTTCGAGGGAGTTGTGGCGAGAGGACTAAAATACTTAGCTTATACAGTAGACTTACACAAGACGGCAAGTGGAACTGTGTGCTGCAAGATGATCATCTTTCAGGCTTGCCTGGTAAAAAGGAGAACATATACTCATCATAATTAGTTCATTTTGTCTCTCTTTCTCTCTCTCTCTCTCTCTCTCTCTCTCTCTCTCTCTCTCTCTCTCTCTCTCTCTCACTGACCTCTGTCCTAGCTATCGGTGAGCCGGTGAGGCTGGAGTGGTACAACCCGCAGGGCGAGCGCATCGCGCCCTCCAAGCGGATGGCGCTCCACACAGAGACGTCAAGGTCCCGGCTCATCATTTACAACGCCATCATCGAGGACGCGGGCATCTACCGCTGCCAGGCCACAGACGCTGGCGGTCACACGGAGGAGGCCTCCGTCGTGCTGGAGATCTACCGTAAGCTTGACAGATAACGTGCACAGACATACGCTCTTACACATTTACCTGCAGATGCTCCGTGTTTGCCTCCCGAGGAGATTTAGACATGGAGACATGAAGAGAATAAACTTCTCGCATTAGTGTTTGATCACATGGAAAGCCAGCTGATTCATATTCCTGCCCTCACCGCAGCCACAAGCTGTTAGAAATGTTGGCTCTCTCTGTGTGCATGTGCATTTTAAGTCCATGTGTACCTTTTGACTTTGTGTGTGAGCTTGTGCAAGAGAGTGTGTTCCACTCATTCTTGTGATTAAAGTATAATGACAGCTGGTTATACCAAGGGACACAGATCCTGCCAGGCATAATGAGGGATGTGGCACTGAGGCTAACCTGCCTCAGTGACCCGTCACTATTTCCTGGGCAAAACCTAATGTTACGAGGCAGGGGGGGTGGTCACAGAGACTGTCCCAATCACAAGTTCCATCCTTACAGCGAGCAGTGAATTACCCGCAGTTTGCCCCATTAAAACGTCCTTGAGAGTGACATCCAGTTTAACTCCCACCCACTTTCTACTGTGATTTGCTGTGGAGAAGAATTAGAAAAACCATGTAGGACCAGAATAGTAGCTGCCACTAGGAACACTAAGGTCTCTGAGTATTTACTTGAGGGATTTGGTGAGTTTATAAAAAAGGTACAAAGTATTTGGAAGACATTAAGTACAATTGAACAGTTAACTGCAAATGAAATATGGAAAATCCAATAAACGTTCTTACAATGTTGGTGCACATGTTTAAAAGTGAGATGCCACGACAGTTGTGATGGCTTGTTTACTTCCACATCCAACCCCAGGCTGTCTATTTCTGAGATCTTTGCTAGAGCACCTTTCCCAATACTTATCAGTACCTTCTGTTCACAGGTAGCACAGTGACAGGAAATGGATTAACATTATAATGCATGCAAAAGACACACACACACACACACACACACACAAAAGGATTACATAAGAGCCAAGTGAATTCTGAGATGTGAGTAACCCAAATACCCAGATACACCAGGAGTCTTCCCTAAGTTTAATTGGAGAAAATGTTGCGGTACAGGGATTTGATTCCCAGAGACACACACACACACACGCTCACATGCGCACACACTCTCTGGAAATCATCACCTTTTTTCATCCTTTCCCAGCAAATCATTAGGGGAGACATCACAGCCTCAATCACACCTGCCACCGCTCAGCCCTCACCTCATTCACTGCAGCTCCAGCTCCCAAAAACCATTGTTTCCATGGTAACTGGGCGTCACTCAGCCAGGCCCTTGGTGTAGATTGCATGAGCAGCATGCGGATGAAAATCTGCCTAAAGCGCCAGCCAGCCATTCTGCCCAGGCGCAGCCAGAGCAGGCCAGGACACCTCAGGCAATGCACAGGCCTGTATGTTGTACATGAAAATAATGACCTGTGGGAGAGAAACCGTTGACATCCTCTCAGTAGTAGCTGACATCTCTATAATGGCCTGTTATAATCAGCCTGCACGGAGTGGCGTATCAGTTCTATATCCAAAACAGGGAGCTGGGAGCTGGGACTTGGGTTAACGTCATACAATTATACAAAAGCTGCCGATATAATGTGTGTGTTTTTAACGATGCTAGTAGTATACCTCTAGCGAGGCAACGTCAGTTGGTCCAGATTTTGATGAAATTCTGTTCAGACATTAATGGTCCCTAGGGGATGAGTTCTACCCCCCCTTAGTGATCCCCTGACTTTTCCTCTGCTGCCACCTTTGGCCTTTAGTGAAAAATTTTGACAACTACTGGATGGTCTGCAATGAAATTCTGTTCAAACATTCATGGTACCCAGAGGATGAATCCCGAACACTAACAGCATATCACATTATTTATGTAATATCTCAAAATCTACTTGGTGAATTGGCAGTTCTGAAGACATTCACGTTCCTGGATGAACTCTAATGACTTTTATCATCCTCTGACTTTTCCGCCACTATGAAGTTCATATTAGTTGGTTTGAGTAAACTTGTTGTAGACTCAGTATTATTATTATTATAAGATAAAACCCTTGCTGTTCCACACTGAAGAAGGAAATCTAAATAGTTTTACCTGAATGAAAACTGAAATGAAAAGCCAAAATTGCTTTAAATTAACTGCAGTAGTTTGGCATCTGAGCAGCCGTATGAGGTGACAGGAAATTCATAATAAAGTAAGCCAGTACAATGTCTGAGCCAGCTCCTTTAATTTCATTCCATTTTCATCTCAGTTTATTAATGGACAAAGCAATAATGCTGCATAAGCCAGTTTTCCAAAACCAGTAGAGTTGGGACAGTAAAAGAACAAATCTGCATCCCATTTGAGAGAGGTCCAGGGAAATTGGCTTGTCAACGAATCAGACAGTTATCCTTACAGTGATGCGTATGCAAATGGTGGAAGAGAAACTCTGGAGGGCTGAATATATTCTCAGTTCACCAGTGTCAAATGTGCAGTAGAGTGGCGCTGTGGAGAGGTTGTTTCCCTTACCGATTCGCTTGTAGAGCAGTGCAACTACAAAAGAGACAGGAAATGGATACAAACAGGAGGAACAAGTGACACCAAGAAGTGTTGGAACCTGAGAGAGAAAGACAAAGGGAATGAAAGAGCAAAAGATTTTGGGAAATAAAAAGAAGAACACAAGGGGGGGAACTGTTAAGAAACCAACAGAGTGAATGACAAAACATGCAAAGGCATCCTTGAAGTTAATGAAGACACTGAGATGCCAGACACGTTCAAAGTCGGAGGGTGCAGTCGGGGAGAGAAAGCTCATTTTAGGGAGCAGCCTGGCATAAATCACACAGTAAAATGCTAATGCTGAAGCCTCGCTAACGGAAGGGACTGATACGGGAGCTGTCGTTGATTTATTCACACCTTCGCCGTACAGCATGCAGATGATAGCAGGTGGTTGCAGCGCTACCAGCGCCAGACCCGGCGCACATCAAAGCCGGCTATCTGAACGAGAGCAGGGTTCGAAGAAAGCGCCGGTCCAAGAACACTGTCCTCGTAAAAGCAATTTGTCAAAACACCAAATGTTTGTCAAGAGGGAGGACGCAGCCTCAAAGTGGCACACAGTGGAATCTGCTATTCAAGCGCTCCTGAAGCCAAGATGGAGTGAATCAAAGGCTGCTTGTGTTGTTGTCTAATTCTGCAAACAGAGAGGCTGTAGAATATATCTGCTTACTTTTTACCATTTTTTTGTCATGGGCATGATTGGCAGCAAGTAAAATGACCATCCTTCTGTCTTCTGTGGTGTTTCATCAGAATCGCCTTATCTGTGTCCCAGAAAACAGTCAAAGCTGGATTTAGCTTTTGTTTCATTTGATTCTGTGAGTGAATGCTGCACATCCACGTCTGACGCGCACATTGTTTTTCAGGTGCCTGTTTTCCGAATACATGAAGTCTGAACTCCTGAGCGTTAAGTCACGTGACAGCAATGTTGTGCTTAACAATGTTGTTTTTTAGCCATTTTAGCAGCATGGCTCAATGGATGAAATTTGGTCCAGATATTCACGCTACCCTTGGGATGAATTTGCAGCATCTCTGGTGATCCCCTAAGTTTCCATCTAGCTCCATCATCAGGTCAAAATGAGCAAATATTAGCACGCTAACACTTTAAACTAATATGGTAAACATGGTAAACATTATGCCTGCTTAATATGAGGATATTAGCATAGTCACTTTGAGCTTGTTAGCTATAGCTCTGAACTGCCTGGGTACAGCTTCTTAGCCTTGGTTTAAAAACATGACCCAAGCTCCATCCAATAAGAAACATTAAATATGGGCCATGTGTGAACTACAGTTATTTCCTTTAGTGAAATGAAACTGAATCATGCACAACAAGATTAATACCTTAATTTCAGCAGTAGTTCTACCAAACAAGTGCATTTCTAAACCAAATATTTTTTTTTACAACAGGTGAAGAATTCACATTTTTTTTCACCGTTTTACTTTTACTTTTGCTTGCTGGCTTTTCAGGGTAGGAACACATGCTGCTTAGTGGACACCACAACACTTTTTCCTGTATTATCAGCAAAACTAGCAAACTACCTTCTACACTTAAGGGATGTAAGCCAGACAGAAAATTGGAAGGAAATGCATTTTAAAAAGAACTTTTACCAAAACCCCAAAACCCTAAATTCTGTCTGGAAACAGTCATAGCTAACAGGACAGTGAGAGCACACGCCGCAATTTTTCCTTATTTTCCTTTTGATGTTGGAACTCGCAATAAACCGTCCGCTCTGAATACTCACAGGAAAAGAAAGGTGTTCAATCTCCATCTCGTTTGATCTTGCAGAGAGGCTGACGTTTCAGGATGTCCAGTCACCGCAGGAGTTCCGCCACGGCGAGACGGCGGAGGTGGTGTGTGATGTCATTAGCTCACCAGTGCCCGTGGTGGTGTGGTACTACCAGGATAGGGAAATCACTGAGGAGCACCACAGTAAGTTTTCATGACCTTCTTTCATGATGAAATTTTTCTTCTCTTTGAAAACTTTATTTTTTTTAATTTTTTGGGAGGTGTTTTGTTATTGGTTTGATTGAGAGAGAGAATTTGTTTCTGTTATTGAAGAACTTCAAGTAGGTTTTTCAAGTAGTTTTTTTAGAGCAATCTTTTTAAGATTCTCCATTTTGTTTTCTCATGCACGAGGACATCACATTCACATGAGGACAGGAAACAGGTGCACCTTTGAAAAAAAAAAAAACTGAATGGGAGAAGAGTTAATAAAACAGATGGACAGATGGAGTTTTGTGGAGAGTATGTCTAAAATTTTGATCAAAGCCCCTGAAAGCTGTAGGATTTCTCTGTAACCTGAACTATTAATGACTAAAAAAGGAAGAATCAAAGTTAAAGTTTTGGGGTGAAAAATTGTCCTTTGGTATAAAATTGTATAATGAATAAAAATATGATGTTATTTTATACTCTTTTTTTGTAGCAGCATGAGTATGGTGGTGTCTTATTATTCTTTTTTTTAGCAGCATATTATTGTTCAAGGTTTATTTAGTATTTGAAGTTACTGAGGAAAAGGAAAAGTTTTAAAGAGGGACTTTTGTAATATAATTATTATTGTAGGTACTGGATAAAGTAGCTTTACCTGGTGCTGCTTTGAGTTACGTAACTGTGTAACTGATCTTAATCGTTTCACCAGTAGATTATGATTCTAATAAAAGTTTCAAGGAAGCAGCCACTCAGAAGAATAACATTTTGAATGTAAACCTGCCAAATACACGATTACTGAGAGAAAGGAAATCTCATGAGTCCCAGTTTACCCAATTCTCTCTCTCATTTAATAGATGCGCTAATGTGCCAAGAATACGGTTCTCTAGGAAATGCTATTTCCTTCTTTTGTGTGGCTTCACAATAAGACAAGGTTATCAAATTCTACGAATAGAAACCCCATCAGGCCCTGGAGGAGGCGTGTAACTTGGACAGAAACCATGTTAACAAGCGACTGTGTGGACTGATCACAGAGCAGTTGGATGGTGACATTCGAAGATGCTGCCTCGCATGAGATAAAGTGCAGACAAGTACACTGTGTCTTTTGAGGGAAAAAAAGGCCTCAAAATTGCTGTATTTACTGTACACGCTACTGCTAACTCAACCTGTACAATCATATTGTCAGTCCGCTGTCTCTTACCAGCTGATGTATATCATTTCTAAGGAGCTCTTCTGTAATCCCACCCTTTTCACTTGCTTTAATAGCATTAAATATCAGGAGGGTGGTCTCCTTAATTTGCAGGAGAAAAAAAGACAGAGATAGAAAGGCACTCAGAGGACAGATTCACTTTCACTAATATTCTTTCCTGATAGAAGGCAGGTGCAGTAGTAAGTACCAGCAGACCAGGATTCATTATATCCTCTTCTCCTCCTCACTGATTTACAAGTCTCTACACCGCTTCCCCATCCTCCTTCCAGACTAAATGTATGCCTGAACACTGATTAGAAAGAGTGACCCCTTGAATCTGTCACATTTTTTAATTGAAATTCAAATCATCATTTGAGCGGTAATGATGAGACATGGAGAAGACGTTTTTTTTTTTTTTTTTTCCTTTAATCATTTCACTCTAATTACGATGCATGGTTATAAATATCTTCACTTGAGAGAAATGAGATAGAGGCCTCATCACTCCTGGCCAATCTCACAGTGGCCACAGTGGGAGGGAGTGGGGACTGTTTGGAACTGTAATTGCGCGAGTGTTTATCTGTGTGGACTCTATCAGGTAAATGTGCCGAAGTGAAGATTGACAGTCTAACGCTTGAAGAGTGGAGATGGCAATTTTCTGCTGCTGTTTTCCTAACTTTCTTATCTCGCTTCTCTCTCTATCATACGCTATTGTTGTTGTGTCGTTTCCTCCTCCCGCTCTCTCTCGCTCTCTCGCTCTCTCTCTCTCTCTCTCTTTCTCTCTTTCTGGCTTTTTTTGTTTGTTTGTTTTTTTTCCCCCTGTCTGTCCTCCTCTTCGCCCCGTGCTGTGAAGGCAAGTTCCAGGTGCTGGCAAACAACAACCTACAGATCCATCAGGTGACCAAGGCCGACGAGGGCGTGTACCGGTGTGAGGCCAGCGTCGAGGCCCGCGGCGAGATCGATTTCGTTGACATCGCTGTAGTCGTCAACGGTGAGTTACATTTTGAGTCATTACTTGAAGATTTTTGATGATGATGATGATTTTTACTCTTCATACAGTAAGTCCTAAAGAATAAGAGCTTCGAGAGGCCTGTAACTAACTGTTTACTGCACAAAGGCAAAAAGCCTCAATGGCTTATGTGGGAGCCTGTGCGTAAAGGTTGAGGAGTAAATATAGAAACTACTGCAAAGGAATGAATAAATTATATACTGTATAACACTGAATTCTTTGAAAGAAATTGACATTTCATTAAGTTGACTTTAGAAGTACAACAACAAGCGGATCCGAAATCCTGCAAGTTGATGTTTTCCTACAAAAAACGTTGTTTTGGCTACTAAGTTAGAGTCTCAATAGCCACTACCTTTTTCGTAGATTTTTTGTTTCACAAAGACATAAAATCGTGTGTCATGGCGTGTTCGCTTGACGTACAGTGCAGGTTCGACCTGGCCTGTACAGTATGTCTCACCCCAGCTCTTCCCTTTTCTTTAACTTGGATTTCATTGCAACAGAAATTGACAAAGCGAGTGTTAAACCCGAGTTTAATCTGCAGAAACAAAATGGACCTTCAGAGCCTCTGGCTGATGTTACAGATGCTACATTCTTGCATGTGTGCAGCAGAGATCTTGTTGTTGTGAGGTCTGAATGTGCAATGAAATGAAGTCTTAAATAGCTTCAAATTGTGGAAAAACCCTTTGTTGCTGCTTACTAACCATGTGGTTTCCAAGTCACTATCAGCATACAAACCAAAACCTCGAAATCCAGCTGAGAACTGAGGGCCTTCGCACGCCACTTTAATGGAAGCTATGCAAATCGCATAAACCAACGACGTCCATTTAGATTCCAAGCAGACACATGCTCTTCTTCACACAGTGTCAACAGATTAGCATGCATTAGGGATTGAATTTCCTCTGCATACACAAGTTTTGTTGCCGCCGTTGCTGTTGTTTTCAAAACTGAATGCCACTCATTCTTTTTTTTTTTTTTGATTATTCCGGAGCCTATGGTGCAGGTGCCCAAGGTTAAAATGCAATAAACCAGCAAGGTTGGTTCATCTCAATGGACGCAGGAGCAGCTGTGATTGCACAAGCAAATAGAAATAAATCAAAGTCACATTCTTCAGCTTTGATTAAATAACAATCATTTCTCAACTTAAAAGGAACCTGTATTTTCTTTCAGCAGCTAATTTCTGTTATTTCTAAACATGCAGTATAATAGCCTCAAAACGTGTCAGTTTTCTGATGTTCGCTCGAGTGTCGTTGAATCCATTTCAGGGCTTGTTTTTGCACTGTCAAGTGAATCTGAAGCAACAGGAACCTCGCGGCCCTTCAGTCGTAATGTCAGAGCAGAGTTGTCAGCTTTGACGGATTGTGCTCCACTTACTCATCATTGCCACTCTGCTCTTTCTGCTATCATTGGCCTGATTTTTTTATTTTATTTTTTTTTATTCTCTTTATTCTTAAGTGTGATTAAAACTTTCAGTTAGCAATGGCTTGGCGCTCTATGGCCTAAAAAAATCGAAGAATGTAATTTTAATTTTCTCATCTGTCCTCATTTAAAGTGAGTCACCTGAGACTGATGAAGTGATTGAAATGTGATTTCACTAAGGCCACAAGCGTCTTGTAACGGTTGAACAGCTGCAATATTGTCTCTGCCTATGTAATTCTCTCCCACCTAATGTAATATCAGAGCGGCCCTCTGCCCAAAAACTATGAATTGCATTCAATTTAGCACACCACTTACCTCACTTCTGAGGAAGATCTAATAAGCCTGCTCAATGAGGCACGACCTATTATTGCAGCAACACGACACTTGCCATGTGTTGCTGAGATGGGACGGTCCGCGCAGCACTTTGCAGTGCATCCTGAGTGGAGCACACTCTCTGAGGGGGGGGCCACACCCAGACGGAGACACTTGAAAGTGAACTTCACTTCGCCTCAAGGAGGCTCATTCGGTTCATCCCTGAAGAGTCGCGCACTCAGACGCGCCTTGAGTCGAGCCTGAAGGAGAAAAAATCTGATTTGTAGCAACACCACTCCTTCCTCATGAAATATGTAAAAGTCAAAGAGGAAACTAAAACAGTGAAACTAATGAGTTTTCTAATATGTTACCACCAGGCTAATGGATATGTGTTACTGTTGTATGTGTACTTAAAGCTGCTATACTCAATATTTCTATTTTAACAACCGGTCACATGACTGTGTGAAAGATGATCAAGGTAATGAAGCCACAGACAGTTATTGTATTTATTTATTTAACCAGGAAAAATTCCATTGTGATTAATAATCTCTTTTTTTATGGGAGACTTGTCTAAGACAGGAAGCAGCACTGATAAAAACATATTTACAGACAGGAAACACAATAGGAGACAAAAAGAACTAAAAATCAGGTTTAGAGCACAAGAGAGAAATTTAAAGGAGTCAGGTTCATAACCAGGAAAGTTGTAAGTAACAAAGGCATCTTAAGAAATCTGCCTCATTTTGGATTTAGTGTCAAAGCATTTAATTCAGATTAGAGATGAATTCATTGAGTTTGAACTCCCTCTGCAGTGTATGCCATGCTGCCAGTGCACAATACACAAAAGCCTTTTTTTTCCCCAATTTCCATAAGGGAAAGTGAGTGTGTTAGTTCTCAGAAGGCAGAGTATCGTTCAACACTGCAAGTTTTCAACGGTCTGTACAAGAGTTAGTGAAAAGCAGTATATAACAGTGTCAGCATGAAATGAAAATAAACAGCGGACATATCTTTGCAGCACTTTAACCACTTTTATTGCCCAACATTATCAAAAGAGGAATTTATTTCTGAGGTCAGCAGTTATCCCGTGCTCCAGAGGAACCTGTACTTAAGCCTCTGGCCTCTAAGAGAGTACAGAGAGCTGGTCTGAAGGTGACCGAGATGGAAAGGACACTTTCTAAAATGTTAACTTACTGTCATGGGGGCAGGCAAATATCAACTGTCTGCCTCTGTCAGTAGAAAGTGAGACTATGTTTAGTCATCCACTCAGCTCTTGCTCAGAGCTGCCTCTCGTTTGTCAATACATGAAGTGGAAGATGTGTAAGAACAAGGGAGTGGATGTGCAGGGTGCTAAGTGGCTCCCAATGTCTGTCCTCTCACAAGATCACATACTGATAAATCTTGGATCCAGCTATTTTCTTGTTGTACAGCAGCGGACACTGTGGTCTCAGGAGTCTCCCAAGGAGTTGTTTTCAGAGCACTGAGGCCTGTGATGTTCAGGAAAGCCATGTATGCATTAGCCTGTAGGCTTGTCATTTGCATACACAACCCCCATCAGAATCAGAATTTCCTGCCCACAAGCTAGAGGTGTAATTCTCTTCTGACTCTGATGGAGTGCTGTTCTAGGCCTGGAAACCAGGGAGAACTTTAATCTTGTCTGCTCTCTACACCACCAACATTATATTTAAGGGCTATATCACTTCCAGAATTCACTCGGATTCCTCCCTTTCTATGGTTTGCAATTGCAATGGCAAGGTGGAGCAAGGAGACACGTCTTAGCAGAGGATTTCCGAAGGATAAGGGAGCCACAGGGGCTACCAGTGAATATACCGTATCGACAACATCCCGGACCGGCCAAACAACACAGAGGTCCTGAACACAATTGGATATAGATAGTGTAGATTGCTAGGAGGCTCAGTTATGTCAATGAGTGCAACAAGACTGTCCACTACATGTTTTATCAATCAGCGGTGCACAGTGAGCTGCTCTCTTTTGTGGTGCCTTGGGATTCGGCAGTGAGGTCCAGATAAACAAACGGATGAACAAAAACAGCCTCTGTCTTACTCTATCTGGAAGATACCCCCCCCCCCAAAGGAAGAATAAAGAAGGAAGGGTGAGGACTAAACGGATGCAGCCACAGAGCATCTACAGGCTTTCCCCCCTCATCTCCTGAGGTCCAACATGGAGCGCTTAAGGCGTTCTTTGGTGCCAAAATAAGATCTGGACATTGATTCTTGTCCAAACAGCAGTGGTGCAATATGCAGAAGGGTGATCTGAGTGACAGACTTCAGGTGGAGCTCAGCGCTGAGGCAACTTTCTTTTAAGCACACGATTAGCAGAAGAGTGTTATTCAGTCAGAAAAGTTTTCAGCTCAGTGTGAAACCTGCTTCAGAGAAGTCGAGAGTCTTTTGTGTTACTGCTGAAAAAACATGTCTGATGGAGGTTTGATTATTTCATTCTACAGTTTAATGTGTTGAAAAAGGTGAAGGGCTTCCAACTGAATCATAAGAGTTTCCCTCTATAAAGTTGCAAATTGTATGTCTTAGTTACTGCACAGCCACCGTCCAGCTGTGTTGATTGAAGGCCGCAGAGTCCATATGATCTGCTTCTCCCGTCGACTACACTTGAACGTGATCACCATTTCTGAGCCACGGATACACCGCGCTTGTTCTTTGGACACGGCGCATCAAGAGGAAGTGTCGGTTCCGACTACTTCAGCCACTTGTTAACAGACATTGCTTTAAGCAGCCAGGCGGAACACCGTTTCTGTCTGAGCGCAGCGCCTGTCGTATGTAGCTGTAACTGTGTACGTCTCTCTCGCTCCCCATGAAGTCATGAATATTCACGGGTCGGTTGAGGAAGAGAGCGGATTCTTTCCCATACGCATTCCCATTCCCATGAAGCGCTGCTGACCCACTGCAGCCCCCACCCCCACCCCCACCGTTCCTCCAGTTTCCAGTGTATCATCAAAGCGGACCGTAGATGAGGACGAAGGCGTGCCGAGGGAGACGACCGCCCCGCTGAATGCCTCATCAACCTGAGGCCAAAACAGCTCAGTGTCTAGAAGAATCCACAGCGTTTCAGGATCTGAGCTCAGAAGTCGCCACAGATGAGTCATGAGCGGCTGCGTCAACACAACGTGGAGAAACGAGCTGAAAACAGCAGGACTGGATAGAGCGTGCATCAAGTGGTTTCCAGTTAACTCTCGCTGTAATGGAAACCTGACACAGTTAGAGGATTTGCAAATATAATTTTGCTCTGCTCATGTTGTCAATAAGCTTTTGAAATTATAAGTGCTGTTGAACAATAGTGAGAGTTCCCCTCTCTGTGACACTGTCACACACCTCCACTGTTAGTTCAGTTTAACATGGGCATGTTTGTCCTTCCTGTGACATGCAGTGATTCATCCCTGAACAATGAGGGGGATCCCATGAGATAGATAGATAGATAGATAGATAGATAGATAGATAGATAGATAGATGTTGGTCGGCAGACTTTCTCACCTTTGGTAGACTAACTGCTTCTCCTGCTTCCAGTTGTTTATGCTATGCTAAGCTAACTGGCTAATGTTGAACTACTGCTTTGATGACATTCACTTTGGATTGAATTATTACATTTTTTAACTCCCACATTCTTCATCTATGGCTCGCATATGCCAACCTTTTCCATTTTACTCCCCTCAATAGAGCCTAATGTTTTCCTTTTATCATTTGATAAAAGATCTCTCTCTCTCTCTCTCTCTCTCTCTCTCTCGTCTCTGTTTTGATGACCCCTCTAGCAACACTACTCGCAATTTGTTTCTATGGCAACTTACGGTGACACAAAATGGAAATAACTTCCCTGATCTGGCCGCTATCCTTCCACAACACATCCACTTAATTGTTGGTTCAGTCACTCACACATAAGACCCACAATTTCCCCTGTTCAGCTGTCAAAGGAAACTACCGGCTGTGTCCTTCAAGATTTCTTCCGTAATTTTCTTCTTTTTTCTTTTCTTTTTTTTTTTTTTGCAGTGACAGTCTTCTCTGTTACATTACATTCCCAGTTGAATAAATCAGGGCTGGTTTGATTCCAGTGCTAATCTAGGATGCAAAACAAATCCTTAATAAGCACCCTGGAAAAGAAAACACTCCATTTCCAGTAAGTGTAATAAAGTTATGACATTTACCAAGAACATTTCATGACTTCTAAACCCCGGCGATCCTCACTTCATTGAGCCCATTAGCGCTGAACAGAAAACAAGTCCTCTTGCCCTCATGCATTTAAATCGGGTCCGAGCGAGTTTGTGTCTTGAAATATGTTCGCAGTGTAAGTTCACGCTAGTTGGGGACTTCTGTAAACATCACGTTATCTCCCCCGAGCCCTCTGAAGTTTCCAGGCTATGACTAATACATGAAGAATTCATAAAGCTTGCCATATTCCTTTTTGGACGCTTAAACCCTGTTGCTGATCTGCTCTTTTTGAAGTCTTTTCTGCTTGGCAGTGTGTCTCATTAACAGGGCTGTTTCAACAAGGCCCATTGATGTGGGGGTGCATTGCATAGGAAGAGGAGGACACCGGAGAATGGAGATCTATTGGCGTGGAAATCAATGGTTATCATGTCAGGCAGATGCTCTCTCCTCTCATTCGCAGAGTCAGTGCTGCTGGAAAAAGGACTCGCAGTGTTTGATTATTTGCTGAGGCCATTTTTATCCCTGAGAAGCTTTCTGTGCCGTGATGTGTGTCTCATTCAGGCCTGTTTCCTGTTGTGTGTTGATTTTACGACAAAAATAGAAGCATTCATTCATTTTTTTTTTTTTTAGCACAACAATGACTAAATGAATAATAGACACCATGAGAGCAGACACTGTGGAATTTAAATGTACCATGACGTCTTATTCACTTACACAGAAATACACAATGGTGTTGTTTGTGTAATTGATCTTTTAAGAAAGACTCCAGTACACTGCAGGGTTTTGGTTCATTAGGTATCTGCAATGATGCTTTGTTTTGATTAGGGTTCCCTATTCATTATCCCGAGATGTAAAATGTCTTTTTTTATTCATTTTTTTATTTTTTTTCCTTCACAGCTTCACACCTTCTTTTCCACCAAAAAAACAGCATATTAATGAGACTCTGAGCCACATGTCAAATTTAATTTTCACCTCTCATGCAGGTGTTTTTAGATCTAAGTTGAACAAGTGTCCTCCAGGTGACACTGCTTCCAAATTGAATTCATTAATTCTACATAAATCCCACACACACACAAAAAAATTTAAAAAATGAGGGCTGGTTACAGTTTCGGAATATAAAAGAATTCAGCGTTGTCTTCCAGCGGAGTGACCTTTAATGCCTTTCAACCCTTTTTGTTTAATCAGAGGAAAACAAATGGCGCTGGAACAGTATGGCTCTTGCAGCTACCAGTTACAATAACACATAATTAGTGCTCATAACTGTTTGTGTGGGCTGAGCTGATGTTGTGTTAATATTTGGATGATCTTCATCTTGAAGAGATTAAATATCTGGATTATAAATGACACTGAAGTTACAGTACGTGCCTCATAAAAACATGTTGAAGAGAGAGGCGTTTAGAGATTACACGTCGTCATCGTTTACACCTCGTGTTAACATGCGATCTGTGCAGAGATAGACACATAGATACATAATCTTGGTAATAACATCTGATCACAGGCCTTTGCAATTACACCGGGTATTAATAAGCTTTCTCATTATGTAGCTTCTGCACATGTTAAAATTACAATATGCTAATTTTTAAGTGGACTTGGTGGGCTAATTGATAGAGCAGGCTGTAATGCTGGTGTATAGTCTTAATAAACAGGGTTCTCTGTGGTTTTCTGCTGTGTTAGACATTTTTTTTATTGTTGTATAAGGTATATCATTTTCTGATTTAGCCAAAAACAGACGTCCATGTATGGTTATTATCACAATCTATATCAATATTGTGATCTCCATGTCTCCCATTAGAAATGCAGCTCGTTGGGCCAAACCATTATTTAAACCAGAGAGAGAACACTTTTAAAGGTTGTTGGCAGCTTACAAATGATTGGCTGAAAGCGAGCGCGTCGGTTTGTGATTGGATGAAGGCTAGAACGAGCTGCAAGCTGCAAGTAGAACTTTTGCTGAACTTGATTTTCACTGACGTGTCTGAACATGATTCACTGCCGGCTCACACGTCCAGCCTCAGGCGGTGGACTTGTTTGATTTTTCACCTGGTTTTTGAGTGTCATTGTTCTCACCTAGCCAGTGGATGTAAAACCGAAGGAGGAAATGCTCCAGAGATCCAGTAAGCTGCCCCAGACATGTTTGATCACGCTGCGAGGACCGGACAAGGCCACGGCAGATCGGTTTTAGTGGGAGTAGAAGTACTACAAAAGCACAGGCTTGAGAAATGGACTGAGATGCCTGATAAACATGCTTGTGCCATAAAGCTGTCATTCCCGTCCCACTGCAAAGGGGCGAAGAGGGAAAAAGGCTCGCTCTGCTCTCCCTTCACTGAATGACAAGATGATAGTCCTCGGCTGGTTGGGTGGCAGCAGCTGGTTGAGCTTTCCTGACAGCTCTCGGCATATACTGCCGTTTGTTTTTTTAACCACTGATGTTCCTAGAAGATTAAGACACTGTATGTACATTTTCCTACAGCTTTACATTGTAAAAAGTCAGCTGTTGCTTGTCTGCACGGCTCACAGCATGTGAGCGTATATTGTAAGCATAACATACATTGATTGAAAGAATAAATGCATTTCAGTTCGTATTCATTTTGTAGTCATAATGAAAATAGAGTATATATAACATACCCTCTCGGTTTGCATTTGCAAATCTTTGAAACCGCTAACCTTAAAATCACAGCGATGAGGCGCTTCTCATTTTGACACTGCAGGAAATCTGCCACGTCAAAAAAAAAAAACGAACAATGGCTGCAGCCGGAGCGCTTCACGTGGGGGTTGAATAGTTCATGCACAAAAAAAAAAAAAAAAATGTCCTGGTTTTCACAGATGCTACAGTCGCGTTTGATGTCGACTCGCATTTTTCTTGTCATGCCATTGTTTATGTGGATTTAGCCGGGCATCTCTGAACCAGACAATAGTATTATGGTTTCACATCACTGTGTTCAGCTCCTTTGTGTTTTTACCAAAGCTGGGTCAAAATGTTACTTGAAATCCCCATTGGATTACTAACAGAAGTAGCGTTTTCAGTGAGTGCTTACAGGCCACTTACAAGGCCAATGTATTTCCATTTGAAAATGTTAGCCTCCACCCCTCTGGTTTCATAAAGACTAACATTTGTTTTGAATAAGCTGTAGTTTGCATCTCACTGGGTGTAATGACAGCGTTCCTGTCTGACTGTGTTTTTTTTCCGGCTCTGTCTTTGTGTCCACAGTCCCTCCGGTGTTGTCAGTGTCCCAGCAGTCCTTCAATGCCACAGCTGACTACCAGGAATCGGTCACCTTCACTTGCATCACCTCTGGATCTCCTGACCCTGTGGTCACGTGGCACAGGTACCTTCTCCTGCCTTAATTGCTCCCGTCTCTCAGACACACAGCTCAGAGAGATACTGGGGGGTAAAAAGAAAAACAGCCTTTGAAAACTGGTGAGCCCTCAAAGATGAAGGATATACAGTCTAGATATACACAAGTGGACACCCAAATATTACACCCCATACATGATTCAATTCCAAAACCACCAGTATTAATCCGCTGGTGTAACAGCCTCCACTTTTCAGGGAAGCTTTCCGCAGCATTTCAGAACCTGGCTGCAGGGATTTGCTTCCATTCAGCCACAAGAGCATCGGTGAAGTTGGGTGCTGATGCTGGGAGATAAGAGTTTGAATCTAAAGTCCCTCCTAAGCTCTACTAGCTATTTTCAAACTAGTGATTTATTCAATCAGGCTGCACCAGTAAAACTTATGCTAATGGATCTGGTGGTAGTAAGAGTAAATCGGTTGCTCGGTAGATTTAACCTACTTCCAGATAGAACATACAGGACATACTGTATGTGCTACCACTCATAGCCATTGCAAATGTATTCATCTACATCGCCCATGCGTGTTTCCTTTAGAGAGAGGGAAAAAAATTGTACATTTGTACAATTGTAATTTTTTTGAATCACAGATCAAGCAGATATTCTCTCACAGTTCTGAGGAATTTTATAGTCCGCCCTCGCACGCCGCCCTCAGCAGACACTCCATAATATCACACGCCACGTAGCAACGGTGGGGAAAATTTGCACCTGGAGAGCATTTGATATCCCACTATCCAGTCTATAGCGCGCCATCAATGTAATTAGCTTGTTCCCACTTAGCAGGCAGTCATGACAGGCTGTTTGCACATGGGCACCTTATTGGCATTGCCGTGTAGTTCACACTTTTTCCATGTACTGCTGTTTTGTCTTGTGTTATTCTTCCAGTTAATTCATCATAATGCACCATTGCAGTGTTTTCTCATATTTTAGCCCATTTAGTACAAATCAGTTGCTGCTGGCTGTTTTCTAAAGTAAGTAATCCATCACAATTAACAGCATGTTACATTATTTGCAGCATTAATGGTTGATAATCAAGTCAAATGAGGTGGCACTTACAATGCATTAGCACACAACAATGATGTAACTTCGACGCGATACACGGCTGACATTGTTTCTGCGTTGATGTATTTCTCTCAGGTTTCTGTGAGTTGTTTTTCATGCTGTACTGAAAATGAATGAATGGAAATCAATGGCTGCCAGGAAGGGACTGCAGGAAAATGCGTTCGAAAATCAAAGTATGCTTTGAAAAATGGTTGCAGGTAAAATTTTATTTGTCGCTAAAGGGACGAAAGCGTGGGAGATAGGGCAGCATCGTCCTTCAAATAACGGTAATGTTAACTCCAGCTCCCTCAACAATAGCAGAGGAAGGAAACAATCCAGCGCTGCCTGGTAAAATAACACACCATTTAAGTGTGAAGTCTTAAACAACTACACTTAGCTTTCATTAAAAGCAATTTGAAGTTGTTATTTTCTGTCTTTATCTATCATGCTTTATGGTCTTTTAGTTTGAGTCTAGCTGCCTTTTTTTTGTTGAGTTAGGTTAGTCTGGGAATTTGCAGCCAAGAGGTTCAAGTGTACAGCCTGGGACCAGCAGGTATAAACCAGTCAGAAATGCTCGAGTAAATGTATTTGATGAAGAAAATTGCGTTTTGTCTTCTGACTTGGTGACATTTATACATGCAGATTTATTTTTACGCAATGTCATGTCGGCGCCACAGGTTAGTTTGAGCGCACAGGGTGTGAGTGATGTTGAAGGAGGGCTACGTGCATGAAAAGGTAAACAAGCAGATATTTGCATGTAGACACTCATCACCTTAACTAAAAACGTCACATATTCCAGCATTTAACCTAATGACAGGAACATTGTAAATCTACCGTGCATTACACTGTGAAGTATGCAGTCAGGCTGGAGGAGTGAATGCATCACTCCTGCGTTTAATGTGACATTTTCTCCAAGAGTGATGCAGACATAATGAGAACTGAAGTGTCAGTGTAGTAAGTTTGAAAGAGAAGTCGATCACGGCAGAGAGAAAAAAAAAAAAGAAGCAAGGCACAGGCACATGCATCACTTTAGAAAGCACAAACAAAATTTAATGGCGCCGCACAGCTGGAGACAACCTCAACTTTGTAACCCTCATTCATCTTGCTCTCTAGGTTCCAGCCCAAGCAACAGAAATTATATTTACCCCGGGGTGTGTTACCTTCAGCAGCACAGCAAACCAGGAAAATGTGCTTTTGATGATTTAACAGCATGCATAATACAAACAGCAAATTTTCCAGCAGTGATGGGCGAGAGCTGACGTATTGATTCATTCACATAGAGACTATCTATATGACAGCTTTGTCCCTACGTAATGATTCCCCTCACTGTCACTATTTTGCAGCACAATGGGAAATTGAGTTATGTATGGCTCGGTAATTACAAAAGGCAATTGAAATGAGAAACCTGTTCATCTGTGGAAAATGACATCTTTGTCTTTATGTGCTCGAATTACACACCAAGCCAAGATAAAGAGCCTTTACAGAGGGAGTTGTGTGTTGACACTGTGATCAGCCTCGTGTTCAAAGAGCTAGAGCTAAAAAACTGACCCAGAGATGAGGCAATTGAGAGTAAAGAGGGAAATTTTCATTGGAAAATGACCTTCCACTTTAGCAGAGCAGTTTATACTCAGGAAGAACAGGCTTAAATAAAACTGGATGGTGCAACACAGCTAATAAACTACGATAGCTTCCTCCATTATGGACTCTGGATTCTCGGGAATGTACAGCACGTGTCACCTGTATAATTTGCACGATCGCTGCAATTCTAATTGTTTTTGTCTAACTAAAACTGTTTTTGTTTTTTACACCATTCTGCAAAAACTCCACCTAAAAGAAAACTCTTTGTTTGTCTCCACTCACATTTTGTTTTTTAATACATAAAGTGTAAATCATTCGTCAAGGCCAAACGTCTGCCTCTCACCTTAGAGATGACATCACTTCACCTTCGATAGACTGCGGTGTCCAATGACTGTCAGGCCTTACAGTGCGTTCTCCTGTATTTCCCAGGTCAGTAACTCCTCAACGTCAGTCCTGGACTACAGAATTAAAATGCGCACACGGCAACAAAAGCATCGGCTTAGGCGTAAACAACAATCACAACCCAATTTAGTTTTTCCTTTGAAGTCACCTCTCCCAGCGATCTCCGGCTTCCCGGTTGCATTTCCTGTCAGCGCAGGAGTTTTCGCCGCATCCCCTGTGCATCTTGGGTAATGGACTACCTGTCAGCAGTCAGTCAGTATAATGACATTCAGTGCTGCAGCCCCGTCCTGCACTGTCCGTTCTAAAGATGAAGCCTCTCTTCATTTCCTCTTTGGCTCGCTAGCGTTATTATTACTTGGCTTTGGTGTTTCTTCAATCGACTTTCAATTATCCTCCCTCCCGCTTTCCCTACAGTACAGTGAAGCTGGGGCGCAGGCCCCGCTGCACACCACCCCTGCGTTTGTGTCTGAATGGACAAATCTCCACATTTGAAATCCCTAAAATAATACGCTTGTTTTCTTTTTCCATTCACATAGACTATACAGTGTGAGCCATAGAGAGAAGTCTAAATATATTTAGATGTATGCACTATTCTAAGCTCTGTGCTTCTGAATCCTATTTCTACAATAGCTTATGAGGTTAAAAAACAGGCTGCCCGTCTCAGATTGAGGGCATTATCCTCCATATCGAATGAACAGGTGAAAAGAAAATTGTGTTTTCATACTTATCATTCATATTTTAAGGTTAAAATAGTTTTTGGTGAATTAATAATAAAAAAGGAACTGATAGTATTTCTATCAAAGCTGTAACCCATAAACATCTGCTCAAATCTTTCTTCATATCCTTTTATCCACAGCTATAATCTTTTTTATTTTTAAATTGTTATTCTTCCATGGAAACTCATGCATGCTCTCACCCAGCAACAGCCTGCTTTGGACACAGATTGTCTTTGTAAAGGGAGAGGAGAACATTACTCATTCACTCTGCCTCCCGATCTGTGCCTTTTGTCAGCTGATCCCAGAATTCAAAGCACTTATCTCCCAGCCACACACAAACACACACCTGCACCTCTGACCTCTGGACTATCTGACTTTGTTACCACTGGATCAATTTAGAGGATTCTTCTCTAACCTCTGCCTCTGCCTTAAAAGATTACTTTGCTTTTTAAATGGTGTAATTCTTTTTCTTATCTTACAGAGTTTTATCCATCTTTTAATGTTTCGTTGAACATTTGAATGAACATTTTGTAATATGTTCCAGTGGGATTGTTAAAGCAGTACACACACTGTAGATCTTGTTGACCACTTGAAGACAACAGGACACTGCCTGTTTACTTATCCAGCGGGTGCAGATCAACATTATAGCATCCATTTTAAGCCATCTCCTGGTCAACATTCACTCTTCTTTTTGCTCTGCTTTGGTCTCTACCGACTCCTGAGTCTTTGGCAGTGAAAATAGCAGTGGATGAGAGCGGTGAGGCCGAACCAAAACATAGCGGTTAGGGGCCGTAAAACAGAAACAAGTGGTTGAAAGATGCTAAAACAATCAGCTGAGGGCGACTTTATAGTCCGGGTGATCGTTTTTCTATTTGTTCTGAGTGCTGCTGCTGCTGCTTGATCCCATAGACATTCAGTCACGGAGCTAACCTTTTTACTTTCAGCCTGCATGCAGACGGCATCAAAAAGCACCCATGATTTTGTCTAAAAACTAAACGATCCCTTACACATTATAGGTGACGCGCCTGGTTAAGCAGCTTCAGATAAACAAACAGGGGGAGGCAGCAAACCTGCTTCGCACCATTATGCCTCTGCTATGAAGCTTAAATATAGACATAGATCAGCTTTAGCAGTTGCTTTTTTTTGCTTGTTTTTTTCTGGCTAATTTCCGCACAGAGTCCAATATGCATAAGACATTAAGTCAGCACTGTATTTCCAAACCACACCGGAGTCATTCTGGGAGCACTGCAGTCCATAACAGAATGTACACAAGTGAGCCCAGGTGGAATATGAAGGGGGATATTTTTATTTGCATGGCTGGAGTTTGAGAAGTCATAGCAGGTGACGTATCCCGACGGCACAAGACAAATGATTCATTGAACTATAGTTATTTCAATTAGAATAAGAGATGTCTACTCAAAACATGACTTCTATTGTGCTTGAAAGAGTTTCTATAAAAAGCTCTGTCATGTTTATGTGCTATAGATAGAAATAGCTTCAAACTCAAACTGTCTGCACTTAGCCTCTCTTTTATGGGATCAGTAGACATCCAAAGTGCTAAGATTATACATCTGTAACATCAAAACGTGCAGCGGAGTGAATGTTGCGGAGGTCAAGGGTCGAGGTGCGAGTTTGCTGTATTTTCTCCGCCTCACTCGTCTGCGGCGTGTGCCTCCGCTTTTTCTGTGTTTTTTTTTTGCGCAGGAAAGGGCAGCAGCTGGAGCCGTCAGAGCAGCACTTCTTCAACAGGCTGGAGGGCGGGCGCAGCATGCTGACCATCCGCAACATCCGGCAGGGCGACGGGGGTACCTACTCCTGCAAGGCCACCAACAAGGCGGGATCTCAGGAAAGAGAGCTCTTCCTCAAAGTGTTCGGTAAGTACGGCTACGGATATTCAGGAAGACTAAACAGGAAATGAAGGATGTTAACAGGCCGGTGGTGTATTTGGGAGTTCCAGGTTAGAAACTAAGCAACTTTTTACGCTTACTGTATCTGAATCCATGATTTTAAACCCCTCTTTCCCTGTGATCGTAGAAAGGAAAACATTTAACCACCAATTTCATAATGACATTCATAAAGACTGTATTTACTGTGGATAGGTCACGTCAAGGCCACTAGCCGATCTGATGCTGTGTTGGCATATATCAGATTGGTGCAACTTCAGTCAGGAGCTGAAGTAATCCACTTTTTTAACGTCCTTCCAGCCACTGTGAGAGAAAGCTGTGATCGCAGTCCACAAAAGTGATTTCACTGGTTACTGAAACGAGTGAATAACCTTTACTTCGACTTGCTGAATGTTGTCTTCACTGACCAATCACAGCTGCTCCTCTCTTTCTTACCTCCAGCAGTTTCAACCCATGAAATAAAACTGTATTTTAATAATTCAGCAGAGGCATGTCCTTCTGGATATTGTTTCCTTTTCACCAAAGACCTCACTGTTAACCATTCATGGGGACTATTTCCTCAGTATGTAGCAGTTTCAAAGTAAATTGATCTCCATTGTACTGAGTGTTTGGTTACATTTAGCCAAAAAAAACAGTTTGGTTAGGTTTTGGGAAAGATTGGTTTGGGTTAAAATTCAGTGCATTTAAAGTTAGGAGACCTCCGTCGTCATGGTTACAATATTAAACACATGATTATGGTTATAGAACAACTGTGTTCATGGTTGAATCTAGCTGACCTGAATTAACAGAAATCATTATAAAAAAGTTTTGATTATTATATACATTTCTAATAATAGAAATATTAGATTATTCTCCACCAAAGACAAGTGTAATAACATTGCACATATGTGTGATATCTATAAACCCTCACTGTGATGACCTCCACTAATTACATGTCATATAAAAAACAGTTTTTCAAAAGCACAAATGTCCAGATATGATCCTCAGCCCATCACAATAACAGCTGCATCAATATGATATATTTCTCCTCAACGAAAATATTTCATTTATTGCTTCATATTTCAATTACTGCACACCTCCATAGAAAAATTTCAATTTATACTTTCATAAACCTGCTGGCTATTTCCTCTCAGATCCCTCTGATAGGGCATATTCGGCTCATGAAAATGTATGGAGATTTTTGTGCTCAAGTCATCAACATCCTCCCCGAGATGTGAGAAGCGCTTGTTCTTCAAAATGCACATTTAAATGAGGAAGTTAAGAGGGGAGGGAGGAGTCCCGCTTTTCACTGTGCGGCGGAGGAAACGCAGTTGTAAGTTAGTTTTATTACCCTTGACAGCGCAGACAGGAGGAGAGCAGTCCATTTAGGGGGGGGGGGGGGGGTGTATGTGTTCTTAATTCATGTTTAGGCGCCGCAACACGCCGTCAGACTCGGCGTTTCTTCTTTAAGTCGGTCATGTTTCCACCAGGATATGTTTGTTTTTATTTTTTCATATTCTGCATAGACATATATTCTATATTCAAAGGGGCCAAGTAAGATACTCACATTTCCTGAATGCTATTAAAATCCCTTAGATAAGGCAGAGATTTAACTTTATCATCATATCCAATGATTTTAACACTAGTACACAGTTAAAGCTTCAATTCTATGATCACAAAAGTTCCAGTCAAGCTTAGACAGCAGATTCACAAATGTATCTTATCTCAGTTGTGTCTGATGACATGATTATAAGACGTAAAATTAGCAAAGGTAATAGGATCTTCAGCACAAAATGAGATGAAAGACAGGACAAAAGAAGAGGGAGAATTTATTCCTCGTAGAGACGAGTTTTCACTGTACACCGGAGGATTGGGAATGAGCTACGTAGCTGCAGCAGCTGCTGGATATTCACTTTCACAGATGGGTTTCAAAAACTGTAGCCCTATCACAATGTGTTGCCGCAAACAGGGTTATTGTGGCAATTAATAGCTTGAAGCCTCATTCCTATTTCACTTTCATACACTTCAATACTTTCACATCTGGAGGTCCAGCGTCACCCGCAACGTGCCGTCTGGCCACTTTTGTGAAGTGCCGGTAACAGCCCCCTCGAGCCGTAAATGCCAGAAGTGTTTGTCCTTCCAGCTACGATCAGTCTTCGGAGATTATGTCAAGTTGTCCTGCCATTTAGGCTCCGGGTCGTTCAGCACCTGAGAGGAAAAAAATCCAACATTTACACTGTTAGGAAATAGCTACATATCATTTCTTGAGTAGTTCTTAGACACGCTAGCAGCGTGGCTCCAGGGACGCGCCGTCGGTTGGTCCAGCCTGAAATATCTCAACAACTACTGGATGGATCGACATGAACTTTAATGTTGGCATTTTTGTCTCTGGAGGATGGAAGCGTTCTCACTCTATGAACATTTGCAACTTACAGTTTACCCCCATAACACCCATCTCGCCCTTAAACTTTAAACTTTACTTTGTAGATTTAATTGTGAATGGATCAAACGGCCATTCATTTTACACTCAATTGCCCATAATGACAAAATGAAAATTGAAACCACAGTAAATGTAGACAGCAGTGAGTTCATCTATCTGAGGCAACTGCAGTAAATGTACATTAAGCAGCGATACAGGAAGAAGCAGAGATGCACATCCCTCTGCAGACAGAAGCCTCGCTGTCCTCTGCAACCAGCTGCTGTTTGCACCTTGTAGCTGTGTTGTCAGGAGTCTGTGAAATACACCGTCCCTCTTTAATGGGCTTTTATCATTCGAACAAGATGGCTGAACACATCGCGGCATTGTCCTCTCTCTTTTTTTCTCTTATGTTCCTGCAGAATACGCATCGTACACTATTCACTGTTTGTTACGGCGAACGTAAGCAGAGGCAGACAATAGATAATAGCAGATAATATGTGGTGAATTACATCACCGCAAAATAACTCCCTGGGATGAAGTGAGACTCACAATCTGAAAAGATATATGACAGGAGAGCGCGTGAGGGGGGTGTGTTTCTCCGCTCGTCCTCCTCTCAACTTGTGAGTGAGTGAATCTGTACTGACATCTGCATATGCTGAAAGAACACACGCGCACATTATTCTTATCAGATACAGTCATCCGTCAGTGGGAGGGATAACAGCTTTATGCTACCACAGAGGGGGATGTGAATACAGTTCAGCTGCATAAGGACACCCCCCACCCCCCCACCCCCCAACTGTGGTGTAAGCAGCAAAGAAATGTCAAGGTAAACATTACTGACACTCTTTGGTCATTATGTTGTCATCATGTCACATTCTGCTGCAACACTGAGACAGTTAATGGCTTTTTTTTCTTTACGTATGTTGTGTCAGGGCTGACGCTGTGAGGTAGCTTCATGCAACATTTACAAGTATAATTATGATAATACCTATAATTGATATAATAAAGTGTAATTATAGTTAACAAAAAAACACTTGTTCTTAATTACACTGGGTTAAAAAAGAAACTTGCAGAAGTTAATTTAAATTTACGAATCAAACTGAAAAGAATAAACTCTACTCTAAAAAAAAAATACCGCAAACCTGGAAGGTCAAATTAATTCTGAATTTTTTTTATCTCCTAGCACACAAATGCTTCTCAGTTCTTTCTCATTTCGAGTCCAAATGTTTTAGATAATGCGTTATTAATAATGTTCCCTGTAGAGTGGGGTTTTTGCACCATGCTTGATAAATGAGACATTTTCCATTTAATATTTGCATGATGAAGGGCATCTGGGGCAAAAACGGCTGCAGATAAGGTGGTGATGAAGAACCGGTTCAGACTGGTCTCTGTACTATTAACAGTGTTATCTGTGTATGCGTATGTGTGTCTGGTGGTGGCGGGATGCCTTTGAATGTGTGTTTGTGTCAAGCGAAAGTGTCTATTTACACGCGTGCGTTTGTGATGACTGGAGCCATCACAAGGTTTAAAAGATGTGAACGATCATCTGAAGTGCTCCTCATCTTCCTCTCCGCAGAAATCTTCTGAAGTCATTTAGTCTCATCACGAGGCTTTAAATCTTTTTCTTTCTTTTTTTTTTTTTCTTCGAAGGAGAAAAACTTCAAGGGGTTCAGATAATTTCACTTGTTCCCGCCGCAGCTTTCCCTCTTCGTCTCGACACAAAACAGAATCAGGCAGATTGTTGCATTGTAAGAAAACGCCACTTGATTCTGGAGGATTTTTGAAGTCATGATTTATTTTCAAAACAACTGAAATTATCTTTGCTTATTGGCAAATCTGTTTGACTTGTTTCAGGAAAACAACAATTTGTAGACTAAATTACTCACATTATTAGGGTGGTTATTTTTAGAAGTGCTGGGATTGTAGGAGACTTGTGTTTATTGTTAAAGGACAACTCATTTATTTACATTTCAGGCTTATTTCCTGCTTTCAGACATCTTTCCCGTTTGATACGATGACATTGTAGTCGCTGGGTTAATTGCTGAGATCTCAGAACACACACACACGTGCGTGACGTGGAAAGGAGCGCAAACCCTCACAATATCCGAACACACGTGGAAGATGAAATGACGGGTGGAAAAATCAATTACTCTTAATTGTCCATTGTAAACATTCATCGCAGTGTCCAGATTGACTTCCCCAGTTTTAAACTTTGAGCAGGTGCAGGCAGGGCTTTACACTTCTCGCCAAATCTAACTCTATAACCTTTTTTATTTTCATGAATGGTTAATTCCTCCATCGTTTCGGGTGCGTTCTTTACAACCTTTTCTTGCCCTGTTGTAGTGATACCGCCGCGTCCCCAGATCTTAGTGAGCTCACATGGCGTCAATCACTGATGAGAAATGACAGCTGGAGCTAAACTGTGACTTGTGTTACAATTATCCTGTAAGAGTAGATCTGGCATTAGGTTTAGTGTAGGTTAATTAACACAGCTTTAACACAGCTTCAACACAGCGGTTAGGTAAGGATCTATGCACTGAAGGTCTTTGCAGGTCTCGTAAAATGTGTGTGTGTGTGTGACCACATGTTTTGACAAGCTCCCGAAATCCCTCGAGATGGCTCCTCCACCCCGAGGTTGAAGCCATGTGAAATTCCCAAACGTTCCTTAGACCCCCCCCCCACCACCACCACCACCACCACCACCACCTCACCCCCTCCGGGTGGTGTTAAAAGCCTTCAGTACAGTTGTCACTATTTTCCATTCACTTCCCTTTTCCTTTTGGAATTTATGCCATGCTGCTTTGCAAGCACCCTGTCAGGGATTTAAGTGCAAGTGCAGGGGGAAAAAAAGAAGAAGCAATCCATGATTCATGTGACATGCTCTGTGCCCTTGACATGCATGGTGTTTCAGGGCTTGCTAAGAGCATCTTATCAGGGGGAAGCTGCTGTGGTGCTCGCTCTGCGCCGAAAAGGAAATCACAGGGTGCATCCTTCCAGACAAAAATCTATATTTATTTAAAACAACAAAAGGTGGAACACACACACAGGTAGAGGTCGTTTTGATATGTTTTTATCAAACTTCAGCAAAGTCAGTTTTTGGTGTTGTCATCTAGGGCTAAGACAAGACGTGTGCACAGAAGTAGGCCAGAGGGCGTGCGTTCCCACCATGCCGGACCTGGAGAGTTTGACTGCAGTGTATAAATGATCTTGGCCTAGACTGTCAGCACCAAAGTCATGCATCAGCTCTGTGTTAAACCCCACGGTACAGCCGTCATCTCCCCTCCCTTATGAGTTAGATCTTTTGACAGTTCCTCTTCCACTCACCCTTTCACTTCCTCACTAATTTTTCCTCTGTTTCCTCTCTTTCCTTCACCCCTCCACCCCCCCACCCTCCTCGTCCTCTGTGGTCTCCAGTCCAGCCCCATATCACCCAGCTGAAGAACGTGACAGCCGTGGAGGGCAGCGCCGCCATGATCTCCTGCGTGGCTGAGGGCGAGCCTCTGCCCGACATCTCCTGGAGGAGAGCCAGCGACGGCCAGACCTTCGTGGACGGAGACAAGGTAGAAACTGCCAGAGTCCATCTGGCTCTGTGCGCGCGCGCGTGCGCGTGTGTGTTTGTGTGTGTGTGTGTGTGTGTGTGTGTGTGTGTGTGCGTGCGTGCATCATCATAAATCATGGGCACATAGGACATAACTCAGAAAGAATAAAGAACATTCACCAGTTTTGCAAAACACATACATATACGCTTCAGGATACATCAGATCCTGCCAAAAATCATCTTCTGATTTCATCCAGGAGCGAGAACCTGTCTGATGCTGGAACGAGAGGTGAGGCCGCGTCCGGCGTTTTCTGTAACTTTCCGACAATCTGCCATTCACACCCACTTGTATTTCATTGATCCTGAATGCCATCTACATGTGGCAATGTTTTTTGTATAGCTGTTTGAAACACAGCAGCTCTCCTTCAATGTGACATTACTGCCGCTACTTTCTAGCCAAATTAGTGATTTGCCAAATGTCAATTTTAAATGAAGCTTTGAAATCCGAGGGCCTATTTTTTTACACCTGCTGTCAGTGAGTTTCACTAATGAGGTTTTTTGATAAAAACCAAAGTGTCCTGAAATAACCTCGACTCACAGAAGAGCATGAAGTCATTGAGCCGGAGTTGGAGCGCAGACGTAGGAATTACAAAACAGGATTCAGCCACACGTGTGTAATGTTTTTGTTTTTTTTATGGGAACCATTAAAATGTCACTATTTTTATTTTTGCAGAGAAAATATTTGTGTTGAGTATTAAAAGAAATAGCCAACATGAACTGGTAATTACTTGTGTATGTCCTCATAAAAATGAAAGCAGGCATAATTATTCCCATCTGCCACACATGAAACGTTACCGTTAGAGCTATTTATTGCCTGTCTTAAAGGCAGATGCTAATAACATTCACATCCAAGAGTGATCGGCCATTGATCCTCGTCTGCTTCTGCGCTGCATTCGCTTTTCCATACTATAACTGACACATGATGCCTCAAGGACTTTTCATCATTTCAAAGCTGTACTCTTCACCTTGGTCCCTGGTTTTCTTTCTTTCTTTTTTTTTCTTTTTTTACAGGAAGTGTTTAAATCTCTCGACTTTGCAGAGATTATTATCTCAGGGGAAATCAGCACACACATTTATTTTGATTAGCTCTCCGCACAAAGAAGCAGCAAGAACCTTGAAGTTTCAATTTCCACTTTGATATGTACCTCCCTTTGACTTTTGAAGTTAATCCAACTTAAGAAACAGAAGAGGCGCTAACCTTCAGTTGTGTATTTTTCTCTCAGAATCCATTATTCACTTTGTCCAAAAATCAGAAATCGAATGAGCTGCAGCGACATATTTTTTTTTTGGAACAGTAATTACTTTTCATTGAGTTGCCATCAATGTCAAAAACCCTGTTTCCATCACAGTCTCACGGCTGAAGCTTTCACAGATGCAGTTAAAAAAAAAAAAAGAAAGAAAGAAAAGAAAAACAAAGATGGCAGCCATTCTTTTGCTCGGGGAAAAAAGGTCACCGCAGAGATAAATGAATGTGTGCATTGGCTCGAATCGCTCGGGTTGATAAATCACAGC
Source organism: Seriola dumerili (assembly GCF_002260705.1). Classification (NCBI taxonomy): domain Eukaryota; kingdom Metazoa; phylum Chordata; class Actinopteri; order Carangiformes; family Carangidae; genus Seriola; species Seriola dumerili. The sequence continues at coordinate 870,901 of NW_019174971.1, read as the reverse complement.
CAAAAATGAGAGTAAGTGCCTCTCTTCCCACAGCAAATGCAATTATGGAAATGCGTCGTGCAAACCAACACACCTAAACATGCGCAAAGACAAACACGGCTCGTGCGGCGCGAGGCGTGATGGATGGCCGCAGTCATTTAGGTTTAAGTCAGGATGTTCCTCTCTCAATTTGCTCTCCAATCTGCATATCCAGTCAGCACGCTCTCCTCTCCTTTTGAGAGACATTAAAGCCTCAGAGGCCTTACTTTTACCCGCCGCATAATGTCGCCTCCATTCTTCTCCCTCCCCGTCAACTTACACTGTGACCCTCGCTAAAAGAACATAATGGGATGCAGTTCCAGGAATTTAATTACGAACTGAGGCGCGATTTGAGTCGGGGGATTGTTTCACTCATGTGCTATTGTTGTGCTTATGAGCAAGGTTAGCAAACTGCACTGGTAACCTCTGTCCTATTCATGCAGAACAACCAAGGCTGAAGAGCTGGTGACATTAAAGCTCTGCGCTATTGTTCAGATGCTGATGCCTGTGTGTTCAATAGTTCAATCATTTTAACTTTTTGAAGAACCTTTTCACCTTTTTTTTTTCCTCCTCTAATTCAGACGTCAAGCTCTCATTGGTGATGGTTGCAGCGCTTATCAAGAGACACTTTGCAGTTAAACCTTCAAAACGCAGACTCCCACACCACACTGAGATTATTGTTTTGATTTCTGTTTGATACCTCATCATGAAATAAAACAGCCGCGAAATACAGCGGAAAGCAGATCACAGTGATGCTGAAACCCCCTAGCTGGCCCCTTATTTTCTTGAAGCAGAAAGCCATTATTAAATGTCACTCTGTTGTTGCCATGAGAATGCGGTGGTACAGTAATCATTAAGAGTTGTGCGACTATGAAGACCCCATGTTCAGCCCCCACACTAAACTGTTGGAATAAGCTGCGCTCGCCGGAATTAGACTACAGTGCGCTTCCAGCCTCGTTGACATTTCCAGCTGACATTTTTAATATCTGAAAATTCTCCAGCAGTTGGTCTGAAAAAACACGGCGACAGTCTCCACGATCCCATTTGAGAGATTGCATTTGAGATTTAGCTTCATATGTTCACTGTAAACCCCACACACATTCTCATTTTTGAGGTCTCATGGATCAGATAGGGAGAGGATTTCATCTTTTTTCTCTCTTCTTCCCTCCTGCTTCCACTACCTGCTTGTCCTTTTATCTCCTGCAGTTCCTCTATTCCCCCAGCTTCCACATCCCTCCGCCTTTTATCTGCCTGCGCTCTCATGTTGGTCGCTGTTCACGTGTGTTACAGTGTGTGTGTGTGTGTGTGTGTGTGTGTGTGTGTGTGTGTGTGTGAGTGTGCCTCCGCCGGAACACGCATGCTCCTGTGTGTGCACGTGAGCCAGTGTTGTGTTCACGTCTGGCCGCTCGCCTTGTCATTCCACTGTGCTGCATATCAAACAGGCTGCGCTTTAGGGGCTGAGTTCGTCTCCAGACACAGACCCTGTCAGTTGGCGGAGGGGGTTTTGGGGAGAGGGGGGGCAGCAGGGGGTGTTAGCGAGTAATTTCCTGACTCAGAAGTTCCCCCCCCCCGGAAGATTTCCTCTCTTTCTCCTCCTCCCTCCATCTTCACTATTCCTATTCAACACACACACTCCCAATCCCATTGACCTCAGCCGGCGACGTAAACAAGCAAAGAAGCGTGCAGTGGCGACACACGGAGACCCGAGGCGAGCCTTTAAAAGCCGCCTCAGCTCATTGGTTAATAGCATTGCAACGATAAGAGCAAAGATAAGCCATTCTAAACGGGATAATGCCGAAAGCAGTGGGAGAGCGACAACATGAAGAGAGCGTGATTCAGAGGAGGCGGCTTCACGGCCGAGGCTTATGAGGCTTAGACTCATAATGAGTATTAGCAGCGGCGGGGGAGGGGGGAGGGGGGGGTGTTGGGCGCTGTGTTCAGAGTCTCTATTACTAGTTACCGTGATGAGCAATGACAAAAATCAACAAACAAGATACAGGACGGTAATTAGCCAGTGTTAGAGGTGCTGACAGGCAGATGTTGTGACGTCTGGACAGAGCACAGCTCGCTGTCCCCCGCCCCCGCACCGTTTCCACTCCTCATGTGATGCTGCAGCTCCAGCAGCATTTTTAGCACACACATACACACACACACACACACACACACACACACACACACACACACACACACACATCCACACAAACATACATACACACAGATACAGGCATATGCAGTATGGCATAAAATAAGACCGGGGTAAAAGTTGGCATGAACCACGTTAGCCATCGTGGCTGAATTACAGAGCAGCACAACAGTAATCAGTGATTATCACCAAAAGATGATGCAGAAACACACAAATAAGAATCCTGCTGATTAAGGCGTGAACTATAAAAACCTCCCAAAGCATTGTGGGGCATCCCTTCGCTAAATAGGCTTACAGGGAGCCTGATTCAGCCTCAGCTTCTTTTTTATTCAGTTGTTTTTTAGATCTCATTCCTTTATTAGGAACATATTAATTTGAGTGCGGTCCTACATTAACTCTCAGGCCTTGAGCTAAATAACTTTTACTCTATTTTTACTCCGTTAAAGCTGTTTGTTGAAGTTGAATTAATTGACTAATTAGAAAGGCAACGATGCGAGAAAAGCAAAGTTGTGATTCATGGATGAAATCATGATTATGATAAACAATTCTATGTATACCCTTGGACATGTGTACGTTTATAACCACAAAGCTTCTGTGCAGTGTGTGTGTGAGTGTGTGTCCACTTCCACGTCAGTCCCCCATCATAATAAGACCTCGTCGTTCCCGCAGCGGGGCAGCTGCACCACGTGCACGGACGTCTCCAAGCCGGAAACATTTCAGCGTTGCTTCGCAGTGACAGTGGAATCGTGACACATCACTGCTATTGTTGACAGCCGTGTCAAGAGCCCAGGATATAGACTGCCACCATATTGTGTGCCATGTGTTCCGCGAACTCAAACAGTGTTTACTGTTTACATCTGCGAATGGAGATGTCATCCAACGTCTTCATTACAATATTCATTTGAAGTCGAAACAGCAAATCAAACGAAAGATTTCGTAGCCTTGGCTCATGATGTTTATCATGTGATTTGCTGAAGTAGGACAGATACAAGACATTTTGTATTGGAAAAGGTTTTTTCTGCATGAATGGGGGAAAAAATGACCTTGGAAAAAAAAAATAGGCTAAAAATAGTATTTCAAGATAAAAGGCAGCAAGTGACATTGCTTAAGATGATTTTACTCCGTGTGTCTGACCTCCAAATCTTCCAATCACACACACACACACACAAATAAAAAACCCAGCTGTAGTCACGCAGCTCTCAAATGCATCAACCCTGAGTCCATGGGCAGTAGCACTGAAAAGTAGTTTCTTGGGGGTGGCAGAGGTTATCTGTTAGGTAACAGTCTGGAGGCTACAGCTGTATCGTGTCTGCAACGAGGATGCTCCTGGCGTGTTTTTTCTCATTACGAGTGAATGTCGATTACTGGAATGATAGCCTCGTCTGCTGTAATTGACCCGTTGCTTCAAATTGATACCATCTGTCTTCATACAGATGTAATGACCTTGTAATAAATCGACATTTTATTGCATTAACCCTGACTCTGTGTGACAAGTGACGGTTGCCTGCAGGGAGGGATGGAGGGAGTGAGGGCGGGGGGGTCAAAATGGATCAAGGGGCTGTCATTCAGTCCCAAGTACGAAGTTGGGCGAGGAACTTTCTGTGAAATGACTTGGCGGATTCGGGCCTTTGTGTTCCTCCTTTATATCATAATAAGTTAATCACCTCTCCAGTTTTACACAATCATAAAGCATGGATGTGGCTTTTTTCCTTCAAATATAATAACACAAATAAATTGCTAACCATACTATGAATTATTAAGTGGTTGAATCAATCTGCTCCTGTTTCAGCAGCCTATTTGATAAGCTGCTGTTTTTGGGTTGTTTTTGCTTATTAACTGCAATAAATGTGTGAAAAAAACGACAGGAGCTACAGTAAATGCTACTTCTTGAGCGCCCAAACCTCACAGCTAGAATTTTCTGACCCATCTCCGACTTGTTGCTTTTGTGTCCGCAGAGCCAGGACGGACGTTTCGAGGTCCGCGGTCGCCACGGCAAGTCGGTGCTGGCCATCAGCGGCGTGAGGCTCGCCGACTTGGGCCGCTTCGACTGCGAGGCGCTCAGCAGGATCGGAGGTCACCAGAAGAGCATGTTTCTGGACATTGAGTGTAAGTACGCGCGTTGGAGGAATGGATGAACACGCACACGAGGGCGGGGTTCAGTTATTCCTGGTCATTAGACGGCACGCAAGACGAGATGACACAGAAACAGAGTGGACAAATGGCAGAAGGTGATGGTTCCAGAGCTATTTTTTCTTTCAGTTTACTTTTAACAATAAATTCATTATTGACAATTTGAGTGTTCAGCTTGTTGAGGGCAGAAACTGATGTAAATGCACAGACTTACGTGCTTTCTCTCTTGAACGTCTCCATCTTACCTGAGAGGGATGAAGAACAAGGCAGTATTAGAGTAGTGTGTCACAAGTTGGAGCCACCCGGTCACCGCGTCTCCTTAATCTGAAAATGAAACACGTCCACACATTTAAGCAGCCAGAGATGTGCGAATTCCCTGCAGACACACGTACAAGGTTCAGAGGTTCAACTTTGCTTCTTGTCCCACTGTGGCGGCGTTGGTTCTTATTGAAGATCGTTATACTATAAACAGCTCGCCACCACCACCACACACACACACACACACAGCCTCCAGAAGGGTGAATTAGTGAGAGGATATCATGCATCGCCTTTCGTTTCCACCCTGCTGACAACTCCCCTTCTCCTCCGATGAGCGCACCCATTCCTCAGCGCTGGTTGTTTGGGGTTATTTGGGGCGGGCTATCCCCTGCCTAATGAGCTCTGAAGCAAAGATCTCCATTTTGGCCTCGGAATGATTAGGTTCATTATGAAGAGCAGGGCGGCTGTGATGCCGGAACGAGACCAATGGAAAAACGCACTTTTCCGTAGGTAGCCGCGCTTCCGCCTCGGAGCTCAGAGGAACAACAAAGAGAGAGCGGGCAGACAAACAAATGTATTCAGAGAGACAGCGAGGGGATAAAGTGAATACTTCATCTCTGTTGTCATGTGGAAACTAATTTTCTCCTCTTCTGGCTGGGGTGAATTTTGAGGTTCACAGATTCCCCTCCGAAAACCCGTGTTGCATAGTTCTTGAGAAGTTGACGTGTTTGGAAAAAAAGTTAGACGGCATCCTGATCTCACATGCACGCACCCACTCTCCAAACCATGAAGTCGCTGTCATTCTGCTGTGAACTTGTTTTCTGCTGGAGCCACAGCTGACAACTTGCTCTCAGACTTGACTCCCACTCTGCGGAAAGACACAGGCTGTGTGTGTGTGTGTGCGTGTGTGTGTGTGTGTGTGTGTGTGTGTGTGTGTGTGTGCGTGTGTGTGTGCATGTGTGTTTGAGTGCAGCGGGGCTGAGCCAGCCATTGCCACCGAACTAATGAACTCATTTACTAAGTCACTGCAGGCTGCGGGGGGATAACACGTCCTCGGCTGTGACAGAGAGCCGGGCATCAATCTCTTTAATGGAATCCTGCAAGCGAGCATAAAACAACCATAATGCCTCTCTGACTGAGCTGGGGCTGACTGGGCCCAGAGAAATCCGCACGACAGCTCGCCGCTTCGATCGTCCATTACTGCCCTTCCTATTTGCTGGGGCAAATGAGCTTCTGTTTGCATCCTTTTTTTTTTTCCTGAGGATATGATCATGAAGGAGACCCCCCCCCCCACCCTTCCCCTACTTTCCCTCAGCATGAGGTGGCTTGAATTAAGTTTGAGGAGTTTGGGAAGAATTAATGAAATGCTTTTTCTTCTCCCTTTGAGGAATTTGGGGGTTAAGCCTGAGTAAGTCATTTTCATGACTTTGATCATCCAGCGCAGCTCCACCTTTGATTTGAGAGTTTAATTGGCTGCCACAAATTCCTGACATACCACCGGTTACTCTTTTAGCAAGTCAGGTCTTGCTTTAGCACTACTTTGCCATATAAATGATGGAGGTGTGAGCGATAATATCTCTATTTTTCTTTTCTCTTTTTTTTTTTTTTTTTTTTTGACAGACATACCAAAGTTCCTGACCAATCACACCATCTATTACTCATGGGAGGGGAACCCGGTGAACATAAGCTGCGACGTGATGTCCAACCCTCCCGCCACCATGCTGTGGAGGAGAGAGCGCTTCACCATCTCTGCGGAGGGAACGGCCAACACGCGGGTGCACAGCGCAGAGGGCAAGTCTGTGCTGGAGGTGGGTGCCAGTCGCTGGTGATGGAAGCCGAAGCCGCGGTATTGACCTGTTTACGAGCAATTGCAAAACATGAGGCAACACCCGCACGACTTACCATTGCCTCATTAAATAGCATCGAGATTAGTAAAACAATTAATTGATTTTGTGATGGAGCGAGAATTGATCTACAACAACTTTTGTAATCATAATAATTAAACTAGTTCCATCTCCTGATTGTGTTAAAACAAACAAGTTAAAGATGTCATTTGATGATGGTTTTATTTCAGTATTTTTCTGACATTTTATAAATTAAACATTTAATCACCTAATAAAAAAATAAAAAAAGTGACAGATTAATCAAAAAGAAAGTGAAATTTTCATCCAAACAACTTTTAATTAAAGAAATAGCCCTCATAAAAAAGATTGTTTCTATTGAAAGCAGCTGGAAACAAGATGGAATAGAGAAGTGCGAGTGAACCAAAACATTAACGCTGCAGGCCTCAAAACCAAAACGATAAGCTATGATAAGTCTCACTACAAGTGACCTCTTTCACATTAAACAGTCATTTGATCCATTGTTAATGTAAAAATGTTGATTGGTGCAGCTTTATATTTACTTCATTTATATTCAGTGAGCTCCACAAACAAAACTCCATTGACCTCCACTGTGATGGGATAGAAGCAGAAATGTCAGAGGCAGGTTATCTCCAACCAACGTATTCGCTCTACCATTAGAGTTATGTAAGAAACATAATGGTTTGTAATGTAACTCGCTCTGGTTGATTATTATTCTCTGGTTCTAGGTGACTCCTATGTCTGACAGGGACTTTGGCCGCTACAACTGCACAGCCAGGAACAACATAGGAGTTCGATACCAGGAGTTCATCCTGGCCCAGGCAGGTGAGTCTGCAGAGCTGCCGCTACTGTGTGGCCCCTTTACCTGAGCCGATGAGAATGAGGACTTGTTTTCAAGTCCAGAATGTGTGCAGTCTGGGACCCTAAATCTTTTGAATCACTAACTCCAACCATCCAGCTACTTTGTAACCCTCTACCTCTCCACTAATAGTAATCACCTTATTTGCAATTCTCAGGAAGATGAATTCCACTACAACCCCCCACCTCTATTCAGGCTAGCCTAATCTCAAATAGCGCCATCTGATTTACCCTACCCCTCGCTATTCACTGAAGTAGCCCCTAATTTACTGTAGCGGAGGCTAATACACAATAGTGCAGTCCAATTATCTTTAGTGCTGATTGAATTGCTCTGCAAAGGGGGAAAGTAGTGAGCAAAAAGCTGACCTAACATGTAGTCGTGCAGAAAACAATGTGTTTTGGAAGTGGTTCTGACACTTAGAATTCTGCACACACACACACACACACACACACTCTAGTAAAAGTTGGATACAGTTGACAAGCTGAAAAAGACTCATCCCTCCACCACAGTGTCTCCACAGAGCTAAACCCTGAGTGAACACCAGTAGGAATTGCTTTTCTTGAAAATAAGTTTGTCGTGAATCGGACTGTTTTGATTTGAATAAGGCTGAATCAGGCACTGATGCTTTCCAAGTGACAAAAATGGGGAAAAAAAAGAGCAAATATGTTGGTTTGCAGCTAAAACTAGCCGAAGGACAAATGGTAGATGCAGCTGAGTGATGTACCACCTTCCCTCACAGTGTTCTATTGCTTTCAAGGCCTAGAATTATTACAGCCATAATGTCTGTCTTTAGTTTGATTATGGGGATGGCGGTGATGTAATAGGTAGGAGGCAAAGTAGGTATCGACTGCAGCATTTAAGTACCTTCATCCTTTTTTAAAAGATGCATTTAGTGGTATTTCGGTTAGTCTGTCTACCACTTTGTTCCAGACTGAAATATCTCAACAACATCAGCCTTCCTTTTTTTTTTTTTCTTTTTTTTTTTTTTTCCTGCTTTCATTCATACAAGGTTGTGAAATATGATTTTTTTTCAGATCCTGAAAAAGTGAAAAAGTGGTTCAGGCAAAACTGGTGTCATACCAAAACCAACAAGTTCGTAACTGATGCCATTATTGTGTCTTTTCAGACGTACCATCGAATCCGTACTCAGTGCGTCTGTCGGCTGTCTCCCAGCGCCTGGCGACCGTCACCTTCATGAAGCCCGACTCGCACGGCGGCGTGCCCATCAGCTACTACCTGGTCCAGTACAAGGAGGTGGGCTCGCAGGACTGGAGGGACGTCAAGTCGCACAGTGTCCAGAGTGAGTGGTGTTAACGCTAACAGTGAAAGTCTTTTTTTTCCTTTTTCTTTTTTTATCACTGATTTACTTGTACAGAAAATGACTGGAAGATACAGCCATTGTGCAAAATATAAGGAGGTGGAGGTGGAAGGCATTACGGACAATGTTCTTATTGTTAAGACAGCTAAAAGCCCATTTGAACATGTCCATTACTGTTTGCGTTTCATTACTGAGGTCGGTTGAACGTGTCAGATCGATGAGAAAGCTTTCACCTGTTCACATGCTCCGCTCATTTCATGGACAGAGCCAATTACCTTTAGGTTTGTTAACATAGTTAATATGAGAGGTGGATAACAGCAGTCACCATGACATGCTTTCTCTCTTTCATCCTCACATCGTTAGGTCAAAGGTTACTGTAACTTCTGAGACCTTCTGAGGCTTTTATGATCCACTGATGTCTAAATAGAGTTTGATGAAAGTAATTTTCCTCAAACATAAGCTGATACAGTCAAGGATCGTAGGATCATAGGTCAAGGATCAGGGGAAAAAAACCTTCATAAAATGTGAAATTGCACACAAGTGCTCAGAAAATGGTCCACAGTGAAACTAAGTAGTTGTCATTTCTAGTTACAGAGCTGAAAACACTGGCACATTTCTTTAAGAGTGCTCGCTTTCATTCAGGTTTTCTTGTGAAACATCCTTACAGAAAAAAAATACTATTAATGGTACATGGTTTTTCACATGGCAGCAATGAATAAAAAAGGAATGTAAAAAACAATCGTTGCTGCATGTCGTTCCCCTTCTCTCTATTCCAATCCTGTGGCTCTTCACAAAAACTTTTTTAGCTTTTACATGTAACATTAGCTCTGTAGTAAAATGATGAGTTCAATGACCCCTCATACTCATACATAGTCATGAATATGACTACTTCACTTTTGAGAAATAAGAATATTTTTTTTAAAAACCTACAGCTTCTACTCAATAGACCAGCCACATCGGACCTCTCTGCACGCCACATTAACATCATATCTGGCTTTAACAAGCAGTTTCCGCCCGTTAACACCGCCGCTCATCAGCTGACACCCATCGAGCACTAGTCGGAACCGTATCACATGATCTGCCCTGAGATGTCACCAGGTCACGACGAACCCCGAGACGCCTCGCGGGGCAGAGCGCCACAGACCTGTCAGAGCTGAAAGAGCACGCCCCTCCTCTTCTTATGCTTTTGCGACTCCTAATTGATTTCCAAGCCTGTTGGTGGGGAAAGTACACCACGAGGTGAAGGATGGATGGAAGGAAAATGGAAGCCAGAGGACGAATGGTCGGGTGATAAGCAGGTCCGACAAACCTGAAGGGCTTATCACTAATATCCCTCATTTCAGAGTCAGTTACAATATGGAGATGCAGTGAGGTGAATACTAAACACCAGCTAGGGCTTCAACAGTGTATGTAAAAATATACTGCACATATGCAGGGAGGAAACATCAGGAACAGAAGCAGATAAATAAAGCTAATCAATTTAATTTAGTTAAATGTTTTTTTTGTTTGTTTGTTTTTTTTTATTCAACTAAAATATTGGACTAAAATATTAAAATAGTGAGCTGGACTAATTACAAGGCAGTTAAGTGGCATCATATAATCGTAGAAGCCTCCTCCTCACTGGAAAGTACTTACACAATAAACTCTTCATCATAATGAGATGCCCGGACTTGTTTCATTGGAAATGCTGTTGCCTAAATTGAAATGTCTGCTTATGGCCTGGAAACGAACCTAGCACGGCTGCAAATTGCAGAATTTGTTTTTCAGTTCTGGGACTAAAGAACGGCGAGAGCACCTATTACCATTCAAGTATTTAATTTGTGCCGACTGACAAAAACAACAACTTTCACTCAGGCTCGTTACACTGCCGGCTCTCTGCTGGATTTTCTGAATAGTGAAGGTTATGTAAACAGACTCTAATCACTGTAGAATTTAAATGGGGATCCGTAATGTGCTCTGATAATGAGATTTCCTGTTTTCTTCAATCATGAATGGGATTTTTACAGTATGAATGCAAAACACTACACTGTTTTTTATCTGTTGGTATCCTTCTGATATTCTCCAGAATAATGTACAGTGGTTGTATCTTTCAATACACCACTGATTATAACTCATTGTTCAATATTATTGTAGGTGTGCATCTGTTTTCTCAACTCTAATTATTTCTTCTTTTTTTAACTCTAGTATATTGTACACAAAATATTTACACTCTTAATATCGTCTTGCATTCACATAATTATCCTCCCATACTGTTTATTATAAGTATTTTACCAGAATACTGTAGCTGCTCTGTTATATTTTAGACGTTCAGCTTCAACTTTTATTCTGAAACTTGAAAGTCAGGGGATGATAGAGAGGCAATGACTCTTGTAGAGATCAATATAATAATAGGTCTGGTTTCGATATTGGTGGAACATAACTTTAAAATACAAAACACGGGCGAAACTTACACTCATGTGATTGTTAAACCATAAGAATTGAGGTGTCAGTGCTTGTTGGATGGTTGGAAATATCCAATTTTGGGTGTCAAAGGTCAAGGTCACTATGACCTCATAAGACATGTTTTTGTGAAAGCACCGCAAGCTCATCGGCTCATATTGAGCTGTAACAATAGTCTCTAAAGTGAAGCCAGCGTATTTCTCTATCAAGCGGTGCCAGTGCACTGATAAGTTCCATCATTCCTTTACGGTCTGCACTGCATATATCAGTTGACTCGGGACAAACGTGCACACCGACTGCGTTTAACATACCGCTGTAACAGCCTCCTCTCTTCTGACGAGGGCTAATTGGGTGCACAGCCTCAAAAACAAAAAAATAATTTCCAAAGCAGTCGCTGCGTAAGCGTTTTCGGTCACAGGCGCTTCCATGGAGCACGAATCGTGTGAACAGCAAGTCTCTTTTCTTTGTTGGTATACAAGACAATCAAAGCAATGACATAATTCAACAACAGGAATACAAGAGTGTAATATCTTATATCAAGACTAAAACATAATCGTAAGAAAGTGAAATAAATCTATAATTACTGACTATTTTCTCAAGGGGAAACTAAGACACAGCATGACAGTCCAATCTCTCAAGAGTATTGCGATGCACATATGGCGTAAATGATTTTCAGGCTTTGTGTACATTGATGATGTTCAATATTGCTGTCTGCACTGACAGCAATGATGAACGAACTCTGGTTGTGCCTCTCCAGCGACAGTGGTGCTGACAGGACTGGAGCCCAACACGACGTACGAGGTCCGAGTGGCGGCTGTCAACGGGAAAGGTCAGGGGGAGTTCAGCCACACGGAGACCTTCCAGACTTTACCCATCCGTAAGCCCGACTCTCTGTTCTTCCTCATTTCCTGTGGCATTCTTCAAAATAAGAGCTTCTCAACTCGACCCAAAAGGAATTTTCCTAAACCATTCTAGCAGCCACTTCACTTATCTATCTATGAAATTAAATCCAGACATAATCACTTGAATTCATTACGACAATGAGCACGTAGACTGGGTTAATTGTTAATTATCAGCACGTCCCAGCAGTTAATGAATGAAGATGTGCTGAAGATAATGAGGAAACAAACCCCAGTGTACAAAAATGTCATATATATTATCAAATGGGACAGTAAGCGCCGATATAACCGCTCTGCAAATGTATTTGACTTGAAATCAGAAAGATATGTGTGTCCTGATTTCATAAAATAAAATAAAATAAAGATGTGATAGAACCACAAACAAGCTGTGAAATCTATTCCAAGCATCAGCACCTTGGCAAAATGAGACTTACTTATGAAACTCTGGCTCGTGCTTATGTTTGAGGTGGTTACAACCTCCTCATATTTCAGTGATATGAATCCATATTATTGGAATAGATCCTGTCAAATTTGTGTCTTGATGTAAAACTGCTGCATTAAAAATGTTATACTGCAGGGGTTTTATGATAAGCATTTTATTTATTCTGGCAATCTGGCACAGCAGGATTGCAGTAAATCCAGGCAAGGCCATCGAGAGAGGAAAAAAAAAAAATGTTTCCACCGTTAATATTACACAGCAGTGCAGCTACTGAGAATGAATGTTAGAAGGAAGATCCAATTAGCAAAATACAGTGAATAATAAGAGCCTCCAGTCAACATTAGTTATAGCCAGGCAGTGGGAGTTGCCTTGTAATATGAATTTAATTCAGCTTAAAACCTCCCCTCTCCTCGTACTGCATCCTTATCTCATATCTCACATTGCCACCTGCTCCCCTCCTTGGGAATGCACACACAGGCAGACACACACATCCTCTCACAGAAAAAAAAAAAAAAAAAAAAAAAAAACACACACACACACACACACACACACACACACACACACACACACACACACACAAAGGCGTTTTGTCTCACATCTCTTCTGAAGCCTCCTTCTCACCACGTTCTCCCTCAGGAGAGCCAAGTCCGCCGGCGGTCCACGGCCAGAGAGGAATGGGCAAGGCCTACAGGCTGGGGCTGGTCAAGCAGGACGATGGAGGGATGCCCATCGTGGAGTACATAGTCAAGTACAAGACTGTGAGTCATTTACAGTGAAACATATCAAAGCGTCACACTAAGATTCCCCCGGTGTGTGAATGAAATCCAAAAACACTGACGCCAAGAAAGAAAAAAAAAAGCGGAATGAGAATTTATTTCTTTATGTTTTTTTTTTTGCATAATCGCCCAACTCAAGTTCTACACACTTGAAACTGACGCTTAATACACTATTTGTTGACTCTGCCTTCACAGTTTGAACTAAACAAAGAAGCAGTGCTGATAATGAACCCACAATAGTGGCTGAATGGAGGGAGAAAGCGCTTAGTAAATTGAGAAAATGAGGAGGTTTTCTCTCATTTTCAAGTGTGCAATTTAGTAACATATGAAAGACGCCAGAACGGCTCACTGTCATAGATTCTTCATTCTTCAACGCAACAGCGACATGTGACACTGGAAAGGCTGTCTCCTCCCCGGGTGGAGCGTGTTTGAGTCAATAGCTTGATAGGCTCCTGTTGATTGAGCTGAGTGAGCATGTTGGCGGGAAAACGATACTTACAGTTCGCGTTTTAAACGAGAGCACACACACACTCTCAGAATTCACTCTTCCATATTAGTAGTTGATGTTTTTTTGGGTTTTTTTTTTTGTATGTAAAATAGCAAAAAGCAGCTTAAACTCACAAGATAAGGCGAGCCGCCGAGATGAGGCCAGGAAGCAGAAGAGATGGCACTCGTACAAAAACTCACCACAGGACTAAGTGGATTTGAGCTGGTCTAAATCTCCTATCTCCCCAATGCTAATGTGTCCAAGCAGGCATTTCTCTGTCTCATTGAGGAAGTGACAGCGATTTAAAATAATACCGCCGCGGATGAAAACATGCTGTGGAGAAGAGGGTCAGGAAGTCTCAGCTTTTTTTTTTTATTTTTTTTTCAGGCTGTGCAAGGAAAAAAATGCGGATCTTTCAACACACACACACACACACACACACACACACACACACACACACACACACACCTACCCCTAGTAATCTTATGGCCCTCGTCTGGCGTACATGTGCTCAATCATGGAGGTGCAGGCTCGGATGAACTCCAGACGCATCAGAGTTACCTGACAATCTGGACAAATGTTAGATACATTTATGTCCCTGTATCTTGGCTTCATTTTGCGCTCCTCTCTGTCCTCTAACATCGGGAGGACGAGGTGCCAAGCAGGCGAGAATATTAAGTACACAGTGCGTTTGGCATGTTTTCAGTGTACAGCTCTCAGCCTGACTCTTCAGTCTCCAATCTGTTGTTTGCAATTGGTAACAAGAGGGAGCGGGGGGGGTAAAAAAGAGAAGGCTGAGGCCACAAAGGGATGGAAACGTATCAGAGAACTTGCGTGAACTCGATGGAAAAACAGAGGATTACCCTTTTTTTTTTCTTTTTACCTATGCAAGTGCATCTGCGTGGGGGCGCTTCGCAACTGCGACTCAATTTGTGATTGCGGTTACTCCCCAGATTAAAAACACAAAGGGTAAGCTGTTGTTTATCACATAAAGCAACACTTCCTCTCCTTTTGATGCTCGCTGACAGAATAAAATGTGGAGCATACATTCAAGGGGTAAGCAGGCTATTTTCTTTTTGACTTTATTTTCTATTTTCTTGCCTCCTCTTTATTCTCCCGCCAGGATAAAGAGGAACAGTGGATGACCAAGCTGGTTCCGGGGGCGAATGATTTTGCGATGCTTCAGCCGCTGCAGTGGAACACGAGATATGAGGTGGAAATCACGGCGCGCAACGTCAAGGGCCTGTCGGAGCCGACCTTCTATCAGTTCTTCATGCCACAGAAACCGGACATTACAGGTAAAAGCATGACAAGGAAAAACTTGATCTTGTAATTTGTCTTTGTAATATATCCACTTCTCCTTCACTTGCTACCCCTGGGAACCCCCAGAGAATATTTTCTGAACTTTCTTGTGTTGTGGTGTGTTCATGCCACTTGGAAAGAGTGATAGCGTTGGCGATAACAAAAGCAAGAGAGCAAGATGTTCCAGTCGAGATAAAGCAAGCTGCAGAACACAGCAGGCCTTGTTGCTTGCAATGCTTTCTGGACAAATGAGGTTGCTGTCAGTGGAGAAATTGGTGCCGGTGCCTCGCCTGCAATGGATTTCTCCCTGTATGATCGTTGAATGGCGTTTAAATGCGAGAGTCCGGAGAGAAGCTTCTTTTTTTTTTTTCTTTTTCGTTCAAAAGTTGTTTTCTGGTGCTGCATTGAAAAGATGGACGTGTTTTCCGCTGTGAGATTTCATCGTAGCTGCTCTAAAAACCTCACTCTGTGGTGCATCATCTACACATCACTTTATCCGTAGGTATAAGAAAAAGTAAACAAACGGGGCAATAACATCGTAGATAGAACGATGCAGGTGAAACGAACAGGTCATGCTGGTGTGTTTTATAAACGACTGGGGAAGTTGATTATTGTAGTTTAACTGTGATTTGCTTGTAGAATTAAATACTTCAAAAAAAACAACATATTAACATTATCATTAACTCTCAAGTAAATGTCCCTAAATCTGGGAAATAACAGACAAAAAGACGCTCCTTTTAACTTTTCCTCAGTGTCCCAGTGATTCCTTCACAGTTGTGTGGGCACATCCATGGGGACACTGCAAACAGGTACTGCTAATAGCTAATACGGCACACTTATGATAGTGCCAATTGTAAACTTACTGAATCTACAGTGACTTCCTGTTTACATCACCTTAGGATCATATTTCCTTCTTACCACAAACAGGTGATTCATTAGGACTGTGGCTAAAGCGAACTTTCACTGATTGACAGCAAGCGAGAGCCAATGAAGAAATAGTCGGATATGAGCATTTGCTAAGACAGCGATTGGAATTCATTCAAACGAGAAAAAAACACACGCACCGTGAGCTCATTCACAACAAGAAAACCCACAAGTGGAAATCTCCTCAGGCTATGGTTTTCTTCTTTAACATCTAATTTTATTTATTTATTTATTTTTTTACCTCTCCGTCTTCCTTTTTTTTTTTTTTTTTTTTTCCGTCCAACATGTGGTTCTCCTGTCGTGCTGCTTTGCAATTCTGCAGCGGAGTGTTTCTGCATGGTTAGTCAAGCTCATTTCTCATTTGAAAGACCCAACACGCAGACGGTCACATAAGCCAGTACACAAACACGGACATCTTTGTCAGCACTTGCATCCCTTGTGTTGAGGTTATGCGGTTCTATCCCATGAAAAGTGTGTGTGTGTGTGTGTGTGTGTGTGTGTGTGTGTGTGTGTGTGTGTGTGTGTGTGTGTGTGTGTGTGTGTGTGTGTGTGTGTTTGTGTGTGTGTGGTGCTCGTGGTCGTGCAGGAAAGCTTCTCATTTCCAACTCCTCCGAGGACATTGGGGCTGACATGCGTACGCACGTGTGAAGAAATGCAAGCAGAGACTTTGAAGTGTGCTTTTAAAGATACATGTATCGTTAAAATAAAAATGTTATGTGCACTTCCCACTTGCACACGTGAAAAAAAAAGAAGGGCTGTTTCAGTGTTGTTTTGCTCTGGTAGCACGTCCATCCATTTGTGCTGTTTCGGATCGAGCGAGTGTTTGCCTCTGTCATTACTGCACTGGTTAAATGGCCTGTGAGAGTGTGCGCTGCTTTTCAAACACATAACAAGACCAAGGAACAGCGAGCTTAAGGCGGGCCACTTCGATTGACTGTCCTCTCTTGTTAGCGAACAGCCGTGCATCATGGGAAAAGCGCCTGAGAGAGAGAGAGACAGGGAGGAAATGCTTTTCTCTTCAGGTTGTTTGTCTGAAGAAGAGTAACACAGCTGAGCTTTTTGGCAAGAAGGCAATAAAGGAGCGGACAGTCGACAGAGAGAGCGGGAAAACGTGAGTAATCACTCGCTCACCTGCTCAAACTTTGTCTCTCAACTTTTCCACCCCCCCCACTCAAGACTCTGCCGTTCCTCCTTTTCAAAACCAATCACCAGCCCCCACACCAGTCCCGCACCAATTTACAGCTTTATAATTGCAGTTCATGTTTACTGCATTTTCATTAAGTCAAGCCGTCACTGTCAATATTCTTCCGCCCCAAAACGATGTTCATTTATTCATACAATCCGGCAAAGTCGCGCAGGTTAAACAGAGAAATTACTCGCCGCTCACATTTCCTGCTACACTGAGTCAAATTGGATGTTGAGGAAAAGCCATGGTCAGTGTTAGCTCTATCAACAATATTACATGTGAAATATCTGTCCGTCTCAATTGTGCAGCATCTTTCCAATCCATCGCCTCCCTTCTTCTTTTTTTTTCTTTCTTCTTCTTCTTCTTCACCCATATAATCACACTCGCACACAGTCTTGATGAAAGAAACATCCCCTCGTTTTTTGTTTTTTTTTTCCGACACACGTTTTCTGCAGTATGTATCACCGACCAATTTCTCTCCTCATTTCTCTCTCTGTGTATAATGCAGCAGGGTATTGAATCGGCACTTTTCTGTTTTGTTTTGTTGTTTTTTTTCTCCTCCTCCTTTGTCCGTCCTATTTTAGATTGTAACAGACTGAATAACCTTTGTACCCTCCTTCTCTCAGAGAATCCTTAAAGAAAAAACGCCATTGATTGCAGCACTGGCCTTAGTTCCTTTTCAATTTACTCCTCTCCGTTTGAGCTTTTTTTTTTTTTTTAAATCAAAGCATTCTGTTCACCGCCTCAACCCAACGCTGTCCCACTGCCCTCCCCAGTCACAGCACTGCACCTCTAACACCAGCTTTTTTGCCTTGTCAACCTTTTTGCCTCACTCTACCACACTGCATCGCCTTGTGATTTCCCCTTCAGTATTGTTACCATGACATCGTTAGGGGTGGACTTTTAACATTAGGCAAGGGAGGGAATCGCCCGGCTAAGAGGGGCCCCCTAATTGCTACAGATTTATGATGAGTTATGTCACTATTCTAACTCACATTTACCCTGCAATAACTTCACATGTGTCCTGAAAGCGCTTATCATTGTCAGTGTGCCGCCATCGCACACGTGTTAGAGACTGATGGACTGCCGTGCGCCTCACACTTGTTGCTGAATCTCCGGCGTTTTAAGCCTCGAGGTAACGCGCAATTCAATTTCAAACGCTGAAAGTTATTACAGCGGGTCGTCCAAACAGAGCAACAACCAAAAAAGAAGATATTCATTGACTGTCGTGGAGTAGAAAACATAAAGTAGCATGAACTGAAAACGTAAACGATAAAGCACAAGTGCCTTAATTTAGTGAATAAATGCAGAGGAAACAATTGGATCCCGAGTGCCAGTGGTGGAAAGTTGATCATTTTCTCAGGTATTATGCTTAATTAAAGTAATGAGGTGTTTGTATTCAACTTGAATATTTTCATTTTATTTAATTTTATACTTCTACTCCCCAGTCCCTTTGATTTCAGAGGGAAACATTGTACTTTTGTTCACCAAATTTATTATTTATCAGATTGTTTTTGCATAAAACATATGACTAACAAGTAATATATGGTGAATTATTATTGACTGAATTATCCAGCAATATATAAAGCGGTTAAAATGCACTTAAAGTGAATATAATTTAACTAAATCTAACACTGTGCTCCTAATGCTTCTCTACTTTAACATGAGTACAATTTCAAATGCTTTTACTTATAATAGATAATAATAGAATAGTATTTTTTTTACAGTTTCACTATAGTAAAAGCAACACCGACAGAGAAAGAGAGAAAAAATAAGGCACAATGGAGGCTCCACGCCTGATGCAGTGTGGTATTTCTTGTGTCGAGCTTTGTTACGACTGCTGTATTTTTCTCTTGGCTCCCTCCTCGTCTTCTCCTTCCAGTCATGCGCCATAAAAAGCCGTGATTGAAACAGGCGTCATAGATTTTGTTTGCAATAATCTCATCAAAGCACTTGAAGAAATAATCTGGGAGAGCCGCTCTCCTCCTCTCCCGAGAGCTCCAGTGAAACTTTTCCTGGAAGCGGTGCCAACAAATCAAAATGGGGAAAGAGTTCTTTTATAGCCGTCCATTACATTAATCAATCCTCTCATCAATTTCCAAAATGAAAGCCATTGTTTTTAAAGCAGCGTAATGAAAAAGATGCATGACAATCAAATCTGTTGTTGGAGGATTTACTATTTAAAAAGGCAACTCATAAACCATCCAGGCTACCTGAGGTAAAACCTTTTTGATCTTGTTATTATGCCACAGTATAAAATGCGATGAATTTTCCACTTGCTACTGCTGAATGAATTACCTGAAACCATTTAAATGTAACTAATGCTATCATTCACAGGTTAGCACTCGGCTAGGCAAATAAAGAAAGTGTGAGGTTAAAAAGCATCAGTTAAATTACGCTTCCTGCGTCCGTAAAAACACGCTTCGATGTCTTTGCTCTTTAATGAACGGTTTTGTTTCATACGGGAAAAAAAAAAGAAGCTTTGTTGAATATAATCAGATCAAGTATACCACTGGCGCTCTTGATACTGACACACCGAGAAACAGGTGGTGACGCTGAAAGCTTGAAATATGGACCGAAGACGACGCTGCTGTCAATCACTCTGAGCAACACAAGCACAGCGGGGTTTTTTTTTTTTTAAATGCAAGTACCATTTGAATCTGGAAAACCTACAGTTGTTGAACAGAATCAAGGCTCCAGTCCTCAACAATACGATACGAGATCAGAGCTGATGTTTACATGTTTGCTTTCTCATTTATTCATCGGACAAAGATAATCCTGTCGAGATGAAAGGATTGTGCTTCTGTGGGAGCGCATTAAACATCAGACAATATCACTGTCAACTGACTAAATATTTTATCATAAGCAAGACAAGCAAGTGAAGGACTTCCTCCTGAGACGGAAGGAAAGCAAGAACAGTGGCCCAGTTCTAAGACACACAGTTTGTGTTATTTTGACTGTAGTCAGTGAAACGCTCAGTGACTATCCTGGCTTTACTGTTTACTCACTGTGTGCAGGGAATTTAAAACTATAGTTTTACATTCAATTTGCGACGGCTCTCTAATCGTCCCTGGGTTCAAACACTTTTATTTTTTTTAAACGTTGCCAAAAATAAGCTGCCTGACAGCCGTTTCATAAAGGAGTTTTGAGTCAGGGAAGTAGTATAGTGTTGCCGTGGAGTCTGTGAGTTGGAAGTTGTGTTATGTAGCCTATTTCAGTCATTAAAAGTATGCTGAATTAGCCATCAGCTTATTGCAGCGTACATGTGGATGCACAGAAAAATATCACCAGATCACTCTGATACTGAAGAAAAAACTTTTAAAACGTGATGATTCTCAGGCAAGTTCTGGATTTGTAGGAGCGTGTTTCTCTATGATCTCTAATTGGATTTATGGACGTTTATTTATGATGGAAATCAGAGATATATTTGTATGATAATGAAATAGTATTATTACTCTATTTTGTAGTATAAAACTATAAAGTGATGAGATTAATTGATATGTTTAGCATGATGAGAGAGTCTGGAGACTTGAGTGACACCTTGCTGAACATCTACTTCTTGTCAGTGAAGAAGCAACGCCTCACTGTTGCGCTGCTCGAAGGGCAAAGTGAAGCAAATGAAAAATGAATTCAAATTCCTTCAAAATGAATGAATAAAAGCGTCCTGCTGCAGGCTCTTCTTTTCACCACATTATGAATAAAGTCCGGTGTCTAAGAACAGGAAGTCTCTGCTGTGGTAAAACATAACAGGTGTTCAGCAGGTCTTGTTGTGCCTTTTTTTTTATAACAATAATCCCTCAATCTATTGATTTTCCGAGCTATTTCATCCATTTTAACACTTCAAATTAGGGTCATGGAGCATTGTGACAAACATTTTAGTTATAAACTGCAGTTGATGCATTTAGATCAGTGTCCTGCTGCTGTTTAAACTCGAATTCCAACTCCAAAGATCAAGGAGGAGGCACCTCGATTGCACCTGAAATGAGCCATAACCCCAGAAAGCAGCAATTACAGAAAAGTGGACCAAATTTCTTTGAAGTCTTTTGAGGTTGACTGTTAAGGATGTCATATTCTTGCAAGCTAAGAGTAATTACTCATGGTTTTTCATTTCCTCTTCGCTGGTTCTTGAGTGCACTTGAGTTGCATTAGGGCTTCTCTTCCTCCTTAGAAATGGACAAAAATGGAAGGACTCACCCCTGTCCTTCAAACTATGCAGAATTTTAATGATTATCTTTAATTCTCCGAGGGCCTCCTCAGACAAACTTCCCCTTCTACACCCCTCATCGCATCCCAAAGTGAGCACTTGTAGGAAGAATCCTCCCTCGCATCCACAAATGATGATGTTCATCACCCCGCAGATTAGCACCTGCCACCTCCCCAATCAATGAACGTCCCATTGGTCAACATTAATCAAGTAACTTCCTCTCAGATCCAATTGAGGGACGGTCAGTCACCGCCCAGGCCTAATGAGTTTGAATTGCCGAAGTGAGATGTGTACGAATGGCTTCAGGTGCCACACAAGCAGTTGGGTGTCTAGCGATTGAATAATACTGCTAATGGGCCAATATATCAACAAGTAATCAGAAGAAGTCAATAAAAGGGTTAATAGAGCAGGGAAATAAGAATTAATCACCGCCGTGTTTCAGGGATACGAGAGTTTGTGAAAACTCAAGTCACACGGAACAAATGAATGATCTCCAAGAGGCTGTGAGGAGAACACGTTTGTGATAAGCGAGAGTAGATACCATGAAATTTGGTTTGTAAGCTTCGCCAGATAGCTAAGTTTAAAAACAGTGTCAGCTCTTCCTCACTTTAACAGAACGTAGGTACTTCTGCACACGGGGCTACAAGAAACAGGGAGGAACTAATAGAAATATACATTAAAGCAATAATGATAGATAAAGCGCTGTGAATGACAATTTAATAATAACTATTGGATTTACAATAATATGACAATAAATCTTAAAAATACTTCAAAAAGTCCATTAAAAACTACAATTACTACTGCTACTACTGTAAAAACTACTAAAAATATATTTGTCCTGTTGAAACCACTTTATTTTCATTGTTTGTTCCCCACTCATTTGACTGAATTACCTGTATTTTAAGTTTTATATTAAGTTTTATTGCTTGCTTGTATATGGTATATGATATATTATATATTATATATATATGTATGTATATGTGTGGAATCTCAGCCTGTAATGTAGGGAAGTAGTGTACAGTACTGTTCTGTAGCCTCCAATCACCTCAAGCAGGTAACATGAGGAACGTCAATGTAAAACATAATACAGACAGCAGCAACAATCCACCTAAAGATGAAAGATCAATCTGAATTGAAAGCTAGAAAGAGTCAGACAACATGACAAGTGCTGTGAAGGTCTGGACACTATAGAAAGAAAGAAGCAAGAGGGAGAAGAAAAGTGAATTCATCTGTAACTCAGGGATGTTAGAAGGGAGAAGAAGTATCATTTGAAAACACATCATTTGCCAATAGTGGCTATTTGACCAAAAAAAAAAAACCAATCCTCCTTAAGCCAACATCAGTCTGTATCATCAGCCATGTCCATCAGCACATCGTAATTTCCCAACACAAAGTCAGTTTTATTATCAGCCTCAGTCCTCAGTGGTGTTCGATCTGTCGACGGATGTTTCTACCAGCTTGACCTCCAGCAGGAGAGCATGAAATGGGGAATGATGCTGCAGCGTGGACAGTTTTATAGATGCTGGGAGGGGGTGGGGGGGGGGCAGAGTCAAAATATCACCACAGAGGACACAGACCCCATCGTGCTTTTCTACTGGAACAAAGAAGCTGCTCCTCTCTGGATGTGTTTCATGCTGACACAAATCAGTGACTGTGGCATTTTTAGACAAGGACAAGGACAATTAATGAACTAAAGGAGAGCACAAAACCATGGAGCTTTTGATTGGTTCACTGTGTCTACAAAAAGCCAGAAACATCGTGTCGTAACATTAACAAATAGAACTATTATTCATTCATTTAATTTTCATTTATATGGGGACAAGTTTGTGCACCAATGCCACATCCACAGTGTTTACAGCCAAAGCTAATTTGCAATGCCCCCAGATGAGCCTTTAAAATACATACAACTACATAAATGATACCCTAATATTTTATGAGTATGGAATTAAACTAATTTGAAAATTAGATTTGGGATGAAAACATGCCTTTGAATATATAAATAATTCAGTTTTATTCTCAAATGAAAATACCCTTTCTTGACCAGGACACTGGGATTCACATGCACACAGTGCAGCTTTGGCCCTTCAGCCCCTGCAGGCAGTTTATCACTCTGACCTGTGGGGGTGGCTTTCACAGCCGCTGTTGCCTCTTGCATCAGTTTGAGTGCGGGTGATCATTTGCTACAAGTGGAGAGCAGCATTGACCTCTATTTTCTGAAAGACCCTCGCATAGAAATGACGCCATTACTTCTCCCTTACTCTTCCATTACAAATCAACTGGAGGTGACCATACGAGCATTTGCTGCAAATCAGTGTATACGGGAAATTACCCAAAAAATGATATTATATCGCAAAGCAGATGTATTGTATTTTCGCTTTTACGTCACTATATTTTGCACAATAGTAGTTACACAAAAGTATTAGCTGTCGGAAGGCATCGTGGCTGCGAACTTGAAAACAGTTTGACTGGTGGCCATGCACGTTTGGCCGTGTTTCATCTTTGTTTATTAAATTTAAAGTTAAGCCGCTTTTCTCGCCTTAATTCCTCACGCAGAGATCTGAGCTGTTGTGAGGGAAGGCATCTTGTTTCTGGCTCACAGAGCAATGCAGCTAAAAAAAAAGAGGCTGCAATAGTGAAGGCAGGAAAGACAAAATTGAAGAATTCCCTTTAAAGACTTTAAATCCCTATCTTTCTCAAATCTCTGCATCTATAGTTCTGTTCAGTAAGTCATAAACACACAAGGGCATCCGACAGGTGACCCGGACTCTTATCCTTCAGAAACAGCAGCACATTCTTACTTAGACAACTTAAAGAAATGTTATTTTTGGAGTCCTCACAAAAAGACTGAATGTACTTTGTCCCTGCAACATATTCATACTTGATGACCCCCAACCTGAGAGTCACGTATCACAGAGAACGAGAAACACACTGGATGCCAGGACGCAGCGTGTTCACACCTATATACATACGATGTAAACACTTTTAAACAGTCAAGATTACAAATAAAAAGACAACATTAGTGACTTTTACAGACATGGATGAAACCATCATTTTCATGGGAGCTGTAGTTTTGTTTTGTTTTGTTTTTTTTTGTGATCAAAAAAGGTTTCAGTTTCTAAAGAACATGTTTCATTTTCTACATAAATAGCGGTGAAAGAAACTTTCAGTGGTTTCTGCAAATACTGAGTGTTTAAAACATTCAATTAACTATGACATTTTTTGAAATTTTAGAATTGGCCCTGAAGTGCAAAACACATCATTTAAAAACCAGAAAAACACACCAGTGTTAGAGAAAACATGTCATTTAAGAAAACATGTCAACATCCATCCGTATGTCAGTGCATTTCAGTTGAGCTTCTTCTGTTGAAAATTATTTCCAAACTTTGGAATAAATCGAATAAAATGGCTGGCAGAAAGACTACAAGTAAACAAGCATGTAACATATCAATCCAACCTCAAACTGTCAGGCTGCTGCTAAGCACTTTAGAGTAATACTCCTTATCGGATGAAAGTCTGATGTTTATGGATTTCAGTCTTTCACACTAAGAGTTTTTGCTGGCATCCCTGAAAATGGCGCTTTAATAAAATCTTTATCCTTGGAAATGTTGTGTATCTTGAAACATGGCACTCCTAAATACTTTGGACAGTCCTTCAAATGAAAAAGATTTCTATTAGTTTTCGATTTAGGAGCAAACGCCGGCACTTCAACTTCGTTATTGGTGATTTTATGTTGAAAATATTGGTATGTGAACCAGTTTTGCGGTTGATTGTTTCACCGTCATCAATACAAGAGACAAGGGCTTCATGTGATGTGAAAATGCAAACATAGATATGAAAGCTGAAGGCCACAGCAGTCTGATGATGACAAAGAAGTGAGGTATGGCTTAAAGAAAGTATTCTTTTTCTCGTCTGGTGTATGTGAACGCCCCAGGGGAGCCGGAGAGGTGTTGTTTACCACCCCTGAATCTGTGGCTTCAGCAGCCAAATTAACTCGGATAAACTTTCAAAAGGTGAGATACAAAACAGTAGCCTGTGGCGGTGAGAAAATATTGATCCAGTCTACAAGTTTCAACTCCCACATCCCTGGATTCACAAAAACGCAAAGTGTTTTAATTAGAGTTCTCTTTGCCACAAGCTCCTCTCTCTGGCTGACTTTCTGTTCCTCTCTGTGCTTTGACTTGCTGCCAATCTCCTTTTGTCTGCAGTCTCAGCTCCAAGTCAAGAACAAAGTCACCAACATGAGAGTCATTTGGGTGGTGACACAGTGACAGCCTCTGATGTGGCGCGTTTTTTTGTTTTTTGTTGTTGTTGTTGTTGTTGTGTTGGCTCGGAGCTCCTGCACGCCGGATTTGAAATCAAACAGTGACTATGAGGTGAAAGTGTTGACTTTCGGCTTTAATTTGAGGGAGTTTTTCAGCCGTAATGGGGAGGCACTGTTGGATCGTCCTGTTCTGCAGTGACTAGTATCGCGATTCCTTCCATAGATTTCAACATTCAACCATCCCTAAACCCCTTACAACCTCAAAACCTCACTGCCATTGTTTAAAACAGAAGAAAATGTCCACATACTTGTGTCACTGTCCAAATACTAATGGCCTGATCTCTATGTTGGTAGACCAACATTAGAGAAAGCCTTCCATAATAAACTGCTGGCATGGAGTTTGAAAGATATTGACATTTACTAAGCAGAAACAGTGAAATGAAAGAAGCAATTGAGCTGCATTGTGGGAAATGTCGGATCTAGCATATCAGAAGCTTGATCCTTACAAGGGATTAAAAACAAGGATAGTGTATCTTGGCCTCTGCTGCACGGATTTCTTTTGGTTTAATCTGTTTTGTGCAGCTGTTCTAACTTTATGAAAGCACTAAAATCGCTGGAGTATGAGTCAGACTGAGACTCGTGGCACTGGTCTCTCCTCAGAGGTAACTGTGCAATTGACGAACAAAGTGACTCATGTACAGAATCACAAGCGTTTATTTGACATTTCTGTTCTGTATTCACTCCCTCTACTTCGTGCTTTACAAACAGTGCAGTGGTTTGTGAAAGTTTGGTGAGGAATCAACTGGATGCCGTCCAAAACAGAAACATTTATTTGTATTTTAAAATACCCATGAGACACTTTGGCCTTGGTAAGCACGCTCTTGACTTGATTTGCTCCGAAGTAACCGTGGCTCAGTATCTCTCATCTCTCATTCTGACTTGTTGATTGTAAGTTACCTTTCAAAAAGAGACCAGGGTTATGACTGCAGTCAAAAGATTTGCAGGACAATTACCTTTTTTTTTTTCTTTTTTTTTGTTATTATTTTTGGCGACATTATTACTGGGCTTGTGCACAAGAATGGGGGTAACCCTCTTTGAAAGGTTAAAGATTTTTTTTTTACTCTAGCTGTGCTCTCTAAATGAACCTTTATCTCAAATAAACAGTATGTAGGTAGGAACATGGAAACAGCATTCAGCTCACATTTACTTTATGTTGTGCCCCACAGGAGGGAGGGAACAGGCAAGAGGAAGCTCTGGCAGCATTCACTCCGTGCTCAATTTTGAGAAGCCATCTCCGGGTTGCTCGCACCTTCACGTTATGGCCTCATCCGCCCTTTTTAACTCGCAGGCTACTGATCACCCGTACGAGAGCTCTCTTAAATAGGAAAGTTCATTCATTCTCACTCTTCCACCGCTGATTACTCCTGGCGAGGTCTGACCTCCGGCTGTCAACACCGATCCTACAGTGGATGTTCAGTTTGTTCGACCCCGGGATCACTAAAGGGCGCAACTCCATTCAGCTGAGCCCCCCCCCCCCCCCCCGGAGCCTCTCCTTACTGCGCTGCCTTCATTTTCTCATTACTCTCAATTGAAAGCAGGCCCCACTGCTTGTTCCCGTCTGAGCTGGGAGCTTGATTTGTTTTAGAGCGCAGTGTGCTGGCTCCTCTCAGAGAACATTTTTTAAAGTTCTTCTTTTTTTTTTTTGCTGAAAAATACTTCCTTCGTCTCCCATGTGAATCTGTTTAGTGCTACGGAATAAGAGTCCATTCACATACCTCGCGCTGTGGTGCGGTACAACATCGGTGAAAAGAGTACCCTAACCTCTGCACCTGTGGAAGCAGAGATGTTGACAGCCGGCACATGATGGAGAAGGCAGTGCAGGGTGTGAGGGAGAACACCCACGAAATACTCACAGTGCTGTATTCTTTCAGCCCTTAAACAGAGGAAGCTGCAGATCGTCTGATATTACAAATAAATCAACCAAGTAAAGCCTTCCCCACTTGTTTCGAGCCCTACAGATCTCCTTTCAGTCTTTAAAACTTTTATTCTATTTGCTGAATATAGAAAAAGCTGAGATTGATTTATTTTGAAGGAGATTTGGTGGATTCAAGCTAATAATTGAGATCCTCCACTGAGGATTGCTTGGATTTGAGGCGTTGTGGATTAGGACTTATCTACGTGTTGGAAACTATCCAGGTGGCTCCAGAGGAATTCATTGACCTTCCAGCGGTTCTGAAAGTAACCGTGGTAAAAAGTTTTCTGGAGCGAGTGTGCTTTTGTGCGGTAGTGTAAGTGCCCCACCCCCCCCTTCACTCAGAGGTCAGGCCTCATCTGACCTGCGGGCACATCCTTCAGCGAGCTGATGAATCCCTACCAGCTATAGCGATGCTGCGATACACCTGATGCTGACCTTTGTCTTGTGCATCAACCGGCGTATGAATCCAAATTGCTAACAGTGTTTTGTTTTTTTTTCTCCATGTTGTGTCTCTGTGTGTGTCTGCGTGTGTGTTTCACTGCCTTAGCAGAATCCCTGTTCAGCGGCCTGGGGCTGGGGGCGGTGGTGGGCCTGGGCCTGGGAGCGCTGCTGCTGCTCCTCGTGCTGGTGGACATCAGCTGCTTCTTCCTGCGTCACTGCGGCCTGCTGATGTGCATCACGCGCACGCTATGCAGCAAGA
The DNA here is from genome assembly GCF_002260705.1 of Seriola dumerili. Classification (NCBI taxonomy): domain Eukaryota; kingdom Metazoa; phylum Chordata; class Actinopteri; order Carangiformes; family Carangidae; genus Seriola; species Seriola dumerili. Next base: position 842,721 of record NW_019174971.1, on the reverse strand, counting down.
AGACAGCCACCAGCGGCAAGGGCAAAGAAATGGAGGAGGGCAAGGCCGCCTACCTGTGAGTTTTTTTCATTTTTATATTGTTCTTCTTTTTTCTTCTTTCTTTTTAACAAAAAAAAACTTTAACTCCTTTGATTTCTACGCTACAAGTATCGATATATGTCAGTCACCAGGTCATTCATGCTTGCTGAGGGAGCATCTGCTGTGGGTGTATCTTGATGCTTGTGCGTCACTCTGGCAACTGATTTTTTTTTTTTTGCTGTATAACAATGAACTGAGAGACCTAAATAAATATTAGGTAAATTTATGACAAGAAATGAGGTCCAACAGTTTTATAACCAGCTTTGGAGAGAGAGAAAAAAAATGACCCTGGTTTAGCGATCAAGGATTGACTTTTTGACCTTTTTAAAAAAAGGGTCACAAATTGATAAGTTTTTCTTTTTTTGTCCCCGTTGACATTTTTATTAAATCTCACCTTTCAAATATTTATGAATAGAGCTCATGTCATGTACAGCCCAGAATCCTCTTTCTGTGAATGAGAAAAACATTTTACATTTACCATAGGTACACCTACAACAGCCGCCCAACCGCCTTTTCAACCACAGTATGTCTTTGATTATGTCTTATTCACTAACGTCAGTGGCGTCCATACGATGTGCAGTGAGTTCTTTTGCATGCAGTGTGTGTGTGTNCACCACCACCACCACTCCATGAAATTTACAAGTACAATCGATTTTCAACATTTAGCCCGCAGAGTCTGATTCATTCGCCTCAGCGGTGCCATTTTTGTTTTAAAACTGTCAGAGTGCCAGCTCGGTGTCTGGGCTGCAGAGAGAGAGAGAGAGAGANGCATTCACGTCACGTGCTATCATGGTTTGTGTGCGTACACCTCTGTGATCACATAACGTGTGCATGCAAACAGTCTGTGTGTGACCCGACGGCGGTCTCGTACAGTGTGATCGCTGCATGATGCCCCACCCCACCCACCCACCACCACCACCACCACTCCATGAAATTTACAAGTACAATCGATTTTCAACATTTAGCCCGCAGAGTCTGATTCATTCGCCTCAGCGGTGCCATTTTTGTTTTAAAACTGTCAGAGTGCCAGCTCGGTGTCTGGGCTGCAGAGAGAGAGAGAGAGAGAGGGCACAGAGAAAGAGAGGAGGAGGAAGAGGGAGGGGAGGGTTCGACTTTTGCTGAGTCACTAAGCTCACAGTGCCGGAGGGCTGAGTGACGGGCCTGAGCAGACAGCAGCAGAATCTGCCCTCAGCTTCTCTGTACGAGCCGGCGCCGCAGCTGCAACTCACGCAGGCGTTTACAGGCTCTACGTTACTACGACAACATCTTTATGGCTCTATTAGACCTGATACCTTAGTCCAGTCACATCACACACACAAAGCAGTGTCACCGATTTTAGAAAGATGTTGTTGGGGATGTTTACGCCTTTATTTGACAGTAAGAGGAGAGAGATGACAGAAAATAAGGGGAGCACAGGAGAAAGAGAGACAACAACATGCCCAAAATATTTTAAAGCATACTTCTGTTTTATTTATTAGCAATACGATAAAGTTTGTTATTATGCTAGTAACAACATTATATATACCAAATTAAAGGGATACTCCAGTTACTCAGTATGAATTTTAAAAAGTCAGTGCAGCTGAGGCCAAGATCTGCAAACTTATAAACAAATACTACCCTATCCTACGTTTCCCATAATGCTCAACAAATGGCTTTAGCTTTCAACCTCTGTACCCGAGGGTTATACATTTGTTGTCCCAGCCCATAACTTCATGCGTATAACTGTCGCGAATGTCCCTGTAATTGTCAAGTTCAGACAAAGCAATAAAACCAGCAGTCAGACCAGCGTGGACGCGCTCAGTGGCCCGTGTGCAATATCACCTCAGGATATGTGAGTTTGAAGATGCAGGGATATGAAACTTTACCACAAGCTACCAGCTATGATGGAACCAGTTGCACCAGCGTTGTAACTGGTTTCCCTCCATCTCCAGATCTCTAGAGATAAACTGCAACTTTTCTGATTCTGAGAGGAACGGCGAGGGGAAAACAAGAGGCTTGGTGTTTTATCTCGGAGCTCCCGTGGAGGGACCAAAGTAATGAAGTTGTCTGCTATACAATGACACATAGCACGGAGCTGCGAGTCTAATGAGATAACGTTTGATATAATACAAAGCTCAGACACTCCTGCTGAGTGTGCAAGATGTCAGTAGTGCAAGTCTGAGGGTGCTGAAGGCCAGCAGATCCTGCACTGCAATATCGGTGTTGGGATAAACAGCATTAGGTGGCAGGCCAGAGGCTGTGTGTGTGTGTGTGTGTGTGTGTGTGTGTGTGTGTATGTGTGTGTGTGCAGCTCTGACGCCACAGGTTCCTATTGTCCTGCGTAGGTCATAGGCGGCCTTCACTGGCCCTTTTCTCACCTGGACGTGGAGCTGAGGCTTTAGCAGGGAGCGCCCTCTCATCACTGCAGCGTTAACTTAAAGCCAGGGCGCCGGAGCAGCCCTCGGACAATGAGGGACGTGAGGTCGCCCTTCTTATTAAGAGTCTGTCAAGTTGTGCCGAGATCAGTCGGGAACACGCCGGGGCTTCTAGAGTTTGCCTCGGGAAAAGTTGAAAGACTTGTTCACGGTTGCCCCCGGCGACATTGGAAGTCAATCCTCAGCTTCCAGTTTTAGAGTGTTAAATGTAAGCTCTTTACTGTGAGCGCTGTGTGATGTCAGCGGCCACAGTGGACGGACAGAAAAAGACTCGGACACCTTGAAGCCGGACAGGTTAGCAGAGCTGCGGTCCGTGACTCCATCGCTGCTACTGCTGTCCCCCTGGGCATGACTTGCTATTTATGACTGTGAAATAGCATCACAGTGTTCACTCCTACTCCAGATAATTTTAAAATACACATATTCAAGCAATGAAAAAACGCAGTAAAATTCAACAAATAAATGTTCTGGGAGTAATACTGTCTGTAATTTTGGTCCTGTGCCCACTTTTTTTCTGCATTGCCCCGCTCCCATCCTCTCAGTCAGCGATCCAGGAATGGATTTGTGCACCTGTCCGACTCTTCAGTGACCTCCCTCGCAAAGCACCTCAGGGACAGAATCTTTAAAAAAGCTGCACTCAAAAGATATATAGTACCTTAAAACAATGTTTCAAACTTGAGAGAGAAAAAAAATCTGACCAAACACAGGATGAAATTCTGGCACTGGTGCCGTAATGTGACTGAGGCGATGCAAGGGAGGTCGGTGCTGACGCCAGAGAACAGTTTGACTTCAGGGGTTCAGATTGGAGGCTCAGTGACAGATTTGACTTGGCGCAGACCAAGACTTTTTGAGCGCCGTCACACTCATTGCTCACGGCAGGAAATATAAAACAGAATGTCGGACTGTTTTCGAAGGTTCTGGCGTCCTGCAGCCGTAGGAAGAAAACATTTCTACAACACTGAAGAAAAATCCATTCTATGAGTTGCCATTTAATGAGTTTATTTTGACTTTTTCAGTACCCCTCTCTCTCTCTCTCTCTCTCTCTCGCTCTCTCTCTCTCTCTATCTCTCTCTCTCTCTCTGCGCTAACAATGTATGGAAGGAAAGCAGTATTTTCAAAAAGGAAAGAAGCTCTTTCAGGGCGTAAGCTGCAACTGTTTATTCAACCAAAACTGTCTCAATTCTTCTTGATAAAAGAAGCCTCAGCCTCCAGCAATCATCTGTTTACTCTCTGTACAGACTCCATCCCTATTAGTGTCAGAATACTTGAAATGTAGATAATCCTTAGACCTTAAAATTCATTTTGTTCTTGACTTTTCTACTCATTTGGTCAAGAAATTCCAGTCTTATTTATCTTTCTGACATGATAGCCGAGGTTGTTATTTTACAACCCGAACAATCAAATCTGCAAGTGGAAAAATGAGCGCGGGGTTGTTCATTTTTTACAGTGTAATGAGTGGAAATGAGTTTCTTGTCACAGCAAGATGAGGGTGGTTTTCCCACATGAACGTTAAACATTTTATTTGATGTCGTGTGTTGTAGAAAATGGCATTAAAGGCAGAGTAAATTTAGATGGATCGTTACTACTTTGGTCAGCCATCCCTGATTAGATGCCCTACTTTAATTACTGCTTTCATGTTTTGTGCTCCATTGCATTTCATTATGCCCCCCCCTTTGTCTTTGTCATGCTGGTGAAAAAATAAAAAAAATCACATCAGCACAGTGATACAGAGGCTCTTGATTGTGGAGAGGAGACAGTTTGTGTTATTGACATGCAGAGAACACTTAAGTTTGAAAGCAGCAGGCTCAGACGTCTGACATTTAATTAAGCGCGATTTTACAGTACTCTCCGTAAACTCCACAACAAACCGAATGTCGGTGATCTCGAGAAAGCTAAAAGGCTTTGGAGTGAGCGCACGTGAAACAGACATACATGTAATTGGCCGCGGAAAAGACGACCGGGGCGAGCGAGCCGATTCCTGTGACGCGCGAGGCCGCCGGCCGACGTGGCCATCAGCTGCTTCGTCCTCGTGTCCTTGATCAAGACTTCTGCTCGTGCGCTCACTGTGAGATCCTGGATGACAGCTATGATAAAATATGCTCGAGGAAAATAGAAATGTAAATGTAAAGATTTAGATAAGAGTGTAAACAAACCCCCCTGGGAGGTGGTTTATACCCCGGGCAACCTAATTTATCTCTGTGAAAAGCAGGGATTGTAGTCAGCCTTTGCGGCCCACCGTCGATGGGCCTGCGCTTAATTAACGTCGGCGGAGGAAAGAACAAGTCGCCCCTGCTGTGCTTTGGTGTCACTTGGAAGCTCCCAGATTACAAATAAACATCTGCATACACACTCTGATATCTCCCCCAGCCCACCATGAGGTGCACACAGCTGCTGGCACTCGCAACATAATCAAAGAGGCTTGTCAAGACCCAGCAGCATTTCTGTTTGCTTTGTGTCCCAGACATTGTTTTAAGTGTCTGAGGGCATTGTGGGTGCATACATACATACAGGATATGCACATGAGGCAGTGTGTGTGTGTGTGTGTGTGTGTGTGTGTTGGGGGGGGGGTGAGTCATGGAGAGGTGAAAACAAAAAAGTTAGAACCCATCGGTGCAGTTTCCCTCCACATTTTAAGGAAGGATCCACATCCACGCAACCTTTGGTTTGAACCCGAATTAGCTGTCCACGCGTCCGCTGACGACACAGCTTCACGCCGTTGTTGAAAATATTCATTCAAAGCGAGATGTTTGCACAAAAATCTCTGGCATCACTAAATGAGTCATTTATTTTATTATCCTCTTTCCTCTATTTGCCCAAAGTCATAGTGACACAGGGTAGTTAATAACTCCCAGCTCCTACTTGCATCTGCCAATCCCCAGTGTATTGACTTTTATAACCACAAACTGTATTGAGATACTGGTTCGGAAAATGCACTTGCGATTGCCTCCAGTTGGCGTCCCCCCACTCAAGAAAGTGGAAAAAGAGCAAGTAGCAGGACCTTCCCATATGTTGAGAAAACCTCCACATCTGAGCAATAAGTCCAATCTGGGTTTGCATGAAGCTAATGGGACATGAAATTGGCTTCACTGTGCAGGAACTTTAACATCCACCAATCAACAGAGGGAAAAAGCCCCTCTGGCCAATTGCAACATTTGGGCTTATTAGGTCCAGTATCACGCAGAGATGCTATTTTACATTCATGATCTCATTCACTGAAAATCTCCCTCGGAGTTGTTAAACGTCCAGTGTGGCTATTTGGAGGTGATTTGATGCTGCATTTTCAAATTGACATGGAAATGTTTATACGATAAAAAAAAAAAAAAAAGCAATATTGTGAAACAGCACTGATGCCATCAATGGACCCAAAAAAAACAGGCCTTTAAAGGAAGAAATAACAGAGATATAATTACTGAATTAAATGAATACAACTCTTATCACATCAGTCATGGGCAATATTGAGTGATTCACATCTAATAGTTTATTAAAGGAGGAAAGTTTTAATCCGCCTCCTCTAAATCCTCGTTCAGGGACATTTCATCTCATATATGTCATTGTAGATTATTAGGGATGTAGATTAAGCAAGTTGTTTTGTGTTTTATGGCTAAGATAAGGGAGAACAACTTTTCAGTCAAAGGCACTGATGGATGGAAGGTTTATGTTTCTCCCAACAAGGTGACGTACGAGTCTTGGATGATTAACAGGAGCTTGAAGTACAACAAAATAAGAAGCAGCATAACCCTGTGATCTCAGGAAATGAGTAGCCCTCAGCTAAAGTGTGTTTATACCGGCCTGCTGGTAGACTGATACCGATCATCTCCCAGCCCACGGAGCAAGATCAGGTCTACATCTACTTTTTCTTCCCTTTTTTTTTTTTCCTAAATGTCCTGATAAAATCTGAGACATACACACGGAATGAACAAAATACAAGGTGTGCAGTGATGAGGTGAAACCAGGTAAAAGCCTCTGCTCCTTATTGAGTTCCCTTATTAAATCTATACCAATCCCAAAAGATCCACTGTACAAGAAGGAGATTTTGCAGCTTTGATGTGAAAAAGAGGGCTACAACTCATATTTTCGCACTTTGGCGTTTATTGTTCCCTGTGTGTTTAGGCGTGGGAGCTGCTGAAAGGGCAGCCTTGAGACGTCCCTTGCTGATATTTCAGCACAGCACTTTTATTTCCGAAATGAAACGAGTGAAACGTGTGTCTGTGCGCGCTTCATATTTTTCAAAGTGATTGTGTCTCTGCTGGTTGTCAATAAGTGCTTTTTGGTTAGGTCTTTGTATCTTAGCGGCTGTAGCAAATAAAACGGACCCCGCAGATAACTCCGTTTAAATGTGTGTCCTGCAGACGTACAAATGCATCAGTAAATTACAACTGGGAAGCACCTGTAATAGCTTAGAAGGAAGATTTATTTTTTATTTTTTTAAATAGCTATTGCCTAATTATGGGCCATTTTAAATGCCCAGATGCACTATAACTGTAAGTTAGATGTGCAATACAGATTAGAAATCACCACTATTTAGATCATACTATATAATCACTGTCAATATAATCACTGTCATACCAGTGTATTAACTGGATGAGAATCATTTTTTGTGCCAAATGCAAATGGAAGCTCTCATACATCGTGTTCCTTGAAATACAGGCTGCTAAGATATTCATCATGTGGACACATTAACATAAAGATAGAGCTGTGACATCCCTGTGCTGAATTTCTCTAAACTCACGGAAGATGAAATGAACAAGAGGCAGTCAGCCAATCAAATGGCTCCTGCTTAATAACATATACATGTATGTTCGATTTATTTATTTATTTATTTTTCTCCCTCGATATGAATCACATTTAAAAAAGTAAATGGCAGCTCTGATGTGATGTTATTCAGGTCGACACAGGCGGAAAAAAACTGAGAGCAACAACAACCAGCGGGAGAAGCTGAAAGGAGAGAGGGCAACCACTCACAAAGTGTGTTCACCAAATTAGTCTCGAAAGAAATGTAATTGTTGCCAGGATTATGTTTAATCGCAACATGGCCGTATTAACCTGTTAGAGTGCCTCTTGCCAAAAAGTTGGCTAATGGGCCCCCGTCACCCCCTCCACCCCCACCCTCGCCATCTGTGCATTTTGTACAGACCCTGAGGCCTCCGAGTTCCCATCTGCTGATTTAATATTGCACTTAGTTGTCGAAAAAGTTGGACAAGAATAGTCAAAATTGTAGCAGCAGATGCCGAGATATCCTGACTTTTAATCCTTAGGTCAAGCTCAGAGCATGCTGCATCCTACGTTTCCCATAATGCAACTTAATAGCATCTTTACATCAGACCCTTGCTGCCTAAACACCCGCGTCTTTCGAGCACCCTGCCCCCGGTTTAAAACGCAGGGTTTCTGCTAAAAATGTGTAATATCCAAGCGAAAGCTGAGATAACCCTGATGACATCATAGTGATGTCATCAGGGTTATTTTAGAAAGAAGTCATCATACAGGATTGCCACTGTAAGGTTTTCTCCAGCTTTTGTGCATGTCAGTTAGTTTGTGATGTTACTTTCAGCATTAATGAATATTCACTGACATTCATCTGGATTCAATAATTAAAATCAACTGAAGTAACTAAAATAACAGACTAAGAACTTGGTGCAGTACTGATTGATTGATTGATTGATTGATTGATTGATTGATTGATTGATTGATTTTGCTCTCATCTTACCCAAGTGCTTAAGGTTGACTACATACCACCATAAAACCATTCATTTGTTTGAGTTGCTGCATGTGGATATTGTAGGAGAACAAATGAAATGTGTGGTGGGTGCTTTGATGACGGGATGAAAACCCAAATCACAATTAACATTTTTGTGTCTCAGTACTCTCTCTCTTTTACTGTCTGTGTAAATGTTACATAGTGGTTACTCTGATCATGTTTGGTTGTGGCCGTTCGTGCATTACCTCACCTCTGTCCTCGGCCGACATATATCCACAACACAGGTGGACAAACTGATCACTCTTCCAGGTCAAGTCTCCCAGCATCCAGGCCAAAGAGAGCCAAAAGTATAAATGATATGCCTTTCTGTAACCTTTTGTACAGCCCTGTAGAGGCTGTTATATTTAATATCCCTGCTGCCTTTTCACTTCAATTAAATCCAGCTTTATTAATCCCACTGGGGCCAACACTTTCACCCACCAAAAGGTCTAAAAGGTGATTACTGGTGGGCTCTAAAGCAGGAAAGTACTTATTTTGTGAAAGAAAAAAAAAAAACGAAAAAAAACCATTAAGCCCACACTCTCCTGTGGTAGTAATTCAACTCTAATTGAGCTAGCATTTATATATGTGCCTGCTCCATACAAAAACATCCTCTCGATGGTCACTCTCAAGTCTGTGCCTGTTCAATTGTATTTGTTCTTTAAGTTCCTGTAATTACGAAGCTGCTGAGTGCATCCGCTGCAAATCTCACACCAACTTTTTTTTATTTTTTTTTATTTTTTTCTACCGCAGGAAGCTACCGCTGAAGGAAGAAAATGGAAAAGAGTCTCTCAAGCCGGATACGATTGAAATCAAAGTGCACAGTGACAACAGCATCCACACAAAGCCTGACGACAGCAAAGCGTAAAAGAAAAATATATAATTAAAAAAAAATAAAAAATAAAAAAAAATGGTCGGTCCCCTCGCCACCAAAAGAACATTCGGATCATGAGACCAAAACCCGGAGAAACTACAACACTGGAAAATAGTGGAGTAAAATACCATATCTGTTTATAACAATGCCCCAGTGAAAGGCATATGTAAATACAAATAATAGAGAGAAAATAGAAAGGAAGAAAGGGTCAACCTTTTAGACACCTTGGGTGATAAATGTATCATGTTCTTATAAACATGGCATCAGTGGAAGGCTCTTGTTGATCAATGATTGTAGATTATTTTTTGGCTTTTGTTTGTCTCATTTTTTGTTGTGTGTTTCCTGGTTTTATTGTTTGTTTGTTGGGTTTTTTGTTTTTTGTTTTTTGTTTTTTTTTACAATCCACATAAGACTTTCATGCATCTCCAGCGCCCTCTCCCCTCCGCCCACACACACACACACACACACACACACATATACACACTTCTATGACACAATCACAAATGCAGGCGTGTAAGCTAGTATGCTAGTGTGGCCCTAAGCTCACTCTGCTAATGCTCTTGCTTTTTTTTTTTTTTTTCTGTCAGGGCGAATGCATGGGCCGAGCCAACCGCTGCAGGAATAGCATAGTGATTTAAACCCGATCTGCCTGTTTCCATACCTGAGTGTTACACTGCAGCAACCCCTTTTTATGCCTTTAATAGCCGAGCTAGGTGTCGGGCTAATGAGAGGCAAACACTGTAGTGTTGTGTTTCATGCGAGCTGGCTTCAATAACAAAAGGTGAACCATTCCTAATGAGATTTGAGGCTTCGGGTTCTCGTGAGTTGCATTTGTTCCCGGTAACATTGAAAACTTGTATCAAACAGGACCTAATCATTAATTATTAAGAAAAATTTGGACTTGATTAATGTTGTCTGAAGGGCTGTTGTGGATTATAGTTTGTGTTGCAGGAAAGCAAGCTTAAAAAAAAACAAAAAAAAAAACAAATCTTGACAAAAAGAAAGAATGTGTTGCAGTCTATGGAGTGTACAGTATAATACCACACATGTGCATTGATGTCACTGTTGGCAAAGCCTTTTATATTGACACGGAATATTGTTGACAGTCTTCAGCTGTCTCATGTGCATACATATGTTTTTACTCATCTGTGTTTAAACTGCAGTGTTGCAGGGTCAACCGTACTGGCAGCCAATGTGCGCTTTGGTTGACACCTTGGGAAAAAAAAAAAAAGTTTTGTCCTGAGTGGCGTCCCACAAACGCACTGAATGGTGTCATGTTAATCGTTGCTATTTGTTAAAAGCAGGAAAACGGAACGGGGACAAACAAGTGTGCTGACAAGAAATAGAACAACATGTGTGTCATGTATGTTTTTGATGATATACATCAATTCCTTTATTCATTCCTGTGTCCAATCTGCCTCAGATGCATTTTTTTTTAAACCTTTTATTTTTTTCCTCAGTCTGATCGCTATTGTCTCTGATGTTGTCATGTGTTGTACATAGGTGAAAAAAAAGAATATTTTACAAAGCTTTTATGTAAATATACCCTAAAGGATGTGTCTTTTTTCAAAATGCAACAGGCTTTTTTGTGAACGCTCCTAAGATGAAAAGCTGTTTTCTGTTTTTTTTTTTTTTCTTTTCTTTTCTTTTTTCTTCTTCTTCTTATGTTGGGTTTTGGTCCAAAGTTCAGTGATGGTGTAATATTGCTTTTTCTAGTCATTTGCTTTCCCTTAAGAAAATCCATGCCCTAAGGCTATTTCACAGCATTTCAATGGAGGCAGTAATTACGGCATTAGTGTGCCTTCTCTTTTTCTTTTTTCCTCCTCCCTCGTGGCCCGATGCCGCTGCAGCAGTGTAGACTATCAAATGGGTTTTTGATCGTGGCGTTGCTGCTTTTTTTTTGGTTTGCTACAGAATGTGACAGAAGATTGACTTTTATCGTGATGCTGTGAATTGTGGGAAATGTAGTCGTAGGACAGCGGGTTCAAGTCGACGACACTGGACAAAAACAACTACCTAGTACAACTAGATGTCAGGTTGATGCTGTAAGTCTTGAGTACACAGTACAGTGATGGGCTGCAGAAATCTGGCTTTAATGCCATGCATCATCACATGCGTGTGTGAGTGTGCGTCGGTGTGTGTGTGTGTACGCATACATGTGTGAGCGGGTGATTACACTTGTCTACATGAATCAGGTTGCATGTATGTCTATTGAATGTATCTGCACGTACTGTAAGTGAATCTGTGTGTGTTTGTGAGTGTGTGTGCCCATTTAGATTTTTCACAATAAGAGTCTCCCAATTACAAATAATATACTAAGTAAATGAAAGAGATTAAAAACTCCAAATCTTGGCATATATTTTGTTATAATTTACTTGTTAGTTTTGTTAACTATTTATATTGGATTAAAGTGTGTTACTGAGCACACTTCCAGCGCCATGATGCATTACGCGGCTCTTCAAGTCATATAGGCTGTGATGACCACATGCCAGGTATGAATATCCCGAGTGCTGTGAGCGTACGAGTGTTTCTCTTTGAGTGTGGAGTGAGTTGGCGAGAGCTCTCACGCAGAGTTCCAGAGTGCGCTCTGATAGCTAAAACCTGATTATGTAGTTCTCGACAGTGATTAATTCCCCAGGCTGCAGCACTCCACTGCATGTGACTGCGAGCCCCCACTGCCGCCCCAAATTCCTGCCTCTCAGACTCCATCGGTTTTTATCTCAGACCTCGTAGCGCTGGCTTTGTTTTCTCACCGCGAGCCCTTGTTCCTGTATATCTCAAATGGATGGTCCTGCCATGGAGTGGTTCCGCTGCCTGTTACGATGACTGTAAATATGGGAGCACAGTGCCTGGAGGCTATACGATTTGTACATGTTCTTTTGTATTTGAATATGAGTCTAAATCCCCGAACCACCCCCCACCCCCCCCCACCGCTCGCCTCTCCTCTCCCCTCCCCTCTTGTCCTTCCTCTCTGTCTCCTCCACCATGCCTTTTTCTGTCGGGGGGTAAAACAGGTGTGTTTGAGCTCAGTGTACAGTATGTGTCCTCTTTGTCCCCATGCTCCCTGTGTCCCTTGGACTGTCCCCCGCTGAGTTTGCTTTGTGCAGGAGGTGGGAACTATTGATGTCTCTCTGTACGTACCTGTGGAACACTTGTGACTCCTGTCATTTGCCGCTGTAAATAAACATGTCCTGGTAGAAGAGAGTGAGACGTCGTCATTAATGTGGTTTCATTCTTGTCGTTTCCCTGGCTCTCCGGCTTAAATGTAGCTCAGCTTGAGCTGTAGCTACTAATAAAGGCAATAATATGGTGCAATATTACTAATAACCATCTGAATTATTCATAAAGGACAACTGTTTATCTGCTTACCTACACAATCAGAAAGTTATGAACTCATCACCCCATGTAAAACAGTGGCATTTCCCTTTAAAGCTCAAAATGATGCACGTCATTCTTGAAGTTTAGGACTTTTCAGTGTAAACTCATCTGAAAACAGATCCATTTTTACATTTGCAAGCAGCAAACATCCGTTTGTAATGTCTGAAATGTGTGCTATTAAGTTCAGAACGCTGACCACCACGGGGGGGGAAAAAAAAGATACAGCCACAAGATACTGATACTGGGTGAACATTTCATTATAATCCTCTCGCATTGTGTAATGGGCTGTGCTTTAGTCTGGCGCAGTCGTGTGATAAAAGCCGACTACTCCACAAAGACACAACTTTAATAGCTTTTAATTTTTTTCGCCGTTGAAGTCGGCAGAGCTCATTTTTCCGGAGGACAGAGCACTATTTTCATCAAGGTCATTCCTAAACCTAGATTACTCCCATTTTAAATGGTAACTGTGTTGCATCTAAAACTTACCCCCCACCCCCCACCCCCCTCCCCTTCCTTGAAACAGTAGAAGAGCTTTAATGATAAAAACCAGAGAGACAGAGAAGCTCTGCTCAAAGGAGGAATTAAAACAATTCTGAATAGCATGAGGGGAGCCACGGTGTTCCTTAACAAAGCTGCCCCCTCTTCAGTGCTCATTTGAAGTCAGCAGATAACGTTTCTCAGATGTCTCCCTCCCACGTGAGGGAGGGAGGGAAGCAGCGGGCTGCCTGTTGGATCCTGGCTGCAAGGGCCTCTGTTAACAAGGGGAACAAACTTCAACTTCATCTCCCACAGGGGCTCAAAGGAAGTCTGCACATCAAACACTGAGACTCATTTGGAGAGGAGCGATATTGGCCCGCTCTTGGGTGGGGATGGGAGTGGAGATGAGTTGAACAATCACACAAAGAAAAGAAAAGACGCCAAAGTCATCCTCTTCTTCAGTTTGTCGTGTGATAGCTGCTACAGTCTGCTACAGGTGATTACTGTTTTTTTCTCCTACACAGGAAGTTAGATAAACAACAAAAAAAAAAGGGTTGGACCACACACAAGCACACGTCTATTAAAAAAGCACTGGTAAGTCACACGCCACATGAAAAGATAGCACAATAAGCCTTTGGGGAATATTCCTCCCCTAATCTTTCAGTTTGCAGAGACTCCCATGATACTGTGCGCTGACAGCACCTTAATCCCAACTATGAGAGAAGTTTGGGAAGAAATCTCCCTGCCATTGTTGAAGTTTTCTCTCTCAAGCACGCATGCACTTAAATGCCTTCCCTCACACGATTGCGCACAGAAATTCCATGGCGAGACACACACACACACACACGGAAACTTTGCCAACATGCGAGGGAGGGGAGCTTCCAGAAACTCTTAAACCACATGGGCAAATCCAGCGGAGAGCTGTTTGGCAGGTACAGCCACTCCGCTTTCTTAATCTGCTTGATTTCAGACTCTCCCACAGAGGTCCGCCTCTCCTCTGGTTTGACAGGAGAGGAGAGGACATGGGAAGCATTAGGTAATAATCTGTCATGGAATAAAAGTATTGTTGCACTTTCCTCTTGTTTGAAAGTTTGACTTGCACTTCTGACTCCTGCCCAGTGGTGTGATGTAATATTTTGCCACAGTGCAGTATTACATCACACACAAAGCTTGCAGCCAAATCAGATCTCTTCGAAGGTAGCTGCTCAAACTCATTGTGTTTATCCTTGGTTGCAATTAATTTCCTTCCAGATGAAACTTTGTTAGGTCGACTTGCATCATCTGATACAGTATGTGCAGATTTACTTGCACTGGGAGACTGAAAAAAGTTTATAGAAGAATTCTTGATGTCATCCAAATGATGGAAATGTAAAATGTCAAGGACTTGATATAACCTGGTAGATTTGTTAACAAAAGCTTGCAGAGTCGACTCTATGACAACTGAGAAAACGCTCAAAGTCACTGATGAAAACCGATAAAGGGAAAGAGCTGATGTTATTTTGTGGATTTCTATCTCAAAGGTCAAGAATCAGCTTTCGTACACATGCAAGAATCTTGGTTTTATTATCTTTTGCAACAGCTAGGGTGATAAGCATCCCTTGCTTTGGTGTTTTGATACTGAGTTCAGATACTTGCTCGTGATACTGGAATAATAAAAGGCATGGTGGCTTCTCTCACTCCTGCCATCTTTTTATTTTTTGGATTCATTCCAAAGAAGCCACTTGCCTGCTTAACACCGGATACTTGCCTAAGCAAACAAAAACAGTTTAGAAGAGCAAGTATTGAAGCTGTCAATACCAACTGACGGTAGGGAGCTGCAAAATCACATTAAGTTCTAAATGTTGCAGATATTATGTGTATTACGTGAAGGTGGATACAGTTTTTGGCCATGTGGTCACATTCCATGTAAAGCAGTATGACGGATGGATGCAAATATCTAGACGCTGCGAGCAGAACAGCTTCCGCACAGCTTGCAAGAAGAAGTTTGTCTTTCGGCAGATTCCTGTAGCTGGGATTGAGACACTTTTCCCCTCACTATTTCTATCATAAACGTTTCTATCAGTAAACTCAGCAAAGATGCATCACTTAGTTTTTCTATGAAAGCCATTACATGCCCACGTCCTCATTCATTTAGAGCTACAGCTGAATGTGCCATAACACGACTTCTTCTGCATTCAAATCTGTCAAACTCAATATAACCCTATTAACTGGCGCAAAGAAGAGCTACTGGGCAGAGGATTCTTCACGTCTGCAGGAACCTGCTGACTTGTGTTTTATAAATTCAAGATGAGGTCGCGTCACCCGCTGAAGCTTCTTAAATTAACTTTCGGAGCGGCTCGCACAGGAAACATTGCTCTCTCCCAACAGGGAGCAGGAGTGGGAACATAAATTGCTGAGGAACAAAAAGAAGCCGCACAACCTCTATTTTTCTTATTAAAAGCTACTAAACATCAAGTGATAAAACAGTCCTCACACTGTTTCTTTCTTTCTCCCAACAAGCGCCCGCTGAAGGGAACTCAGGCACAATCCAGATGACAAATGAGAGCTTTATGGCTGCTCGCACCGCGGGCTCGGTGTTCAAGGACACACCAGGAGGATTTTCCAAGGCAAAAGGCCTAAATTACTTCAGGTTATAACTCTTTCAAAGTGAAGCCGTGGCTTAAAAGAGAGACACGAGGTGTGTTGAGCTCATGAGAGAAAGGCATTTTGATATTCAGCACAGACACAGATAAATACAGTAAGACGGAAATCTTGAAGAAGTCACGTACACTGGTCACTTTATCTCTCTGTGCTGTGACTCAGGACTCTTTCATTATAAAGCTCTGAGCTACAGGAGACATAATTGAGTCTGTGCATTTACAGCTGAGCTGTGAAATACCTTTTCTGCTGGATAAAAGAAGTCTTCCTTTTACAATAAAGAACTTTTGGTGCACCACTTGGCATGAATTTCGGTGGAATCAAATCACAATGAATGGATTTTGTGCCAGCAGTAAGCCTACTGACTAATAAACAGTTATATACCCATACAATTCAATGTTGTGCTGTCATTTTTACCGTTTAAGCAGCCTGTGAGGATAATGGTCAAAGTTCACTTATAGCTCTGAGTTCTTTTCAGATATTTCATGTGGCTGCTGCAGGAATCTAGGTTCCCTTTCACAGTAAAAGAGAAAGGGACATTTGGTTTTAAAAATACTAGTAATTAATGGGTCTCTTCTCTTTTCTAAAGTTAAAACCTAGAGTGTATTGTCAAAAATAGGCCTGCCGCTTGGTGAATTTAAAGCAAAAAGTCACCCTTGGATAATCTGACACAATTAGACATCATCAGTGACACATGGTGGTGCAATATTTTACAATCAAAGTAATTACTAACAGCTGTGCTGGAAATACAGTAATATGGCTCTTATCTACATTTGGTAGACATGGTATTAATGTGAATAATATAACAACAGCATCAAGCATTGTTTTGCAGACTCTGAAATATTTAATGTTTTATTTAATGTATAATGTCCATTGTATTCCACAAAGCAAAATTCCACAGTAGAGTGAGCAATTATGTGTCTGTTTTTTTTGGGGGGGGGGTTCGCTAATGATACCCAACTTCCTGTTTGAACAGGGAAGCAAGCTAAATTATTTAAGGTGCTAATTGCAGCAGTTGTTTCTCTGGTGACACCTGAATACTTGTTAAGCTGTTGTCACTGTACCTTACTGTCTAACCCAGTGCTAATACTTGACAAAGCAGCACTTATTACTGCAGTTTGTTCACTTTGATACAAAAATAGAAACTTCTGTTACTTGTGTCTCAATATGTGTACTTCCATACTGACATTTGGTATATTTGAGTGCATAAATGCGTTGACACTGACAATTAAGCAACATGCAGCGCACTTGAAATGATCTACGGCATGCGGATTGGTCCACAAAGTATATTTTGACGTCTGCGTTAAGACTCCAAATTTACGTCAACACGTCAGTTGTTTCTAAAGACGCCGGAAATGCCGTTTTAATACCTCGATTACGTTAGCATTAGTGTGTTAACACGGTATTTTACATTTCTTCAGACTTTTCTGTCGTCATAAGAAGTGCAAATTTGAAGTGTTAACGCGAACTTCAAAATACACTTTTGGGACCAATCTGCGTGCCATACAGGAGGCCATACAAGTAAAACCTTTATTTAGAAATCAAGGGAGCAAAGCACTTGGCAGGTGGGCGTCAGTCACTGTCACCTGTTGCGACCGTCATTTCCGGTAAGTGCACAATGGCATTTGGGACACTACCACCCTGTGGAAATAGACGTGCTAGGCTAGTGTGCACACTGAAGGCTACTTCATGTGAGTATACTGACTGAAGTAGCCGCTTTGAGGCACAGCATTACTCTTCTTAAATTTGAAAGTCACTAAGGTTTGCTCAGCTCTAAATTCCTCCAAGTCCTCCAAGAGTTGTCGTTTGAAAGTGAATTAACCAAAATAAAAAGCTTGATTAAAGACAGCTAATGTCGGCTAATCACAGTGATTAATTAGTTTAAGGATTAATGAGCTAGCATGTGTTACTCTCCAGTCCAAATCATGTCTATCTAAAATGTTTTTTAAGGACTCAAAACAACAGCCTTGATTTAAGCTTGGTGAAAGTGTCTTTTTGAGATATCCCCATGTGCTCAGATATGTTAAAAGGAAAGACGTGCTTAATATATTAAAGATTTCTTCCAGGAAAATCCCTGCCGGAGCCAAACAAGATACAACTTTGACAGCAGAACTGAGACTCTCTCATCACTGTTAACCACAACATGCTGCAAACCAAGGACCCCAAGGTATGACTCACCACACGCACATATTACAGAACGACCCACATCATGTAACACCTGGCATTACTTGTGGGAGTTGGAGAAGTGTTGATGACTTTTTCTTAGATATTTCACAGTTAATCACTTTTAACCTCAATAATCCTGGGAAAATACAAAGCAATTAAGACTAATCTGCCATTTGCCCTCTATTTATGTAGTTTTATGTATTCTCCGTATTGCATTAGTTCATTTTAAGCTCTATGCAGTCAGCTTTTCTTTTAAGTCATGCTCGTACCGCGGTGGCTCCAGGGATGCCAATGTCGGTCGGTCAGTCCACAGTTTGTTCTAGAGTAAAATATCTCAACAAATATTCAATATAATGGCACAAAAGTTGCCACAGATATCCATGGTGCTCAGAGGATGAATCCTAATGACTTTGGTGATATCCTCTAGTGCCACCATTAGCTTGGCGTTTGCGGTTTTGAGTGAAATTTCTTGACAGCTCATGAGGTTTGTTGCAGACATTCTGTTCCCCCGTCATGATGTCTTATAATTACTGTAGTGGTCCTGTAACTTATCTTATTTGTCAGCTATTTTGGTTCAAGACAAAATACCTGAAAACTAAAGACATTCCCATCAGCTTCAGCTGTACCTTAGAGAGCCCAACCGATTTATCAGTTGGTTGTTATTGTGAGTCCAACAATGTTATAGGACTAGAATGCTAAATGAGTGGAGGGTTCTTTTAAAACTAAAGCTTTCTCGTCACATTCAACCATTATCCAACCAGTAAACTCAATGGCTTTCACAAACTGCGGTGGGATTGTAGTTTAATGTAGCAGACCCAACTGTGGGTGATTTAAATCAGAAGCCTTGGGGCACACAAGAGAGGCCCTCTGCTCAAGTTGTTCAATTTACATTTGTTTTATATATTTGGCGGATGTTCCTATCAGAAGTGACAGTGTGCGAGAAAGGGTTTAGTGTTTTTAACTGAAGAACACTTTACACCCAGCCGATGTTGGGGTGGGTGTGGGGTGGAGGGGGGTTTGGCATGTGAGCTTTCAATTATGATGCTATCTCTCTGAGCGCTAAGCCATCCTGCTAAGCACACACTTTGGCCACATATCAGTAGAGCATGTGTTACAGTGTCCCTTAAAGCCTATATAGATTATTACCATTTGCAGAATGCATCACGCATAACTGAGCAGAGCCTAAGGATAAAATTCTCACCCAATAATTGAGTGCATGGCAGGGTAAATGTCAAACTATTTGCAAGCCATTCGTGAGCTGTGGTATTCTTCTCTATTAGCCTAATGTGCCAGAGTTAGTCCTCTCGGCTTTGTGCAAATTCATATTGGATTTTTATTAAAACTCAAACCAACAGTAATAGATGTGCCTTTGGGGTAGCTTTAAAAATCAATTTGCTAAACAGCACAAAATCACCCCCATAATTGTCTCCTTGGACTGCATTAGCTGTCGAAGGTGATTCTCATTCGTATGTGAGTAAACTTTGCCTCCCAGACCAAGACATCTGCTCACTTTTGACTCCACAGCCATGTGTATCCCCCCATTACTGTAACAAGGCAAACAGACATACAGGATCCTGTGCACACCACAGATAGGAAACTCAGAGCGCAGGTCCTACCTGTCAAATGGCCCTCCGGCAAGTCCTGCTACTAATGAAGTGAAACATTCTGGCATCTGAATCTGAAATAGATCTGTATATTTGGACACATGAATATGAATACAATCAGCTAGACTTGGCTCATTAATGAGGCAGGGAGAGCAACCAGCAGACAGGATTAATTAATTACAGAGTGACATTTATGGATAATAACCTTCTGGTGGATATCACGGCTAATGAATATGCATAAGACTATCAAAGGGGAAGCATCCAGCCAAGATGAAATATCTATATTCAGATCCATGATAGGGTTACTGCTGTGTCGTCTGAATCAGCAGCACATTATGATTTTGGAGCATGTGAGTTTTTGAATGATTTTTCACAACATGCCATGTAATGAAACGGTCGCGGTTGCCTTCAGTTAGGATTGCTGTAAAACTTCTGCAGCACTAACTCTGGGGTCGGAGAAGCACTTCAGAAATTGTTCGTGTCGAAATTCCACAGCACAGCTACCGATGTGAACCTTTGCTAACAGATAAGTAGCTGGCTGTGAATATTCAGGTGTTACATAGCTGGAGCCGGAGCAGAAGGAAGAGCGCACTGGGCACCAAATGTAAATGGAAGCATGTGTATGCGAGTTTCAGTGTTTTTGGGGTGTGTTGTTTATGTGTGTAGTGGAACGGTTTTTGGATCATGCATGAAATGATGCACAGGGTAAAAAAAAAAACAACATCTAAAGATCTCTAATCTATAGTTGTTTTTGCAGTGCAGTGACATTAAAGGACTGGTGCAATTATTTTCTTTCTTGTATACCGTGGTGTGGTGCCATAGTGTGGCTCCGTTTCTACTGAGATAGCTATCTCTTTAATAGCTCCTGTTGTGTTAGTCCATTGTAGGAGATGCTGGCAATCGACTTCGCAAAGTTCAAACTTAACTGTATTTCTATCACCTCTTTTCTTTGACTAAGGTTAGCATGCTAACCAGCTAGCTCCTCAATACATCAGAGGTCATTTTCTAACCTCTTGTCTTGTCATTGATAGCTGAAGCTCTTGAAAAGCGACCAGTGTCACCACCACCACCCGTTCCCGGCAAGAAACCATGCTCATCAGTCTCTCTTCCCGCTGCTAGGCAACAATAGGGTGAAAATCTTTAATGCTGGGTGAGGTGCATGACGGGAGAAAGTAAACTCATCTTTTAGTAACATTTGAGTCGAGGTTTAATCAGTGTAACAACATCAAATGTTTCATTCATTGCCTGAACTAGGGGAGAGCACTTACACTAATGCATTTCTGCCGGGGTACAGCACATAATTAACCATCACAGAGAGGTAACACCTTGTCAGAGCAGCAGATGGTAGATACGAGCATGAAAATATTCGTAAGGAGCAAGGGGCCACTGTTGTTTTCATTACTGGCAAGACACTTTTCAAGCATTGGTCTTAATTGAATGTCCCGGCTGAACATTAACGTGATACCCCAGTAGGTCAAACTAATTAAATAGTGATAATCAATTGGATTACACAATATGATTTTGCTAAAGAACGTGCACCACATCCGTGTGAGATCCCTCTAATAATCATCATTGTGAAGGTCAGGTTTATTAATGTACCTGCCTCATCATTGTGGGATCTTTTACCAGAATGTCCAGACTCTTAAAGTTGACTGGATGTTAAATTTCAAACTGCAGAGAAAGGGACGGAACGGTTTCAGCGTCCACACCGATGACCTTCGGCAAATGATGATTGATACCGCGCCCCTTATCTCATTGTCTGCTTCCTCTGCTGTATCAATCACTTACAAGAAATAATGTGAAAAGATGAGCACTGTTCTCCGAGTCGTATGGAGGTTAAACAATATGCATCAAACTGTTTGAAAAGCCAAAAACATATTTCTTTCTTGTTATTTGTTAAGGCACGGTTTGTGGTCAGCTGCAGAAAAAATGAATATCCATGTGACTTAACTGATTTCAAAGTGGTTCAACTTCAAAGTGGTTCGACTGACAATGTGAATTCACCCGACAATGTAGGATAACAAATAAGCTTCCACAAACTAGCAAATCCACTAAAGCCTCACAAAAAATGACAGTTGAAATAATTTCCTTCATTTCCTCACAGTTTGTAGAACCCAGCGGAGACTGCACAGGGCAGTAGACAATATAATACCTATCTATGAATATACTTGTCAAAGAAAAGGGTCAGCTCGCCTTTAGATCAGCTTCAGTCCTCCACAGCTGTGTGCAGAGGGAGATTGAATCATTTCTTCAAAGAGGAAAGCTCCCAGTTCTTTTGAGAGATGAAGGAATTGGAAACCTGCTCTACACCCTGCGCTCCACAACATCCTGTGAAGGTTCAGCGATGTTTTGATGTGAGGATCTGGAAGGCTTCTCGCTTTATCCCGCTGTTTGCAAAAACCTCATTTCTTTGACTTTCCGCAGATGTGCAGAAGGGTTGTGTGTCTTAACGTGACGGGTTTTAGATGCATGCGGCTCGATGGCACTCCTGTCCAGTTATGTAAAGATCGTAGGAAGTGTGGCCTATGACAGTCAAAGGGGATAGAACCTCTAAAAGCTGCACGTTTACAATGATGCATACAGCTTCGTGGAACTGTATGCTACCAACAGTTTTGATTAAATACTCAAAACATATTGGATGTAGTGACACCACAGATGCAGTCATGTGGCACTGAGGTGCTGCTTCAGTTTGCGGGGTACTTTGAGGCAGAAGATTGTGTGCATTGAGTTTTGGTCATGGTTCCTATTAGTCATGGTATAATAACATTTGTGGCATCTCTACAATCAAGTCCAATAGGGCAACAACCCAAACAGTCCAATGATTTCACACTGTGGGTTACAAACAAACACCCAAATTTACTGTATAGTAGCTGTTTGGAAGATAAAATTGGCAAATATTTAAATGATTACTTAGACTGACTGGTATAAAAGGCCATTAAACTTATTAACTTTAACCTTTACAGCATTTTTTGAGTTGTTAAATGGACTGTTGTATGAGTGCACTCACTGCTGCTGCTTACACACATAACCAAAACTGTCCAAATAAGTAACTAACAAGTGCTGCTTGGGATATGTTATCATATCACAACTGTTCCTGAACACATCATGTAGTGTTTTTTTTTTAATTTAACTGCAGTTACAGCACCTACTGTTTGCCTTTGCTATGACTTTGTCAGTTTCCGCCGTCTGCGTTTGCACGCTTATTAAAGCTCGTTATAAAGCTGCTAATGGGCAATTTAGCTTAACACGACCGTCTTCTGCAGCAGATTTGTAACTGTGATGTGGGTTGCGTCAAAGAGAAAAATCCGTTTTCTTCGGCTGCTGCACTTTGTTAGTGCGGGTTAACGCTCACATTTAGAAACACACACTGTGTTCGGATCATTCGGAAACAACAAACTGACTCATGATACTTGACCTGTTATCGAGCATGTTACTGCTATTGATTCCGTCGCATTATCCCATCAGCACAGCAATTCACCCTCAAATATTATCTAATTATCTAATTACACACTGCACATCTGAACACCAGGCTTGCCCAAGTGACATTTATTATGTATCATTAACATATTTGTTCATTTTGGGGTCTGACAGTCAGAGCGGTGAGTCATTTCATTTCGCAACACTTATTGGTTTCGCTGTACATCCCTGGGCTCCTCGCCTACAGCCCGCCCGCCCGCCCGCTTGGCAAGAAGGATGACGCCTGTCACCTTTTAGTGTGCGACGAAGGTGAAATGACATTTGAGCGCTGTGCCAAATGTGAGTGCACTCTCCACTCATGCGCTGCTGTCAGGAGTGATCACTGTTATTTCAGCCGCCTGTCCAAAGAGGGGTTCCGATGGCTCGCCCCCTTTGCTGCGTTAAGGGACTCGAGACAGGAGCCCAGCATTTGGCCTTGCTTTGCAAATCTGATTAGAGGAGCTGTAATAGCAGGTTGTGCGTGAGAGAAAGCACTATAGTGTATGAGGAGAGGATAGAGTAAATATGCAACCCCTCCCTCTCTCTCCCTTCTACCCTTTCTTTCCTGCTCTCTCTTCCAAACAACATGGAAGTGTATTATAGAGTATCGTGCTGTCACCTTGGGATGTGATGGGAAATAAAATGGACTACTCAATAGACCGCTAAATTAACTTACTTTAATTTTAGAGACCATGCAACCCACAAAGGCAGAAAGGCACACATGCACACACACACACACATCCATTACTTAATATGTTGTATGGACCCTGCTTCAAAATGAGATGTCCACCCTCTGAAAAGGTGAATGATGCTATTTGAGAATGATGGCTGATGCACTGCATAAATAGAAATGCCTGTATGTCTCTAAATACACATGAATCATCCAGGTGCAGCTAAATCAGTAGAGATGGAGCCAGTCTGTCTTTATGCCTCATAGGTTTTCTAAGTTATTTGTCTGTACCACCTCCACATTTCAATCCTGATCCTCTGGATTCATCATCCACAAATATGGTGTCAAATCAACAAATAAATAAAGGACAATGGCCTCTGAAAGGGAACATTTTACTAACGAAAGTGTATTATGATTATTGGAGAGTTCTATAAACAGGTTTCTAATTGCTAAATAACTGCAAAAGTAACATTAAAATACTGCAAATTGCATTTCAACTGGAAGAAAATATTATAGATATAACTGTTTCTTCAATTCTCAATCAAACAATATCTTAATCCAACACTTGTCATTGGGCTACAGTCACAAAGAAGCCGGCTAGCACCGGCTGTGCTAATGTTACCAAGCAAAATTACCTTTTTATAGCAAGTTTCGTGTGGTTTTAAGTTTTAATTAAAGTGCTCCACTCAGGTCAATTATTGTAATTGTTTGCGAACAACACAGCGTCCCCATAAAACGCTTGGACCAGACTGAGTCACATAAGGCGAGAAGCATAACAGCATTAGAGCCGACCGTTCCTTCCCTCCAGAGCTGCTGTACATAAGCAGTAATATGTATGAAACATCTGCTTTCCACTTTATTTCAGAGACTCTTGAGATAATGGAAGCGATGGTATTTTCAAAGACATTTTTACCACCATTTCTGACAGAATTCAGCAGATATAATGGCTGATGAGTCACTGAATGATAATTTACTTGGGATACAGCAGCAGCTCCTTTTTACAATGTAGATGATTAAATCCACCTTTTTTATAGTTTAGGCTGTGTATTCACTCTGCAGATGCTCATATCATTTTTGTACATGTCACACATCTACTTTACTTTTATATCTATTATGAGCTGACAGTGATGTCAAAAAGCCAGTGACAACGGGGTCACTTCATTCCAAACTGTTTTGAACACATTTTCCGTGAAAGCGTTTTGATCCTTGAAAGAAAGGCGCGTCTCACAGAGCTGTTGTGTTTCCTTGTGTGTGGCGGGGCCTCCGCAGGAACTCATCAGAGTGAGCGGGGTGGGCTTGAAATGTACAGAAGAGTAGAGGTACCCTCTGGATAGAAAGAGGGGAGACTGGCTAATAAGAAGTGCAAGGCTTCTCTTAGCTCCCGCATAATGTCTCTGTCATGTGGAGCTTTGTTTGACATTACTGTTGTTTTTCATCTAACGGATAGATCCTCCGTGTTTTTCTCTGTTCCCCTGTTGTCGTGCTGTAATGTAAGTCCACTCCTGCTTTGAAATGTTAAATTAACATTAATACAAACTCGACACCTGCAGCTGCTTCACAGTTAAAACCTCAAAGCCCCCCCCCCCCCCCTCCCCCCCCTCCCCCCCCCCCCCCCCCCCCCCTTTGCCTGTAACTGCTCTGGGTTTGTGTGCAGCCCCACAGAAAACGCAACAGGGCCCAGAGATACAAGACCTGGCCTTTCAGGCTGCGGGTAAAGGAACAGACACGCTGATTCGCTTTGTTGCAGAGATTTAAGAAGATTGATAAAACTGTAAAAGTGAGACTGCTAAATATGTAGCTGGAGCCGGCAGCCAGTTAGCTTAGCACAGAGCCTGGAAACAGCTGTTTCCATTTTCATATTTTGTATTCACACCCTAAATGTTAAAATTGATACTTCATGATTTCTTTTTATTTCAAAATGAAGTTTAAGCAAAATCATCCACTGCTCTTTTAAGCCCAATCTTTATCTCACACTTTCATATTACTCCCACTCTCTGTTTGTTACTCTCATCCTCACTAACTCTCTCCTCCCTGCCCACTTCCTGTCCTTTCACATCCTCTATCTTCCACCTTTTTTTCCCCCTCTCAGTAGGGAGTCACGCCTGGGGCTTGATCTTCACTTCCATCACAAGTACATTTTCCAGGCTTCACTTCGTCGTCCTATAAATATTCCAAACCAGTCCAGCTGACACGCTGAATCATGTTCTCCACTCATCGTGTCTGGGTTTTTTTTATTTTTTTTGGACCAAGAATCGCTCTTTTTTTTTTTTAGCAGTAACAAGTATCCTGTCAGTGAAGTATTAGATTTCAGTTGCTTTAGAATAATGACCTTCCATTTGTGGTCTCTGTGCCGAATGAAAGGATAAATCGTTGACAGCCAAACTGGAGATTATACTGTTGGATTGAAATGATGTGAAGCAGCTTTTATACTTCAGAAAAGTTCAGTTATATTCCGTGGCTTTTTTTTTTTCTTTTGCCTGGCCTCTGTTCACAGGTTAAAATGAACTTAAATGTCCTCCTCGTTAGCGTTATCCTTTCTTAAAATATTCCTGGTTGTTTCATTTGAGCCTCAGATCAGAAGAGCGTAGCGCTGACTTCCAGATCTGAATATCCACCTTGGAAGCGGTTTTACTCACTTATTTTTCATCCCGGTGTGCCATCTGTAAGCTACAACCCCTATCAACCCCAACACTTGCCGCGAGCAAAGCAAAGGTATGCATCTCGAGCCAACATTTTAACTTCTGTAAACAAACACTTCTTCTACCTGCCTACCACATTGCTAAAATCCCATTTGACCATGAGACCGTTTTATAAATAACCCCCCTGGAGCATCCGAGCCAGCTCATCAGCATATAACATCTGCTTCAGTCGGCTGCCAGCCAGCTCGGGCTGAGGAGAAAGCACGCTCGAGTGTCCCTCCTTCTCCTGTAGTCCACCAGCGTCCCGTCGCAGACAGCGACCCTCTCCGGCTCATTTCCCTCCCAGATCCCCACACCCAGCCTCCGCTCAGGCCTCTTGGTAAGCCAACAGCCTGCCAAGCCACCCGGGGGTCACACACAGTCACGGCTAATGTGACGAGGCCAGCTGCTCATCATTGCCCAACCAGCCTCTCACCAGCTGTGATTGGATGTAAGGGGTCGCCCAGCTTGGCCCACAGGGGCCCTGGGGCGGATCAGCCATGTCCTCTACACAGATAAGTGAGCTGAACTGTGTTCCAAACTTTGAAGCAGCTGATCTGCAGCTGATTTTTTTTAATAGCCCGGTACAGAAAAGTTTATCCGTGCGATCTGTCTTTGCCACATGAAAGTAGATCAGAGGAGACGCAAGATATGATAAGGAGTTGAAACTAAAAAGGTAAGGTCAGCGCTCTGCAAGCAGCAGAAAAACAGTGTGAAAGTGAAAGGATAAAATCTTAAATGTACAGTGGAACAAATGATCTTTCAAAGCAGGTGACAGCTGTTTCATGTCACTTTTTTCTGCCTTTCGAGCCTGCTCACCTTTACACGGTATTATGCTCTCAGACATTGTCTATTTTTAGTTGGGTTTTTTTTGCATGTTTAATACGTTTTTATCTTTCTAAAAGCTTGTGTCATATACATGTATAGTCAACGCCGAGTTGTCAGCTCTGCAGGAGTCAACTATTTGTTGCACGTGGAAATAAACAAGGTAAACTGTGTTTACATATACAATTAAAGTTGCAGGACAGTTATGTTATTTGGAGTTAATGCATGTTGACTGAAGGGTTTGTGGTCCACTTTAAGTCCTAATGCATTACTCTATTTAATCTCTAATTTAACACTCCTTCTTTAATGGTAAATTAACTCTGATTGGTGTGCAATTAAACACTAGCTTGGAGTTTAATGTTGCACGGTAGGGTGCATGGTGAAAGTTGGTCATCTTTATTGGCAGGAAATGTCACGTATGACAGAGTTTTGGGCTGTTATAACACCTGTTGTAATAGGTAATAACTACTACAGTGGTGGTGTGGTAACATCTTTAGCGACTTGCAAACATTTCTCACACTGAGTGACTGTAAAACACATTATACCTTATGCTTCAAAATGCTCCCTGATATGCCCAAATTGAACCGATACACTGAAGATTTCTTGATTAAGTGCAAGTGCAGTGACATTTACTGTAATTAGCGTTGTTCAGAGAATATACACATGTTTTCTTTAAAGGTCTCTGTACTGCAGAGCACTAAACAGTGATAAATGCACCAAATTTAAGTGAGTCACATGTACAAAATATTATGAAAAAAAAAAATACTAGTCCTCATTTTTGCATGTTTTATGAGCAATCATGTGTCAGTCGTGTGACCTTCCCCGCCACATGGTTGGAGTTTGTCTCCTGTAAAAAGTTGCAGACCTAGAAATTATATTCGTCAATATTCTTCTCTGGGCGGCGACAATCAGCATTCAAGACAATAGTCAAGACAAACAACCCCAGCTGCCTAGGATGCCACTCTCAAAGCAATCAGCCGCAACAAAAGCGAGAGAAAGCCCCCTCACCAGCACTAATTGTTAATAAGGGGTTTTGGCATAGTTGATTTTTCTTTCATTCAGTTCCCAATTTGCTCCTGTTGCGATGGTGTTTGTGTCCCTCGGGTCTAATCTAACGTTTCTGTTTGAACCTGCAAATGCTTTCACAACAAACAGGCCTGAGGAGGAGGTGGGGAATGTATGCGTGTGTGTGTGTGTGTGTGTGTGTGTGTGTGTTGGAATGGGGGGCGAAGTTGCTCTGGAACCCTTGCAAACCAGATGTATTTCATATGGAAATGTCAGAGCGCCTCAGAGACTTTGCTCATAGTGTGGATGGAAATGTGGACTGCGGTGTAGTCCCATGATGCGTGCGCGTGGATCCGCGTGGATCCGGCTGTCATTCTGCAGCTCCGTGCTTGCTATTTCAAATTAAACGGTTCTACAGGTAGCTCATTTAAATCAGGTTGGGGTTAGTTGGCAACGGTATTCGATATCAGCCGCCTGGGGTTGTTGTAAATTTCAAAAGCCCTTGATACGCATAATATGTGTTTATCAACCGCTTGTTGTAATATTTTAATGGTGTGCAGCAGGAAATTGCAGTTTGGCATTTAATGAGCTTTTACGAACACAGACGTCGAATAGTGTGGAGTAATTGAATACAAAAGCACATTTAGAGTCAGTTAAGGAAATAAGTGTCAGCTATGATGAAGATGACATCTCTGTGCGCATGCAGCACACATTACATGGTGGCTTTAGATGAAAGAGTTCACATCCTTTGAGCTTCATTCATGTCAAATTTAAAACTACTTGCAATCAAATGAGATCTACCAGCTAATGTTAATTCACCAGCTGACAACTTCTGTTTTTTTTTGTTTTTTGTTTTTTTTTTCTTCCTTGGAAAGTAGTGATGTGGATGAAAGAACAGATGTCTTCTTATTTCATGCCATTTTCCCTGTTTTGGGAGAGTCTGAAGGAGGCAGCAGCGATGGTTTTCCTCAGGGCCCGGCTGTAACAGAGAGCCAGATGCTTCTTTAAATCTGTGTTGAATTGTGCTTGAGTTCTTTGATAGCACAACGGCAGATAAGGCAGTGCGAGTTATCTTGGAGCTGCCACACATAAACAAGCACGGCTGTACATATGCATCGATAGGCAGGCCAGCTTTCAGCACTATCTACCCTTGCCTCGGTTTATCTCAGTATCACATGACTGGCTTACTTTAAAAAATATCGGTTATTGTTCCCATGATTTCGGCTACATTTATCCTTCTCAGACGGTTTTTCTCACATCTGTTAATTGAGATTAACATTGTAGGGATGTACTGAATGCCGTAGAGAAGAAAGTGAGAGTGTGAAAATTCCTTTGATACATAATAGCACTCCAACATACACTTTCCCCCTCAGCCTCAGGAGGTCAGCTGTTTCTTTTTGTCAGAAACCCTTTTTAATATGCGCTCCATGTTGGAAGCGGTGCACTGTGGTAAAAGCAAATTGAAGCACAGTGTGAGCTTTAGAAATACTGTTTATTACCAACCTATAGATAAGTGGTTCTCAGACAGTAGCGCAGGCCAATTCAGCAGCGCACAGTTCACGCAGGAGGCAGATTTATTAATAGTTTATTTATTGTCTGTTGACAAAGAGGTGGAACTGGCACTTGAACCCTTTGACACACGACATCATTTTTAGGCTAAATACACAGAATTGGTCAGCATCGTCAACTTGGATAAGTCTGCTGTATCCAAAAGTCCGACAGTGGGTGAGCTAGTGTTAATGTTTCGTTCTCTATCGCTCGAATACTGTAAATATGTTCTCAGCTGGTTTCCACATGTACATTTCATACATCTCATGGTTAAGCTGTTTTCATTTGTATTAGTATTTTGATAGAATTATGTGTTTATAATTACTTCTCTTACATTTTTTTAATAATGCTGCTGCAATGCCGCTGGAGGGAGCATGCCTACCACGAGTAGCATGCGCACCATAGTTTGAGAACCACAGCTATAGATAGATGTGACTTGTGAAGGCACTTAGGCATGAATAGCCTGAATCATCTGAGTAATCCATCTGAATCATTTGCTGTAATTACAATAAGTGCTAATTACTATCGCAATCATCACACTATCAGATAATTTAATTGGGTCCTGAAATAAATAGAGCCCATGTACAGCACAGACGCCGCTGTTCTTTTCTCACTTATAATTGATAGTAAACATTTTTTTTATCCATGACCCTAACCATGACAAGATGTTTATAATTGTCACCATGACGACGATAACGGGTCATCTAAATTTCCTTCTAAACAAAATTTCAACCCAAAGCACAATGTGTCCTTCACTTTAACAAAACACTTATTTTAACCCAAACCATTACCTCTCCCTCACCCTAACCTGAGCAAACCGTCGCCACAGTGTGTTGTCACGTCATAAAACAGATGGATTTTTCAACAGTGACTTCTAATCATTGGCAGGACAACATATCCATCTGTGCTGTTCCCAGACAGGGGCGTCAGATCAGAAAGAATACATCTTGTTCAAGAAGACAAATGGACAAATGACATATTTTATCATTTAATTTTGGAGGAGCATATCGAGGATGGATTTTCTGTCTAGAAACAGCTGGCAGTGTGGTGTTAAACCCAGCTTTGAAAACAATTGACTAAAGATGTGATCGATAGGACTTTGCTGTGGTGGGGTCAGACAAAAGCAAAGCAGAAGTCTCAGGACACCATGTGACCACAGCGAGACATGAAATGGTATTAAACTGTGTTGTTGGCAAGAGCTAAATGCATTCAGTAGTCACAGCAGTTCGTGTCACAAAGAGCACAGGTCTCAGCTTTTCGTATCTCTTCTCCTCTGCTTTATAGGAACACATTTCAGTCAACACGGTAAATACTCGTGCGCTTAGAAACGAGGCATGCTGGGTGTCTGGGTGTGTACGCCTGCAGCGGTTGTTGCGCTCAGTAACACCTCCTTTTTCTCCCCTTTAATTTCCCCTTCTCTCTGCTGTCTAATTCCACAGAAAATCTATGTAACTGGGAGTTTTTACAGAGTCAGTGACTGTCTGTTTTGACGAAAACAGGTAAAGTGCAGCCCACATGCACAGTCAGAGCTGAAGCAGTGCTTCAGTGAACACGGGAGCACAAAATGTTTGCAATAATGAATGTATTTTGGGGAAATCAAAGACAGGTCAAAGTGCAAGTGATTTCTTTTTTAAAGCAAGCGCTGCTGCAAATTAATGAATAACCAAAACAAAAGGTGCAGAATCCACCTCTCTTCCCACCTCTGAAGATGAAAGACTTGCATTAAACAGACGTATTTTCAGGTGCTGTTCTCCCGGGAGCTTGTTACTGACTGGTAAGATGGGGGTCAACAGCCAGTTTTGGTGAACGGGGGGCACCCTGTGGTGAGCTCGATTTGCTAGAGCTCCCAACGTGATTTCCTCTCTCTCCTTGTTCGCGTTTGTTTACCAGCCCGCTCCATTAAACAAAATAAAAGTCTCGCCGGGTAAACAGGAGATCCGTTACCAGTCAGTTCGCAACACTTTGCCTCTCCATGATTAATTCATAGGATTCAAAAAAACAAACAAACAATAAAAAAAACATTATTAAATGAAGAAAACTGACACACCATCTGATTCATTTATCATAGGGGCACTGAGGCAGCCTACGATGGTGAGTACTATATATAAATGAGAAAACAGACTTCCTTTGAGTCAATAACAACCCCTGGGAGAGTCCTATTTTCTTCCTACAGTTCACCTTGATAATATATGTATGCACTTCATCTAAAACACTGCCTGCTTGTTGCAGTTTTTTTGGTAATTAATACATTTTGAGTCTTTTGCACTAAATCAAACTGTCAAACTTTTATTTTTTTAAACTTCTTGGCATTCGTTCTTTACCTTGGAAGAAACACTTTGCCAAATAACATTTTTATGATCTGTATGTGATTGCCTGTTATTGTGTGACAGGAAAATGCCACACTTCGGGTTACGTGATAGCAACCAAACCATCTCCATGACAACTGGGCGAACTCCCATCTGCTGAATTTCTTGTCGAAAAGGTTTAAGTTTCAAGTTGACGTGAAAGCCAAAGGGTGATTTCACTCGTGGCTCTGGCAAAACGCTGGTGTGTGTGTGCCCGGTTTGGTTCGTTTACAGCGGGGCTGGTGTGAAAGCCGTCAAGCAGACACCGTTGCGTTTCAGCGATGTGAAAGTAAAATGCACAACAACAACAGAACTGTTGTGGAAGCGGACTCGTGATCTGAGCATGAGCTCAAAACCTACATCATTCTCATTAAACGCTTAAACCCCGCCTGCTTGTTGTGAGATCAGCAGAAAGCAAAAGCCAGGACGGAGGTGTTGAGCTCGTGTCTTGACATTAAAAAGCGAGTGAAACGTAGCAGCCAAACAAAGCTGGTGCATGCATCATTTCATGTAACACAGAAGGGAAGACTTCATGGGCTCAGTATGTCAGACTTCACTGTTGACTGTCTTCCTTAGTCTTTTCTCTTGAAAATGTTTGACATACAATATTTGTGTATGCTGTAGACAGAGACACCAGCTGCTCTTGTGTTCTTCTTTAGGCATGATTGCTGCCTCTCTCTTCCCTTTGAACAGTTTTGTATTGTATTATTGTATATGCACCTGCTGTTACCACCAGTAACCACACGTGTCTCTCAACAAGCACAGAAAATGTTAAGAATCTAAACCCAGGCTTTAAATGGCAGATTAGATAGTGTAGTGTTTATTTGGGTTGTCACTCGTGGCCTGTATATGTGGTGAGGGCTCTTACCAGACCAGTGACGGGAACGCAGTGTTTTCTTTCTTACAGTCATCAACTCAGCATGTGCAAAACACTCCCTGCTTACAGTGGAGAGAATATGCAATAGACTGTCCCCGTGTGGATGTCGTGCTGAGAGAAGCCGTAGCCACACTACTCGAAAGTACACAAGAGTTTTCTCCTAATAATAAGGAAAAATACAATATGTGGAAGCAAATCATTGCTGTAACAATTTGAATTATAGCAGCGACTGAAAAGAAAAAATTTGCAATTCAATCCCTCGTGAGTACTTTGAGTTGAAATTGAAATACGACAGAATTTATTGCACCGAAAAATTCGACTCTAAAAACCGTCTTTCTGAATTGTGAGTGGTCTGAGTTTCACTTTTTGAAATTCTCAATGGTCAAGTTGTGCAATTTCAAAAAACTGCCAGCATAAATTTATTTTAGGCTAATCTTCAAAAGCTACTGTATATTCAAGATGGTCTTTTTTCAAAAAGTCAAGACCAACTCAAATACGCACGGTTAAATTCAGATGCTAAAATACAAGGTAAAAAAAAAATCAGTGCATTAAATTCAGTGGTATTTAAATTCCAACACTAAGCATTCAGTAATGTTTAAATGTCAAGATTTGGAAATAAGTTGCTGATATAATTCAAATGATTTTGGCCTTGATTTGCTTCCTTATAATATGGCAGAATTGCAATTCAACAATGTTATATTCCTCAACAACAACTTGTTTAAAAGTTGGTCTGATATAACCCACACAGGATATAGAGTATGGCTATCACTGGCAGTGGTTTCTTCTATAATTAAACAGGTGCAAGGGCCAGAGAGAACCCGGCCTGAGTGGGCGAGGAGGAGTCAACCAGCCGGACATTAAAGAGTTGTTTTCTGACTCAGGGAGGGAGGTTCGATTTTCTGATGCATTATGCACCACTGTAGACTCTGTATTTTTCAAACATGGAAAATACTCTCTGTACTTTATACAGAAAGGTTCACTCTTTCTCTTCCAGTCTACTTGAAACACTGAAGCTATAGGCACCGCGTTATTTTTAGGCATACGTAAATGTCGAGTGCACTGGAAGCTACAATTCAAATAATTAAACTTGAAGGACGTGAAAATAATGGAACGATCTCAGTAGTAGGTTGCCAGGTGACAGTGCCACTAATCAGGGATCCTTGAAAGATCTGGCGTCGCTCGCTGATAAACACATCAGGGCTCTGCTTTCAAAGAGTGTCCCTTCTCTTTTAAAGAGCCCCACTTTCGTCACTACCAGTGTGGAGTCTGTATCTGCTACCTTTCCTCTGGCATCCTCTGCATTCAGTCCCCCCACACACACACTCCCCTCCACCCTCCAGAAGTTTGGCATCAAATCGCTTTAGCTGCAGGAAGCATTTGCAGGATGGGGATGAATTGTTCATGCCTCCTATTGTTTGAAATAATGGGAATTGAATGGATTAGATGTGGCTAATGTAGCTGTCAACTTTATATTTTTCTTCCAGCACCCTCCTCAGGTTTCATTAACATCCCCAGACCATATCACCACAGTGGCAGACTACACTTGCAGTGTCTGAACATTCATTAAGGAGAAAAGCAAATGTTGTTCTCGGAAAAATTGTCAGAACAGATGGCTACTGTTCCGGGCCTTTGGATAGGGAAGAGACGATGGCGTTTATCTGTTTTGATATAGCTGAGTTGCTGAATTGAAATCATGTGAAGGCTTGTTTTATTTATTAATTTTAATTTCCCAGTCACATTCATTTCGAATGTTTTTTTCCTCTAGTGACGCCTCAGGAAGCCAGATTGACTCCCCTAACTTCATTGCATCTTGTTTGAGGAATAAAATGCAGTTGCTATAGCAACTCGGCAGACGAGTGACAGTTGGCCAAAGTTGGTTTAACCTGGAGTAGCCTCTTTAAAGAGCAAGGAGATGAGTAGCAGGACGATCAGATTCTCGTGAACAGTGGATTCTTTTCGCTTCTGAGGGCCAACCTTTAACAGGAAGATTCAATCAATAAATCTTTTCAGATGGAATGCCTCTGAATAACATTCCCCTGCTGAAACAAAACATCTATTGACAATACAAATTCAAAGCCTTTGAAGGCTTTTCTGAGATATGCTCTAGGGAGCAACTGTGAGGAAAAAATGTATTCGCTGAGGATGGAAGTAGAGTGCCACAAGAGACCAAATTAAGGGTTTCGCATCTCAACATCGTTGCTAAACCTACAGCCGTGGTATCATCAGAATAATGAATGTGTTTTATGAATGTCCTTTAATCTTTTCATGTGAAATAGCTGGAGACTATACTAAAAAGTATTTATTCTCAATATGTCAGACATACTAAGATGATTGCTTTCTGCTTTAGGAGTGCGACGTTTCAGTCGTCAATAACAGGGAGACATCATTTGTAGCAGTTCCAGGCTTTTTACTAAGAGCAGTTGTGTCATGCATTTCAATACAGAAACTCCATTATCTCTCAATGTGTATCATCAGTTTGCAAATGAGCCAATTAAACAACATGAAA
Organism: Seriola dumerili; assembly: GCF_002260705.1. NCBI lineage: Eukaryota > Metazoa > Chordata > Actinopteri > Carangiformes > Carangidae > Seriola > Seriola dumerili. Next base: position 807,449 of record NW_019174971.1, on the reverse strand, counting down.
TACACGATGCCATTGTACAAACAAATCCAGCCAAAGCCTTTTCCTATCGCAGTCTATTCACTTCTCATTACGGCTCAGCAGGGATTTTTGTGGCTTGGAAGCGTTGCCCCATTTTGCGGTGCAAAACAACCACCGTGCATCTTGGCTCACGTGTAAAGGCAGCTATATATATATATATATATATATATATATATATAACATATACAACATATATTGCTTTTTTGGCTTGGTGGTGATCCGGAGCGCGAGAAAGACCTAAGCCAGGGCTTAGCCTTTCTGTGTTCTATTACAGAAAATGGACGATCCTATTACATCGCTGGTAATCTCACTGGGGCCAGACAGGGCCCGTCCACCCCTCAGTCTCCTTTGGCCGAGGGCACGAGCGGTGTCTGCTGACCTTCTGGAGTCCATTTCCCAAAAGCAAATCCGCTCCAATAATCATTTCTTTGAGGCGCGGCGGGGCACTGTGCAGAACACAAGGTAGATATTATGGGAAATGTTGCACTGACTCATTATCTGCTGTGATATGACACATAAACAGAACCAGTGGTTGAAAGTAAATGTGTTTACTCAAGTACTACCACCACTTTCTACCCCTTCTTCTTTAATACTGCATTCAACTGACAGATGTACTGTGGTTTTCTCTTCAGGCTAAGATTTGACATTAAGAACTATAATGAGCTTTGTTAATTGTTAAACAATTAAACAAGTGGTTCCCAACCTTTTTGGCTTGTGAGCACTTACAAAAACGCAGCGTCCACTTTGGGCTCCTCGTCAAATTTCAGATTGATGTCAGCAGTGACAGATTTCACCTGTAAACCTCTCAGATGGTTTCATTCAAACCGCTGTTCAAGGCCCAAAGACGGCAAATTGTCTAATATTTCACAACAATTTTTACATTTTTACATTTTCAGAGACAAAACACGCATGACGTCCTCTATTGATTCTGTTTTTCAGTTTCCTCTGTTAAACAGGAGAACTTTTCATGTGAGACAGCGAGCTTCCACTCTCAAACAGAATCTTTAAGCCAGGCAGCTTTCTCCGAGCTATACAGTCTGTACTTCTCTAGGACATCTCAGACTGAGATGCTGACAGTGATGGACCAAGTGCTCATTATGCATAAAACTGTCCCCTGTGATTGATATTATTGATATTATATTAATCATAATTAATATTGAGTCATTAACATATGGCATTTTGCCGCTGTAGTTGCTTGAGGTGGAGCCAGTTTTAACTACTAGTTTTAAAAGTTAGCAAGTTTAGTCCAGTGGTTCCCAACCTCAAGGTCAGGCCCCTTCAAAGGATCACAAGATACAGCTAAGGGGTCGTGAGTTGAGTAATGGGAGGGAAAAGACAAAAAGGTGAAAACACAAATCGGACAAATATGATATAAATATGAAAAATGTAGTTAGTTTGGAACCACAGAAATTTTAAGGAGAGTCCAAAAGAAATAAGTTTATAAATCTCATCTCATGACCCCTCCCATTTATCTTGTGACCATGTGGAGGGACCACTACCAAACTGTATATAAAATAGTTAAAACTTGCATATAAATATATTACTCGCACATCATCAGTCAGAGACACTGTAACAGAGTATTTTTACATTGTTGTGTTGGTGTTATTGCTACAGTGAAGAATGTGAGTGATAGTTATCAATATGTCTTGCTCTAGGTGTGAAGCACCTTCATTCTCTTTAAAAGGCAGAAATGGTGGATTTGAAACACAACAGAAAGCTTAGTGATTCCCTGGATCGCCCTCCTTATGGTACCAGATGGCATGCTAAATTACATGTGAAACAGGAAAATGAAATGTGAAGTTAATGATATCAATTTTGGCAGCTTCAGAACATGAGCTGGGCTATGAGATTTGATAAGGATTAAATTAATTCTGTTTGGAGTTGTAATTAATATATTGGTAAAAAAAAAAAAAGAAAAAAAAAGGCTGGGATCACGCTCCAATAGCCTAAAAGCGAAAAAAAAAAACATTTCCTAATCAGACGCTCTAGTGTGTTTTCCCATTTGAGAGTGCTTAGTTTTTTGGGGGGAACCATCGTCATAGGCCGGAAAGAAAAAGGCTGAGAAAATCTTTAATCAAATATAATAGCTTCGAATGTTTCTCATGAGGGATCTGAGCCTTGTTTATTCAGTTTCAGACTCCTCAGTTTCCTATAAATTATAGATGGGAGGTGCTTTAGTATTGTGATTTCAATATCAGCCGTTTCACAATCATGATAACTTGCTATAATCCTTAAGCAAACATGTAAGAAGAGGTGGTGTTTATTTCAGCGAGCGCCTCATCTTCTCATCTTCCGTTTTCTTATTACTTGTGCCTCAGTAATTCCTTATCACCCTATCAGACAGGCGGGCTCTGTTCAGTCGGTTGGATTTCTTCTGTAATTATCACATCTCATCCACCAACCTCTGTATGTTGTATGTGGGGACTGGATTGTTGTGATAGCAGTCGGCCTTGTCTGTCACCCCCCCTATCAAATGACCCAATATCAAGGTGTCAAATCAGCAGGCGCCGTAGATTTGAATCTACCCAATGTGCAGTGGGAAAGCTGCCTTTCCATGATTACATTTTTTATTTTTTGTTTTTTTTGTTTTTTGGTTGACATGAGCAAATGTTTAATGTTCAAACTATCAGAACAGAATCGTCATAATCTCAGATGCCATGCCAGTGTGCAGCACAACTCCACAGGGAATCAATTAGAGAAAAAAAAAGAGAGAGAGAAGACTTTCTAACTAGGATGATGTTTTTAGGGATGTGAGAGCATTTCAGCCTCTGTGACGTTAATGTAGAATCAAAAGCTGTAGCTATGAGACTGCAAATTCCTGCGGTTAGTTTTTTTTTTTTTTTTTTGGTTAAGATTTCTTGTGTATGGAAAATGTTAATCAGACAATCAAAGAACATGTATAGTATAATATGAATAATTGGGTAAATTCTGTTCCACATCGTATACGTTTAGACACCTGCCAATCTAAACCGACACGCTGCCTTTCTGGAGACTAACATTCCCATCTTCTATTTGAATCAAGTCCACTAAGTTTTCTTTTGAGAAAAAAAAACTAATTTGCACTGAAAATATTACCTATATCCCAGGTCTGCATTGGGGAGAAATGACAGCAGCTGACAACACGCACTGTGAAATTGATAGCAATGGAAAACCTAACTGGCACCCAATGGTTTGGCCTCCCTCATGTAAGTCATATTATTAGCCAGTTCAATGGACTGGTTAATGACATAGTGGTCTATTACACTCATGTCTGTAAACAGAGGCACATGTTGCTAGTGCCAGAAATCTGCCCATCATAAGTTTGCCTTTATGACAGCAGTCTCCTTAAAGATCGGCGAGTATGTTTCCAGAAATAAAAGAAAAATATCTTTTCAGAAAGCCTCCTACGTGTATGTCAGAGGTGTTTGTGAGTCCAAAACAAATTTGTAGGCCCATTTGTAACATTTAAAAGGTTTTTAATTGTACATTTTTAGCCACATTTGCATCCAGAGACACTATATTCTTGCTCTTTTCATAGTGCAGACATGAGAATAATATTGTGTAACTAAACATGCTGATGTTGGACTGATTTATGAGTCTTTTCTGGTCAGATCCAATATTCCCATTAAATAATGGCCACTTAAACTACAATATATTTGATTTGTTAAGTCAACTACACAAATGTCACAATGTATCAATGTAGAATATCAAATAATATCTATTAATGTATATTAATGGTAAAAATAATAAAAACAAAATACCAAATCCAAACATCAGATTTCTAAATGCTATGTTTGCTATCTGCTTTATCTAAAAAAAAAAAATCATGTTATTTCATTTGTGAAAAAGCTGAAATATAAACTGTGTTGTCAGGCAAAGAAACTACTCTGAGAAGTTTGTTTTCAAGTTGATCAATTTCATACTGCGTTTTCACTCATACCTGTAATTTTGATTTAAGAGTCAAAGCATGTTGCTTTTATTCCCATGAAAGGGTATGCCCCCCCCCCTCCAAAAAAAAAAGAAAAGAAATCACCAGAAAGCAGTTTTAAAAGCAGATTTCCAAAAAGTTCTCTCAAAGGGAGCATTATGACCTGGAGCATTTCTGTGTAAATGTCTTTGTAGAGACCATTTCATGGCACTTTTGCTTTATTAGACAGTTCTCTGTTAAAAGAAGCTCAAAAGTGGGAAAGTAACAAGCAATAAAGGCCCAGGCTGGTTTTACAGAGAGAAAAGTGCTTTTACATGGGAGCCGCATTCACCGGCTGAATGACAGGACCGTCCAGGACTTAACCTCGTAGAGAAATGTGTTTTCTGTGTATCATCCTGTGAAATCACAGAGTAAAAGAATCATGTAACATCCCATATATCAAATTAATAAGTTCTTAAACAGTGGAGCTCTTTAAACGCTGACTTAACATTAAATCTCTTCAGCCGCTCTCAATTTACAGTATATTTTATTGTGGTTTGCTTGCCATTTACAGTATGTAGGGCCATTTTGAAAATTGTATCCTTCACAATGGAGGTGATCTATCACCTCTGCCTCATTTTTAATCCCAGGTGACTGAAACATCTGTCAGGATGACTGAATGTCGATAGTGCGGTGCAGCAGGGAGACGGGGAGGGGAGGAGGAGGAGGAGGAGAGGGGGGGATGCAGATCCAGCCAGGAGTGATGACTTGGAGACAGCCAGGATCTCATCTCGATATGATGAGTATCGCTCAACAGCAAGTTTACGCGTGTGTGAGATAGGAGGACACACAGAAACTTCGTATAACACATAAATGGATGCTCATTTTTCCACTTGACGGATGCTTTTTTCCATAACCATATCATGGCTGCATGAATTAAGGTGGCACCTGCAAACCTCAGAGAGATGGTGACAATCTTTATCCACTGATGGTATACGGTGTATATGGGACCAACAGTTGGTCTACTGGAGGATGTGTAACACATGAAAGCACCCTGTGGTGCGTTTGGAGGTAGCTGTACAAGAGACACTCAGGAAAGTCTCCATCTTTAACAGTCAAGGTTATCAGAAATTCATGGAGCCTAATTAAATGTGTCGCCTGTGCTCAATCCCACAGCACATTTCTTAATAATGACATATAGACCTAATTCATTTCTAGTTTATAGGAAAATGATTCCAGCTCTGAGTCTCTATAGTTCATCAGCTGCCCTCTTCTCTGCTTTTATGTAACTTTTTCCTCTCACGTTAAACCTGTCCACTTCTACACAAAGTGATTTCTAACATATCCTGAAATGTATTTGTGTGTGTGTGTGTGTGTGTGTGTGTGTGTGTGTGTGTGTGCGCGAGGGACTCCACTTTTATATCACGGCTACTTTCCCCAATTAGATCCGTGGACTTGTCTAACACAGTATTTCTAAGAATTGCTTTCAATAATGGATGATTCCCCCCCTTACAATATTCTGTATGTCAGGCCCCAAAGCAGGAAGGTGGGTGACCTTTCGAGTACAGTATGTAGTGAGGCAGTGAGGAAGTGTGTTGAGGTCCCAGTGGTGGGTGGATGTGTAGCATATTCAGCATTCATGCAGGAGATTGTAATCCAGACCTTTCCCCTTACCTTACCTTGACCACATACTCAACAGGTCCTCCAAATTAAATGGAAAAATGCATCCACGCATCAAGTATTTATTGTATTTTTTAATTTGACACACATATTAGCAGCATGACATAATTTGTCTGCAGCCTCCAAAACTCCAAAAAACAGGTTTAGATAATGGTTTGGGTTAAAATAACTACTTTGTTAAGGTTAGGGGATTTGTTGTTTGTGGTTACAATAATAACCACTTGTTATGTTTAGGGAACAATCATGATATCTTTTAGTATCAGGAACTAAAAAACCCACCCTGAAGAAATGATTGCATGTGTAAGATGTGGCAGGGGCCCCTTAGAAAAACTGTCATAGAGACTGAGACCAGCCCTGTTTACAGCTGTTGCAGTACATATAGTAGTTGTGTATCACGTAACAATTAACTGGTTAGTTATTTTTTTTCATGCATGTAGTGTTTTATGAGGTAACATGTATTTCAGTAAAATATAAATTTTATAGCATTAATATAATATGAAAAAGTAAAAAGGCTTGTAAACCAAATAACAAATGGGCAAGAGTCCATTAGCATCATTGCAACGATAAATCATCTTTGTAACGGCACTGTAAAAGCCTGTAAACCTGAGGTACCGTCCTCCCGCCTGCTCCAATACAGACATTCGTCACCTGATAACACCTGCTCACCTGTAGTGTTTCTGATCGGTGCGGAAATTCCTCCGATCAAACTGCCCACTGTAAATGTCATGATAGCGATGTGCTTGTCCATTTGAGGAAACACCCAGAGAGAGGATGTTAAAATTCCAGTTACACTCCCCGACATCGCCACAACCTGCTCTATCTCCAACTGCTTGCATAATTGATTAATAGCAGTAATTGCTAATACATAATGGATAATAATGGTAAAACCATAATTAGCGATGAGAAGGCCTTAAGCAGTTTTCCCATTCAACTGTTTCAAGTGCAAAGGATTTATACGGGCTGTAGACACAAAGAATTCAGAGCACCTGTCACGTCACATTTAATAAGGAAAAATGATCATTTCAAAGGTGTTCCTTATCTTACCTTTGCAAGCAATCACGTATTTAAGCTTCAGTTTATATAATACTATAATGTAGAAAGGAATAAAGCACATGTGTTTGTATAGGTGTCTCTTAACTGATGGTAAGATTAGATAAAAAATACAGGAAGGCATTCATGAAACTTTCTCAAAGACAAAAGAGAAAGAAAATCAGGATCTTTAACATTTACAGAAAAATGAACCTTCAGTATTTTACATCCGCTGTACGAACAAGCCCTTCTGTCAATAATTTGTGTGAAACAAAATAATTTATATGGGAGTGATTTGTACATGAAGTCAGGATTAGCGTCAGGGTCAGAGCTTAGTGTTTACGAGGTTGTTGGGAGATTGCACTTGGGAAAAAGGGGTCTGGATCGTGTAGTTTGGGTCAAGGATTTAAAACTGTAGGGTCTTGAGGGTTAAAGCATCGAACAAAACTGAACACTGTGCTTTTTCGGTTTTTAGTCACCTCCCCACAGAAGCCCTGGCAAACCGGAGCAGCCGTATCATCCGAGCCTTATTAGCAATCCAAACAGACGGCTGCTCGCTACCCTGTGTACCTTTTTTATAAAAGTTGTTAAAATCCCAATAAAGGTGAGAGGAAACGCTGCCTGGAATGCTTAAGCTGTCGGCCTGGACGGCCACCTGCATCTATTCCTGTCTTCTTTTGCTTAATTAAGATACAGATGTCGGTTAATGAGAGCGGACGCCGCTAATGAGTGATGCTAAATCCAATGGGTCACAGTTGGCAGTGCCACATGTGCTGCTTTTGATCATGCTGGCTAGTGTCTCCCTGCCTCTGGAATTACACAGAAATTATACTGAGCCCAGGCTATTTACTTGATAATTTATTCATTCATTGTTTGTCTTGTTTCATTTTCCTCCCATGCTGTGATTTTTTAAATATATATATATATTTTTTTTCCACATTTCTGGCAGGTTGCGGCTTTAAATTACAGCTAGTTTGCTATTTTCAGAGTTTAAGACCATTTAAAATCATGATTTTTTTCACCAGCACTCCTCTCCCCAACAAGAGCGGTGGAGCAGCTTCGTATGACAGGATAGAAAAACTCATTTCACCTCTCACACACAACATCGGAATTAAATGAGTTTCCCCTTTTTAAATAGCGGCACAGCACTTTTTCTGCTTCCCCCTCTACACACTGTGTATTACTTTTTTTTTTTTTAAATGGAAAACAGTAAAGTTGATGTAAGTATTACATTAAATTGCCTGTAAATGTCCATGTGAATGCAGGCAACCGAGAACCCTGTTGAGTGCGAGGTGGATAAATGAGGAATTCACTTATAAGGAGGCGGAGAACAGGCCGTTAAAAGCCCGTGTTTGGACACTTGTCTGCATTCCAGCCTCTTCCACACCGAACTAAACTGTGATGGCATCATGATTCACATGGCGTCCTCTGAATCACGCACACAACTCCCACTATGCTGGAGACTCCTAGCTAATCCAAGACCTTCATAAAGCATGTGTTGGGCCTTAGCGACACATCTGTCATTCTGACGTCCGCTAGTATGGTCTGGACTGTCGGTTTCTAATCCATCTGTGCTCTGCAGAGACAGTCTGCTGCCAACTGGATCTTTGCTAAGCCTTTGGAGAAGCAGACTGAACGGCAGCTCCTGCCAACTTGCTGAAAGTTTTTATTTATATCGTACTGTTTATTTGACCATTTCCTGATTTTGTTTTCCCTGCTTCCCGTTTTTTCTAACAGTTGCCCGGTTAAGTGAGTATGTTGACAAATGTTTTCTCTGATGAATCAGATGCTCGTGCTTTTTGCTTTGATGTTGCCAGGCGATCAGGAGTCCATGGAAAGAGGGTAACTTTAATCCAAAGCACCAAAGGCAGAATAAGGCCAATGACTTTGATCTCCCTCATGCAAAAACCCAGTAATTTTCCACTGCAATGCCACCGTGCTGGTAATATTGGATTAAAAACTCCCTCTTTTCTTCTGCTGTCCACTCATGTATGGCCTCAGGGGTGGATGAAGTCTGACAGAGGCGCTCTGGCAAACTGCACAATAGAGATAGAGAGTGAGAGAGAAAGAGAAAGAGAGGCAAGCAATTTTGACATATCTTCCTCAGTGCCACGGTGAAGGAATGCAGCTACATTTTCACGTGGGTATAAGAACTCAACGGGCGCAGTTTGTTGATGGACAACTTGTTGACGCAACAAGTCAAGTTGTACATTTACGGATGTACAGTGGATGCCGCATCTGAGAGCGACTCTAAAGGGTTGTGCCGTTGCTTCTCCCAAGCAATCAGAGGTCAGCGAGCTCATTCACAGCCACTCACATTCCTATGACAGAGCAGCGTCAGTTATAAAGCAGGGAAGTCATAGAGCCATAGCAGTGTGAATTGGGATAATGAGTCATTACCAAAAATTAACAACCGTGGTGATGGGCTATCTAATGGCAGATGATGGATCCAGTAATAGGTGTTCAACAAGTGTTCATATTGTCATAACCAGCGTCATTACCAGAAGCCTCCCCTGCACATCTCAACCTCGCAACTGGTCTTGTGCTAATTTCAAAAGACAAACGCCTCAATTTAGCAGTTGGTTTCTAGTTGTGGAGTTAATGAATAGTGAGTTGGAGGCTAAACTGCTGATGGAGAGCAAAGTCCTTGTGCTCTTAGACAACATAACTGATGAAATGACTATGGGTAATATAAAAGCTGCTGCTCATGGTGATGAACCCATAGAGAATTATCACAGTGTGTTTACAGCTTGTTCCCCCACACCACCCCACCCCTGAAAGAAAATGTGTTTTCCCAACATGTGATTTGCCTTTCTTCAAAGACTTGCACCCTCAGTGGAGGTTGCACACCATTTAAATATGGCTTTAATCATCCTTTCATGTAAGAACAAGTGACAAGTCTGGATGCCAATATCAGGCAGCGGTGTCAGCCCATCAAAAAAAAAAGAGAAAAAAAAAAGATACGTTAGATGTGACGGTCGCTCAATGATTAGAGATGTACAAATGTCTGAGCTCCGAAGCAATGTGAACAGATGGAGACCCAGCAGGAGAAGGTGGCAGTAGATGTACTGCAAGTTTAAGTAAAGATGCAGATATTTTCAGGCTACGCGTGGACGTATTGTGTGATCCGGTGAATAAGATTATTGCAAGCATATGGCTTCGAAATTCTACAATGGATCCCAGTGCTGCATCAGTTGCTTTTCAGAAATCCAGACAGAAAATGATACAGATTGCATTTCAGAGAAGAGGAGACTGAGAGGCTTAACCTCTGACACAGTGTCGGTACGGAGAGCGAGCAGCCTCTCTTCAGAGCGAGCAGCTTTTCCTTGTTTGGGGCTGAATAAGAGATGCTGGGTGGCCGAGGCAGAAAAAAAAAATGTCAGAATAGACGCGGAGGTAAAGAGACAGGGAGGAAATTGGAGCGGCAGAGTTTGAGACAGTGAGGTGAGAGAGGTGTGACGGAGGGTGCAGCTGTGACAGAGATAAGGTTCATCGCTGTGTGGACAGTGAGGAGGGGAGGAAGTGTTGAAAAGGATATCAGAAAGACCATGAAAGAACATCATTTCCAAAGCTTGAAAGAGATTGTCAACACTTGGTTTGTGAGGCTGGTGCGCCGTGTTGACCTGTTCACAAAAAAAAGGAGCAGAGGGGAGGACTCCTCAAACAAACAGATGAATTTTCTCATACCTCTGTGTGCTGCCAAAGTTCACCGAAAAAATCCTCAGACCTAGATGCGTGTGTGATCACAAATAGTTCCCCACTGCATGCACAGTAATGTGAGATCAAATTTGTTCACTGCTTTGAAATCTCAATGCAAGAGTGGGATTGATTAGATAAATAAGAAGAGTTAATGAATGTGAGTAATGCTTTGGAAAGTAGTTCCCCCATTGTGATCAAATTAGTACCAGATCTATAAATCTTAGCGCTGCCGCCACTGACTGATACAATGAGTATTTTATTCATAAATTCATACATTAACCAGAATCCATCCCCTCAGTCAGCAAAGTGCATGTTCAGCTGAATTCAAAGCTTTGTGCTCCATGATCGCTCTTATAATTTTAGACCATAACCATGGATTAACTGCCACCATAAATTCAAGTCTTAAAGACTCTAGACTCACACAAATGTCACCATATTGTTTAACAATCTCAAACACAGACGTAGGTCCTGTCTCGCTGCTTCACTTTCAGTTATTTCTATTAACGGGGAACTCCAGCAATTTAATGGTATGGGGTCGAGCTCTAAAAGTACAGCATCCTAGATTTCCCACAATGCAGCTGAATTGCATCTTTTGTTGTATGTAGTAGCACTCCTCCAGTTTGGCAACACCAACTGAGAAAAGACAGCACCAGTTTTCACTATGATTATCCCGTCTTTGTGCAAAAGGGGAATCGTTTCAGCTCAAAATCTTGTACCATATGTTGCCTAGGTTACTTGGGTGTTTTTTTTTAGAACCTTTCAGTATGTGGAAATAGAATCTGTTTCTATATGTGGTTTGATTCCTTTGATTTGTGATTTGAATACTTCGGATTAATATATAAACCATAGCTGTATGGTGAGGTATCTTTCTCTGTGGACATTTGATTCAAAGACTGAAAGAGAGCACAGGCTTTATAATCTACGGCTGTCTGATTCTATACCAACCAATCTCTCAGAATCGTCCCGCAATCTTGAATGTTTCTGATCCCCCTGCAACACCATATCTGCCCCCATCGATCACAGTGGATGGTCTGGTCCAGATCCTGCCTTTTAAGATGGATGAATTCACTTTCCTCGGATCCCTTTGAGATATGGTACATTCAATACCACATGTAATAAATCGATCAATGAGCCACACACACACTTTGTTCCTCACTCCTTCGAACGGATCCATACGAACCCCTACAATCACATGCATTCTGGGTGTTCAAAAAAAAACAAAAAACAAAAGTGAGTGTTTTGTGAGCAGTGTCTTGATGTTTTGACTCGGCTGCCTTTCTTCTTCAGTGGAAGCGGATTGGCAGTGACGAGAGGCAATTTGTTGGCAAGCAGCAGGTGGTTGGGTTAATTGCCCGTGGTGCTGGTTGGAGAGAAAGTGTCTTGCTGAGTGTGGAGTGCCTTCTGTACTGGCAGAGCTCGAGTCCGGATAAAAAACAGCAGTAAGCATATTGTCATCTCCCACCTCGCCACCCTAATCAGTACTGCTAGGCACTCCCATTGTTCAACTGTACTGGCTCGCTTCCCGGAGGAATTCTCCCTTTCTTTCAGCTCTCTATCCTTTTTTTTCTTCTTCCCCAATGCCACCCACATCCTCTTCTTTTCAGTCCCTTTCATCTCCAAATTCACTTCCTTTCTCTATCTCTCAGTTCCTAATGCCGCTCGATCTCCCTCCCTCCCATGTCTTTAGCATTGAACTCCCATTTCTCCCGATCAATCCTCCCATCTCCCTCCCTGGCTTATTACCCTTCCTCCTTCATCCTTTCTCCCTATGCACCTTTCCCTTATTTCCTGTCATGTCTACCCCACCGTGCACCTGCACTTTGTCCCTCTATCTCTTCCCATTTCCCCTCTCTCTGTCCCCTCTGTTCTGTTTCTTCCCGGAGGGGCAGGATATTGATGTAAACACACACAGAGCTCCAAGTGGTTCTTAAGCTGCTCTGACCGATCTGCAGGCTCCCACCATTGTCCCAGCAACTGTAGGAAGACACTTGATTTCAAATAGGCTTATCCCACCAGTCCTCCCAGTGCCGCGTCCATAAAAAGATGGCGAGAGGTTTGATTAGATGGCTGTGGGGCTTGGCTGGACTGAGCATGCCTGGCTGTAAGTGTCACGGCTCCACCGTGGTAATGGATCAAAGAGATGTGGGTGGCGGGTGAGAGGCAGCGCCGTAATTAAGTATTTGAGAGCACGCTGGCAAAAATAGAAGTGGAACTAAAAGGATGGTTATGGCAGCGGCGGCGAAGGAAAACAACACAGTCTCGCAGAATGTGATGAAACCAAGTCAAACTTTGAGGGCGATTATACATTGTGGACATGAGTACTGTGGAGATTGAGCTCCCTCAACATGAAACGATGATGTCCAAACACTTAAAAGAACGTCTCGAGTTTCTCTCGGTGAAAGAAGCATGACGTTGTTGCATATTAGGGAGGAGGTCAGGATCAGCGGAGTGAGGAGGCCGTAGTTCACATCGTGTTAGTGCGGCGTTTTCCAAACTGAGCTAAGAGCAGTCTTCCCCTGCGTCCTTTCTAAACACTAACCTCAATGAAGATTTTGATATTTTTTTGATTTGTGAAAATGTTGTCCACTATCGTGACATTGCTGGTCGCTCTATAACTATACGGTCTGAGGAGTTACACTTTTCTTTCCAAAGAAATTATTAGAGAATCACTGACCTATAAAGTAAATGTACAAGGAGGGGGGGGGGTCATATTTTAAGTGTTGTTATATATTCCTTGGTTGATCACATGACTGTATGTCAATAGGATATAGTCACTTCTGTGCCAATATAAACCTTGTCATTTAGGTGTGAGGATTCGTAGGAAAAAGAGTTTGCGGAGGTTCAATCAGTCCCATGAATTAAAGTCTTAAACGTTGGCAGCAATTGAGCTACTAGCAGGTGTATAGTAGGTGTGACAGCTTTGGCTGCTCTGTAATTTCAATGTATTTTTATCGACTGCCACTGCAGGGGTCAAGCCGTTTGCTGCCGACCTGGTGACAAGCATTCAGACGTACTACATAGAAGCCTGTCTGCTCGTGAGTTTGAATGCAGCCTTTTGTTATGGTGACAATATGGAAAACATGCAAACCAAAACAGAAAACCTCCTTGAAGTTGTTCGAAGGGTGCGTGAATGCTTGGAAGGCGGATGTAGGTGATGATTTGACCTACATTTTCTGTCCATATTCTAAATGATAAAACTGTTCATTCAGTATTATCTGCACTGCACATGTATTCATTCTGATCATTCCTCGTGATCTTATTCCTACTGAAATTCTCTCTCGTGTATTAACAAAGGTTTCAATTCCATGCTGTATGAATAAACACCTGTGTTTACTCACTCCGGCGCTTCATTCACACTTCATTAGATGCTTTGTGCATCATGTCACATACGATCCTCAGTAATGCAGCCAGGAGTATTTGGTGTCTGTGGAAACTTTGTGGGTTTGACCTGAATTTTGAATAAAGCTCTGTGAGTATCAAAGAATTCTGGGTATGCAGCATGCATTTGTAATGTTGCTCTTAGCAGGCGAGGTAGAGGAGGTGAAAGTTCGGGTAAGGAGAGGTAAGGCAAGCAAGTCCACTCGCTACTCAGTTTTGTACAAAAACAGACCGGAAATGTGTTTCAAGGCGTGTCTGTACAGTGACATTTCTTTTCACAGTTTGTATTGATGTTTGTGAGTCTGTATCTTTTTTAGCTTAACACCCTGTCATTGTATTTTCTCCCCAACCTTTCCCTTCAAAGTGTCATAAAAGGCACCCGCCATGCCTGACGATCAAAGAGCAACAACCAAAGCGCTGGCTCTCTGTTGTTGCCGCTGTCATTTTCGCTCTTTTAAACAACAGAACAACAGAGACCTTCAAAACTCGCAGCCATTCTTGATGAACACACAGAAACTTCACACGGTCGACTCGCAAGATCTTGACCTCATCTGAGGTTTTTTTTTTTTTTTCCTTCATTCTTGCGTTTTGACACGTACATGTCACAAAGTTTGAGTTGACATAATTCATCATGTCACAGAGATCGATTTCAGTTTTTCATGGGGTGGCAATTTTGATTTTATTCGTTATTTACTTTTAGCGTATTAGGGACATCCTCATTTAATTTGAATTTATCACTCAACCCTTGTTTTAGCTGACAAAATTACACATATAGAATAAAATGAGGAAAATGTAAATGTTATTATTAATTTAGCTTTAGTGTAGTAACTTGTAAGACTGGAGTGTATTTCAGTGTTTGACTGCTGAGACATCCCGCTGTGTTTTTCCAGTAAGAGGTTATATATTAGTTCTGGTTGGAGATATTTTAATAACAGAATACTGGATTTGGGCAGGCTGCTCACTGGCTAGCTGTGATGTGATAGGCTGAGACTCCTGCCAGTCAAGCAGCAACATATACTGCTAAGCTACCCTTCATTTTCACCTTAATATACAGTCATTTTAAAATCCACACTGAAATGAATTGAGCCGTTCACACTGTGAAATTCTGCTGAAAACATTTTCTCGATTCTCTCTTTCGAGAAGACGTTGCACAGTCAGTTGAGTACAGACTTCTGTGGCATCTAGTGGCCACTAGAGGAACTACAGATACTACTACTACTTCAGCATTCACTCATGGTCGGTGCCACTTGCTTGCGAACTAGAAACTGGGACAGCTGCGGTTTCTACATTGTGTCCATGGTCATAAAACGAATGGCTGTTGATGCCCTGGGAATGAGAACTAAGCCTCTTGAATGGAAACCACCTTGTCACAGGATTAGATCACCCTCTCTGAAGGGCTGTATTTATTGATATTTACTGTACACTCAGCACTCTGCAAGCTGTGGAGGCTTTGAGCAAACATGTCCTACCATCCGGGAGGTGGTTCCTTTACTTGCAGCACATCTTTGAGGAATAATAAGCTTGTATAGAAAAACTAAGCATCAGAATTTCCTCTTGTGCCTTGCATTTAGTTAATATGTATTTGCAATTAATCATCATCACAACATTTAGGTCATGTGGTCTGCTCGGGAGGGATTTTCACTGTGGTGACGCAACTCATTACCGCTAGATTTCGTGGCGTCAGTGGGGCTATCGTTCGTGACTGTCAGTGTCAGAAAGGATGTGGGTTTTTGCAGCGGTGAACATGAATCGTCCATACAGCGAGAAGTCGGACTGTCAGAGATGCATCAGAGAGGGGATTGTGTAGCTCTGACGGGGACACAGAGGATAGAGACATGCTTGAAAGGTTGAGGTATTGAATTTTACTTCCTGACAGCTGAGTGACCTTTCGGCTCTCAAGGGGGACGAGACAGAGATGGATTTCGCAGTCGTCCGCCTTGCTCTCCGCTGCTCCTCCCACAGGGTTAAGAATTAATGCTCCTCTCTCCCTCTCTGCTGAGCAAGGAGACTCAAGCTGAACTGCACCAGCAAGCACCCGAGTGCAATGCAGTGATACACAAGGAAAAAAAACAAAAACAAAAACAAAAAAACGGCTTACAAGTACCAGCGGTTGTTCTCGCATCAGCTCGAGCAATTAGAGGAGACTGGTATGAATTAGCTTGACATATGAGCAAGTCGTCATGTTCATTTGCATCGCAACAGCTGCAGAGGGGAGCCCGGCGCGATGCTGAACCTCAGTCGCGTCAGGGCAGTTCAAGAAAGGGGGGGGGGGGGCAGCACACCCACACAGTAAATTGCACCCTGTTCTCACCGATGCCCGGTTTCCCTGTTCGCACCTCAGAAGAACCGCTATTCATAAATATATGCAGCATGACTGGGCCAGGTCCCATGATAATGCACTGAATACCAATGAGACTCGTCCTGACTCTTAAGACTGCGAGGCCGCTCTCTTCTTCTTTGGTGCCTCTGGGCAGAATTTACAATCTCACATCCCCCTTCCTGCAGCTGTAAGGTGAAAGTTACAAATCACAGTTTCATCTGACGGCCGGGCTAACTCTCCACAGGATCACCTGGTGTCTTTAGGAGATACGAGATAAGAATACACCTCAATGAGCTGACTTGTTTTATCTCAGCTGTAATGCAGCTCATCCCTCAACCAGCAAAATGAGTTCCATGCAGTATATTTTTTTTTTTTTCCCTCACTTAAAAGTTCAGTGACTCTTGGCTTTTCTAGTGCTGCCCCGCTTTGTTCCTGCGGAGTGTGCAAGGACGATTTAGAGCTGCTTAGGCTGAGTGGTCACGTCCCGCTAGTCTTCCTGGCAAAGTGACCAAGTGCTGAGAATGATAGAGTTGAAATGACAGCAAGTGATTTCATTCCCCATCTATCTTTCAAGGCATCACACGCAGCGGCCAGTGGTGTGGCGCCTGTCTATGCTCCATTACTTCAACTGGTCAATGAGCCATCTACATGAAGGGCCTCATTGATTCCTCTTTACTCATTCTTTGAGAAAATATACCAAGTGGGGGGGGGGGGGTTTAAATACCGATACATTAAGACGCAGTTCAGTGGACATAGACAAAAACCAGCCAGTGGAACGGTCTGAATGCAGAAAGGCTCAGCTCATAATGTGTTTGTACTTTTTCATGGGGGATTTAAAACGGCAGATCAGCGAGGTCAGTGGTAAAGATTCAGCGTCTTGCTCGGGGACACTTCAGCAGGAGGCGTGCTTGCCAACACAAGGGGACTGAGCCCAGATCATCCGGCTAAAAAAAGGGACAGTCTCCGCTCTCACTGAGCCGCCACACTGCTGCAGCATTTACTATTCACAGTGTTTTGTAGGATTCTTATAAATTCTTCATGAGCATGTCAAAATGTTGTTCTGAAAAGACACTTTTATATTTCACACCTGATGTTTATTTGAAGATCTTCTCTGCTACAATGTCTTTAATTTATAAAATAGATTTTCACTGTGCTCAAAAAAACTAAACAAAGGCAGCATAAATTCTCATTACAGTCACATTAATGGTGTATCAGGAACACTGTGACATCTTGCTGTCACAGCTTTGAAACAATGTTTAGCTCATTGAAATACCAGAAATATTTGCCCAACTTTTGTTTTTAAAATCAACCATGAATAAGAAGCAGCAGACATTGCTTTCTTTTCATGAGTGCAGTCGTGGTAAGCACTAATCTTGGTTGTGTAATAACCAACAAGGGAGATGTAGTAACCTTGATGTGAAAAAAAAAAAAAAAAAAAAGATGCTGTACTGTAATGTTACAGGAGGACATTGTTACTTTGAGGTCGCTATTTAATGTGGAGATGCAAAAATACACAACATACCGATGTTTAGTCCCTGCTTTGCGTCAAACGTGATGTAATGAGAATGCAAGGAGACGATAATATAGTATGACAGCTGGGGGCGCGACTGTTGCTGGCGTCGAGTAAAATACCACCTCAAACTGCCATCATGCCCTCAAAATAACCTGCCAACCCTTCTGCGACCCGCTCCTCCCCGCGGCTCTGACGGGCCACTTTGCTCGCACCGTGAAACATGTCCGATGAAAGGTTAAAAAGAGGGGGCAGCAAGATTGACGGACTGCCTCGGTCAGGGGAGGGTAAAAGGAGGAGGAGGCGAAAACGTTACCGGTTTTTATGGTTGTGTGGGTTTTTCACAGTGGTCATTGGCCCCAGAGGGAAGCATGCTGAGAGGCCGGATTCCCACAGGTTCAGAGCTCCGGGGTCACGACCCCGTCTTTCTTCTCTCCTTCAGTGTCGCCCTCTGCTCTGTCCATCTGCGCTTCAGGCTCATGTCACGTTATGTCGTTTCATATTATCCACTGCTTCTCTTCAAGACACCGTGTTGTTTGTGAAGACGACAGGCAATCTTTATGCTGTACAGAGGACTAATGTAATGAATAAATTATTTACTGTACATTATTGAATCTGTTAGATCAACCTCTCTATGCTGTGGCACAAGAAACTACATACAGTTTTAAAAAACTGAAGTCACTATTGAGGCCATTTGTAATATTTTATCACCTGTGCATTCTTACTGACTGTTATTATATTGAGATCTACCATATAAATTATTCTACATCAAATCACAGTCAAATACATAAATCAATATGAACCACATATTTAAGCTGATTCTGATATTGTTTTTAGATTTAGCATCTTTGAAATGTCACTGTTTTCAGGTAAAATATAAATAAATAAAATAAAGATGCGGGAAAAGCTCTTACACCGTCGAATAAATTAAAGGGAGACCAACTTTTGACAAACGGCGCAGATAATGCTCGTCAAAAAGTCTGTGTATTGACTCAGTGACTCAGTGACGTCAGTAACACAGCACCTATTATATCTTAAGTATGCTAACACTACTTGGCCAACATTAGTGTGGCTGTAGCAGTAAAACCCTCGAGTGCAATGAATCGTGCAAAGGTGCATTTTAGAGCTTATGAGTTCAGCTTTTGATATGAAAGAAAAAGTTTGGTCTTGATTGTTTTACAAGTTGTATATTCTCACTTTAAATTAATTGTACAGTTTCTATAGTGGAGTGGAGCGGACTGGGGCATTATGGACCATTGATCCTTAATACTTGTAAAATCATGGCTCCATTAGTGACAGTAAAGCAATTTTACTTTCATGACCTGAACCAGCTGCAACATTAAAACACTGCTAACATGTCATTAAAGTTTTGCAAAAGTTTTTCAACATCTGTATTAGTAACATCCTTATGAGAGGGTTTTCAGTAAATGCAATTCATACCTAGTGCTGCTCTTTGTTTTGTCAGACAGAAAGAGGCACCACAATATAAGATATTTTTTAGTTCACTGCTTAAATATAAATGTCAAAAATGCATTTTAGAAACATTGTCAGATGTTTACTTTTCATATGCAAGTCAGTTTAGTTGTTAATACCTATTTGGTTTACCTTGTTTACCTTCTTTTTGTACTTTTAAGAATTGTACTAAGTTGAATAAAGTCTATCCGAGCTGCAGCTCACTCCCTCATCTAAACAACAGCAGCATAATAATCATTTTTAGGGCCCCTTTAATGCTTGTTTCATTATTTTCTAAAAAAGTATACAAGAGTGTAAAATCAAACCAAGCGTAACAACAAAGACTTCTGCAAAACTATATTATGTAACTCCTTTCAAGATAATGACAAAATGCTATTCCGTTGTGCTGCGGGTGAACACACAATTTTAAGAGAGACCGTTTTATGTAAAAATCCCCTGATTTAATTTTTTCTGACTATTGTCTCACATGACGAATGGTGCTGTCTTTGTTTCTTGAACTCTCCTTTGTGACAAGTTTTTTTTTTTTCCTCCCCAAAGCCCTGAAACATTCGTAATTACATTTCCCCATCTGTCTCCTCACACAATCCCCCATACATCACCATCACAACAATTCCATTAACTCCCACTGTGTTAAATAAAGAGAGAGGAGGAAAAAAAAAAAAAAGCAAAGTGGGGCGCATTCATAAACAAATAAGAGATGATGCCATTCAGTCGTTTGGAGGAAATGTTTGATGAGGTTAATCCCTCAAAGCCATTTGTTAGGAGATGTTTTGAAAGAGATGCTATCACACGGAGGAGAGAATCAGCAGACTGTGTTTCAACCTCTGCTTCCTCCTCCCTCCTCCATCCTCCATCCTCCATCCTCC